>NC_136412.1:231506754-231889254 GCF_051521515.1 Lactuca serriola
TCAACTTATTTCATTTAAGGGTTTAATCATCAAATCATTAAAGTTGGCTATCAAAATGTATTCTGAGTATGCTGAAATTGGTGGTTTTGATGTTAGACTGAGCACACAGTCAAGGTTTGTAACACGATTATAAAGAAGAAACATGTTATATGTAATCGTGGTGGTAAACAGAAAAAGAAATCTTGTGACACATTAGGTACAAGTGGTGTTAGGAGGAAACGAAATTCAAATTCAACAGCTATTGGTTGTCAAGAAAAGATTATAATTGAATCTGTGTATGGAACTCCAGATTATAAAGTTTTTCAGTTTGATGAACTTCACAACCATCCACTTGAGAAGAGAAGCGATTTAAAAAAAGCGAGACAAATGCCATATTCAGAAAAAGAGTTTATTGTGCGTGCTTCCACATCAAAAATAGGTCCAACTATGGCTCATAAGTTGAGGGCAAGTTTGAGAGGTGGGTATGAGTTTGTAAAGCCAAAAGTTGTTGACTATAAAAATTTAAGGAGAGATATCAACAGGGTTATTGGTTATAAAGATGCCCAGATGATAGTAAATTCAATGAATGACCGTCGAGCTCATTATCCAAATTACTCATTTGAGTTTAATTGTCAAGATGATGTTTTGGACTGTATGTTTTGGGCTGATGAAATGGAGAAGGCATATTATGCTGAATTTGGTGATGTTATCTCGTTTGATGCGACTTTCCGAACAAACAAGTAAGTTATTTTATCTATTTTTGTTTATAGCTTATTCATATATGAATATTTTTATATTCAATTATTAATACATCAAAAATTGACTTTAATGAACATTTTTTTTGTGTGTTAGGTATCGAATGGTTTTTGTTTAGTTTACTGCTATTGACCATCATAAAAAATCGGTTACTGTTGGATCTGGGTTGCTAAGCAATGAAAGCAATGAGTCTTACTCTTGGTTGCTTAAAGCATTTCTTAAAACTCATGGGAAAGAACCAACACTTATTTTAACCGATCAAGATGCTGCAATAAAACAAGCTGTTGAGAATGTGTTTCGTAATTCAAAGCACCGATTATGTATGTGGCATATAATGAAAAAGTTTAAAAAAGGTATTATTTTAATATATTACTTATTAGTATATTCATTTATGAATATTGATTGTTATTTTACTTATGATTATTTATTCATTTATGAATATTTTTGTTTAAATACAAATATTAGATGATTTATTTACTAACACAGACTTTAGAAAAAGGTTTTCAAAGCTTGTTTGGGACATTAATATGAAACCTGATGTTTTTGAGGTGAAGTGGGATTTGCTTATGAAGGAATTCAATCTTGAAGACACAAGATGGTTTAAAGACATGTTTACAATACGTGATTCATGGATACCTGGATATTTTAGTGATAATCCAATGTATGGTTTGATGAAGACTACATCAAGGCTAGAGAGTATGAATTCATTCTTTAATACATACTCAGAAAGTGGGAACTTACTTTTGAGTTTCATGATGAATTACGACACTGCCATTCAAAAGCAAAGGAATACTCAACGAGATCTTGATAAGGCATTAAAGAAAGCATCATCTAAAATGCAAACACCTCGAGAAATAGAACTGCAAGCATCAAAGGTTTATATAAGTACATTATTTTTTGAGGTGCAAAAAGAAATATATATAAAGCATGTTTTTTCTGTACATACTCATATGTTGGTATTGAAGATGGTTGGGAAGTTTACATTATGCAGCACAACAACAATAAAAGTGAATTTAAAAATGAATTTAAGGTAATTTTACTAGTTTTTTTTATGAAAAATGTAATAATATTCATATATGAATATGAGAATATTCATATATGAATATGAGAACATTCATATACGAATATATGAATATATGAATATATGAGTGTTGATATGAGTATTCTTATATGAATGTAAATGTGTAAATTTTGTTTTTGTATCAGGTTGAAATAAAAGCTGAAGAAAAAGAAATAAATTGTAGTTATGAACATTTTAAGCGTATGGGTGTTTTATGCAGACATGCTTTTACAATAATGATGAGATGTGGTGTTAAAGAAATTCCTGAAAGGTACATTTTGAAGAGATGGAGAAAGGATGTGATATCAAGAAATTATCGTTTTAGTTCTGTTCAATCCGATTCAGGTGATTGTGAGAATGTAAAGCTAGTCAATGATTCATATTATAGTTTTGAATCATGTTTGGATATTGTAAGAGACGACAAAAAGAGATTGGCTTTGTTTGTTGAGAAGCAACAAATGTTGTTGAAGGAATTTGAGAGTGATTATATTTCTCCTGGATTGAAAAGCAAGACAGATGGTGAAGTTGTATGCAAGCTTTTGGGTGTTACTATTCCTATTCCAGAAGAGATTAATATTCATGTTCCTGAAGTTCAAAGCAATAAAGGTTCTGGAATCAAGAAAAGAATTCCAAGTTCAGGTGAAGTAGCATATGAAAATTCTAAAATGAATATATCATATTCGTATTCATTTATGAATAAATAAAAATAAAGTTTGAAAATATTTGAATATAAAAAATGACATAAATAAGCAAACTTGTTTCTACTAATAAGTTAGTTATATTCATATGTGAAATTTGTTATATTCATATATGAACTTTGTTATGCTGACATATTACTCCTAATTTAATCATAAATGAATATATCATATTCGTATTCATTTATGAATAAACATAAATAAACTTTGAAAATCTGTAAATATAAAAAACTGACAGAAATAAGCGAAGTTGTTTCTATTACATAATCATTCAACACAAGATAATAAAAGATGTTTATAAGCATTTCACAAAATATTAAAACAATGTTCGGTAACCTTTAACAAACCATTTAAAAGTTGTTTCGCAGAAGCATGTTACAGTACTTCAAATCCATTCATCTTCAACACAAACTATTCTATAGCATCACACTTCAACATTCTTTCATCTTCACAAGCAATCATCAATATTCTTTTAACCTTTTTGGAATTGTTTGCATAGCCTTGTATCCTGATCAGTACGCACTTTGAATTCAACTTTTTAATATATTTTAGCAAGATCCAACACCTTAGCCTTCAACATGTTAATTTCAGAAGTTAGCATTATGTGTGCATATCTTTGCCTTCTCTAAAGTAGTTTGCTGAACTGCACTTTCTTTATGAAGACCTGGTTTCCATTTTGAGAGTGGTTGTCCCATATAGGTCTCCATATGTCTCATTGCAAAGACCTCACAATCAACTTTGTTTTTAACTGTTCTCCATGACATTTCAAGTCGTTGGGGTTTGATACTTTCTTTTGAGATTGCATTTGCTCTTGGATGGTTTATTTCTTTAAAGTATCTCACAAAGAAATTTTTCTGATCATTAAATAAAATAAAAGTTAGATATGTAATAAATTGGTTCTTTTATGTTGTTGTGAATTGGGTACATACCAAAGGTTTCAATATTACTCCGTATTTTCCTTCATAACCCCCCTCAACTGCACTATTGTCTAGAATTTCAATTGACGGTTTCTTTAAGTTGAAGACAATCACAAAAATGTGAGCACTTCTAACAACTGGAAAGAATACCTGTTTTTATGTATATAATGGTAAGTATTTTGTTGATAAAATATATATAAAAGAACAACTTTAATTAACATACCATGTCAATATCTTTTATGTTCAAGATTTTTTTTGTACCCATTGGTACTCTCATGAAAGTTCTCCTTGAATTTTTCATACTTTCTTTCATCAGACAATGTTGAAGTTAGATATGCAGTCTGTAACCAATATAATCATATGTGAATTTTAGTTGAATATATAATTATGTGAAAGAATACATCATATTTGTATAATCATATGTAAATTTCAGTTGTAAAAAAATATAATATTCATAAATGAATACATCATATTGGTGTATTCATTTATGAATAAGGAAATAATTAAGTTTACAACATAAACTTACAGAAAGTCCAACTTTCAAGAAGAGTCTGTATGGTGAATTTCCAAAATCCCTTTTCAGTTCTTGGTGGTTAAGTAAATCAGACCAAGTGTCTAAAACTTCTCCAAAAATCTATGTGTTTGCATATAGACTTTCCATAATTGCTCTTTTTGTTATCTGACCATATTTTGTCTGGATAACCACATCTCTGTAAATATATAATCAAAATGTCATAGATTATTATCTATATAATAATCATATATGAATGTATATAAAATAAAGTTACTTACGATGTATTGCCTTGTAAGTTGAACAACCATTCACAGACAATACTCTCCTGGTGTGTCAGTTTGGGTTTTGTGTCTGTTATTCTGTATTTGAAAGGTGATTTGAAAGCATCAACAAGCTTCTTCTCTCTTGGTTGATCAAGATCATGCTTTGATGGTCCTACTTCAGTAGGAATTGATACAAGGATTGGATTTGGATTAAGAACATTTTTCTTTGCTACTCTGATAACAACCTTCTAATGGTTGTCTTTGATTTGTTTCTTTGTAAGTGGTTTTTTTGGTGAAGATTCATTAGATTTTTTACTTGAAGTTTGATCTGAATCTTGACTGAGACCTAGACTAAAGCTTGGATGAGTATCTGCATGCCAGGAGATTTATCATATAAATAGTTGTAAGTTAATTATAATATTTGAGTTTATATTTTGAAATGTTTATCCAAATTGTTACCTCCTTTATTTCCTTTTGTCTTGTCAGCTTTTTCTCCTTTCTTGTTTTCATTTTTTGACTTTTTCTTTCCTGAAAGATAAAGAACTGTGATTAAGTAATTCATATATGAATAAGTAATGTATTCATTTATGAATAAGTAATGCATATCATTATTTATGAATAAGAAATATTAATTTTTTTTATATTGCGTTATTTATTTGTGAATAATAAAACTTATTATATTAATTTATTAAGTTGATTCAACTATTTACCATTATCTTCTGCATTTCCTTTCTTAGTTTCTGTTTGTTTTTCTTCACCTCCATCTTTCGTGTTCTTAGCTTCTGTTCCTCCTTCATTTATATCTTCAGAGTTTTCCTTTCCTGAAACATATACATCATATATGAATATTTTTTATTTTTTTATTCATTTATATAGTGTATTATTTACTTATGAATAAACAATGTTATTAAAAAAATCAATATAAATATTGTAATATATTTTAAACCATTCATTTACATGTATCATCTACCTTTGTTTTTTCAACTTTTGTTCCTTGTTCATGTACACCTACTGATTCTTCCTTTTCTGCAAGAGTATTAGTTTTACATATACTCATTGGTGACCCTAGTCAAAATTTAACAAACAAAATTGTTATTGTGTATTGATATTTTTATATATTTTTTTAAAATAAAAGTAAGACAAAATTTACCTATATCAATATTATCGAAAATAGTTTTCATTTGAGGGTGATTCCAGATTTCATCTTCTTGACTATTTAAACTTGAAATTCCAATTCCAAGGACATTGTCCACAATGTTGTCAACAACTTTATCTAACAAATTTTCATTTTTAGTTTGTTGAATAGTCTCTTCATGATTATTTGTTTCCTCAGCATGATCATCTTTTTCCTCTTCATCATTCTGATTTTCATTCCTCTTTCCATCTTTCTCTTTTACTCCAATTTCACCTTCTTTTTTATTCTTATCTGCATCATTCTTTATTCCTTCATTATCTGCTTCATTTGAATCAAGAAAACAATCTACTTCTGGTTGACTTGCACCATTATCACTGTCTTCTTCACCATTTCCCTCTTTATCTTCATTTTCTGTTTGATCATTTGTTTTTTGACCCATTATTGGTGTCAAATTGATTCCTTCAACTCCAGTTTCATTAATTGGAAAATTAAAAAGTGTTGTGCTTTTAGTTTTTTCTTCAACAATCATATTTGTCATCTTTTCTTTGAAAATTCTAAAACTTTCCTTTTCACGGAACATTGTCATCGCATCATTAAGCTTGGAATTCAGCTTTTCCTTCATCCTCTCGAAACTATTAATCATTTTTGATATTTTTGATTCATATGCCTATGTAAAAAAAGAAGTATATGATTAGAATTTAATATAATAATTTAATGTAATCATATATTATTAACATGTTCAAACTAATTACCTCAACAGAACGATCTTCATCTTTATCATAATCATTGTCTTCGAGATCTATATCTCCTTCATCTTGTTCATCAACAAATTCTTCATTTATTTCTCCAAGTCCAATTTTACCTTTTTCTTGTTCAAATGCCTCTCGATATCTAATCTTTTCTGAAATCCAATAACAAATTGTTGGACGTTTACATGTTACTGTCAAAGCTTCTGAGTGGATGTTATCAGCATAGAACAACTGCACATGACTGATAACTAATTGATATTCATATATGAAGAAGTAATATTATTTTTTACTTATTCATATATGAATAAGTAATGACTTATTCATATTTGCTATTAGTTTATGAATAATCAATATTATTAAAAATTGAGTATAAACATTAAAATAACTTACCACCAAGAAAGCTGAAGGTCCAACAAAGAAGCTGGTATCTGAGTATGGTATGTAAGAGTTTTTTGTTATGACAAGACAGTCCAAAACATAGCTGCTCCAGTCTATGTTGCTGATATCTGTTCTTCTTGAAATATAACTCAAGGGAAACAGGTTGCATCTTCCCATTGATGTTGACTCGCAAAGCGTGTTAACAAAAAGAACTAAGAAGTTCAATTTGAAATTGAAATCAGCTTGTGTGGTAGAAACAATAACATTTTTTATTGCACTCAGTCGGATGATTGAATCGTTTTTAAATTATTGCTTCCATTCATCATAACTTGTATCATCCTTAGGCCATTGATCTAGTTGTGTAAGTTTGGTTCCACCTGATGAGATTAAAACTTAATCTAGAAGATCGATTAGATCTTAAACAGGTGAATAAATATTTAAACAGTAAGAACAAATGCAAAATAAAGAACAACTCAACGATGAATCAAACGTGTCGAATGATTAAAACAAAACCCTCAGAAGAGCTCGATTAAGAACATCAACTGTAGAGGATTAGTAGGTTTACAAGAACGATAATGAAATATGTAATGCTATCGTAATAATCGTTAACCTAATATGCATGCAAGCATATACTTATATAATAAACCTAAAAGGCTCTCGGTTGGACAGGCCCATTACCGGAGTTCAAAATAATTGGACTAATAGCCGAGCCCAATGACGCAATCTTCAAATAAATCTTTAACCCAACAATCTCCCCCTTTGCGTCAATTGGAGCGAGATCTTCATTTGTTACTTGGGCCAGCAGCGGAGGCAGGTACTTTCTTCTTCACGGTGTTAAACAGACGAGAGATAAGAGCCAGTATTGTCTGCCTAAACCTGATGTACCACTGGATCATATCATTGAAGTACTTAACATCATCCGTTGAATTCTCTTTACACCTTCGGATGATCGATAACACATGCTCTAGATAAGCAGTGGTGTAAAGATGTTAGTCAGCTAAAGCAAAGAGACATTTCTGTCCTTCTGATCTAGTGAACATGACCGAATTGCGTCTTGGGTCGATCTTGCCCATCTTCATCTGATTGAGATCACTGGCCGATCCCACAGGAGCTATCTTCGGTTTCTTCTTGAAGACAGTGGCTACCTCCATGATGTAACAGACAATCATCCTCTTGATATGGTCTATAATCGGACCATATTCAGCTTCATTTGTCAAGAGGATGTTATGCAGAACGATCCAATCATGAGGATTTAAGTTCGGTAGATCTGCCAGGGAAATATGATGTGTAGTTCTTGCAGACCCTCGAATCACCTTGAACCGAACATTGATGAATCTTCCTTCGGTGTAAGGCTTCAGTACACGAACATTTACTATCTTCTGGGCGCTCCATGTTAGATACTGAGGACGAGCAGCCTTCATATAGAATTCGATCAACTCCCTATCCACCTCAGGGTTCGGATGAGGGACTTCAAAAATATTTGAGAAGGCGTGGAAGATAAACGCCTTTCGAGTCAGCGGCATGTCGAACTGCGAATCAACAGAATTATAGCAGTCGAACGAGATAACCAGCTCGAGCCATAGGATGCTGGGAGTATCTATGGCCTCCTTAATCATTCTCTCCCGAGTCCAGGCAGAGAAGAGAGTCTTCCTGCTCTCGAGGAGATCGTGGGCTTCCTTCTGCTTGCGTTCGGCTTCTTCAGCCTCTCGCGCCACACGATTAACATCTTCATCAGCATTGCGACTGTTCTTTCGTTTCAACATGTCCGCAATGGTTTCATCATCTTCATCTTCATCTTCTTCCTCAGCTATGTTTTTCCCTTTATCTTTCACACCCGAACCCGAAGCTTGACCAGTCGGAGGTGGTTCGGTTGTGTGAGTAGCTTTGGAGGAAGGAGGTGGTTTCGATCCGGACTTTACTTCTCCCCCTTATTTCGGATCGGACACGAAACTAGGTAAGCCTTCTATTTTGCTGAGAAGGTCCATGGCAGGAGAAAGCTTTTCAGCAAGGGTTCGCCTCACCGAATGGTTTAGAATCGGATTGTGTGCCTCTAGGATGTTGGATAGGGCAGCGTGGACATCAGAAACACATGTCTTTATGACCTCCCTTTCGGATCGAAGAGCTTCAAGCTGTTGCTGTGAGTTTGAAAGTTGAGTGCTCTTGACCTTAAGGGCGGTGGTTTTGCTAGCCAGAACGTCCATCAATGAGTTTTCAGCTGCGAGATCCTCCTGAAGCTTAGCGAGGCGCTCATCAATGGAGGCACGAAGGGCCGAGTTGTCGTCGCTTATTGATTGGCGAAGTGTAGCGAACGAAGTCAACTCCGTTGAGACGAACTTTGCCAATTGCTGAACAATCGGTTCCAAAGTTGTCTTTGTGGCATCAGCGCTCTCCTGTAAGGACTTCAACAGGGTAGAAGCGTCTGAGAATAGTTTATCGACTTTTGCGGTCGCAGCCTCACATGCTTTTGTGGAGGCGTCTATGGCGGCAGTGGCTGAGGCTACTGAATCATGCTGAGCCCTGGAGAAGGCATCAACAATCTTCTGAAGAGCGGCTTCAGAGAGAGAGGACTGTTGGTTGGAAGAAGAGGCAAGAAGTAAATCAACCTTCTCGTTTAGCTCCTTCAGATGTTTCTTTGTCACTGGAGCATCATCCTCTTCGTCACTCTGAACCTGAAACGGACTAAAGTAGACCGAATCGAAGGTCATGTTGTCTCCGCCAAGAAACAGGTTATCTCCATCAGAGGCATGATCTGGAGATGGTGGGGGTGGTGAAGCTGGGGGTGTAGTGGTTTGGGTAGGTTCAGGTTGAGTGTGGGGTGGGGTAGTTTCGGGTGGTGGTTGAGTGTGGGTAGGTTCGGTTGTATGCTGGGTTTCGGTTTGAGGTGGTTCGGTTACGGGTGGGGTTTCGGTTACAGGTGGTGTTTCGGTTGCACTGGTATGAACCCCCGTATCAGATACGTTGGTTGTAACCTTTGCAGTTGTTGTTGTTGTATCAGTGAAAATGGGTGGTGGTATAGGGAAAGAGGTTGGTGGAATAGTGGTAGTGGGGGTTATGGTCGGAATGGAAGTAGGGATAGTTTGAGTGGGTGAAGGAATAGGTGAATTGTGGATTTCCATGTCTGGGGTAGGAGATCGGGGTGGGGTAGTGCCTCTTTGAGGGCTTTCACCTCCTTGAGAGCCGTCCGAATCCGAACTCTCACCTTCTGAGTCACTCGAAGAGGAAGGGATGACAAGCTTGCGCTTCGGTTGAGTCTTCCTCCTCTTCGGCTGTGGGGACTGTGCAGCTTTCGTTTGTTTCCTCTTCTTGGGAGAAGGACCTTTAGGAGCTTTGGTCGCTTGCTTCCCTTTGTCCGCCTTTTTACCCCTGGGAACCGGTTTGTTAGCATCATGGATGGACTTTAGCATTTCTGGTGTAAGTTCCCTAGGACCAGACGCCTTGAACTCTTTAATCGTCCGGATGATCCTGCTGTCAGAAGGAACATCGCCGTACATTGTCTCCGGAATAGAGCCAATGAAGGAAAACTTGGATGCATCAGAGACGATGATCTTCGTGGTATGAAACGTACCGATCGAAGACATCGATGCACCTGCAGGAGTGGGGACGTCGAACTTATCCATTGCCCACTTTGTAATGAGAGTCCAGAACCGGGCATACGACACCTCAGAATGTCGTGATGAAGAAGAAAGGCTCTAGATGAGCTGTTGCCAGAGGACCAACCCAAAATCTAAGTTGACCCCGTTGTATACTGCATACATGATCGACAAGAAAAGTCGACTAGCACCGTCGGATCTTGAGCTCCGTTCCGACAAGCCCTTGAAGAGAACTGTGAACATGCCGTTCCACTGCGGCGGCAAGCAGGATTTCTTGAACTTTGCGACGGAGATGAGCACCTCCGTGTACCCCATATTGTAGAACATGTTGTAAAGATGGCCCACCGGAATCGTCTCCGGATTGATTCTTGAAGAGTCAACAGCAAACCCTAGCAGAGTGCAAAATCGCTGTCTTGAAATCGAGGTCTTGTGATCAGCAACCTCAAAGAACACCCGCTCAACTGCTTTGTCGTAATAAGCAGTCGCATACACCTGCGAGAGCATCGTCATGGGCACAGACTCAACCCGTGATAGTGCAGGAGCGATTTGCGAGTACTTCAAGCACTCGATGATCGGAAACATGTAAGAATCATACGCCTGCGGTGTGAGGTCAATCACCAAGCATTGTTGAGGACGAATGGGAAGGATGTGTGAGGTGGCATGGACGGATGAAGATTCTGCCATTGTTGAAGGTAGAAGAAGATGAACAGTAAAGCTTTTTCGAGTTTTTGCTCTCTTGTAAATTCTGAAGCGGTAAAGAGGTAAATGGAAGTATTGACTGCCTTTTATAATGGGTGAAAGGAGAGAGAAAAATAGTTTCAAATCTTCTATGGAAATACGTAAAGGTTTCCGGAATGACAGATGCGTGACAGTTAAGGCATGCGATGATCATGTAGGAGAGAGAGTGTCAGATTCCTAGGATCACGCCACCCAACAAGCGCCGTTTCAGAATAAGCCGTTTCAAATCCTCACGCGCCTTTAAGTGCCAGAAGAGTGTCGCTTGAAATTCGCACACGCGTCCACTATGTCAGCAAGAGTATGTCCGTTTCAAATTCACACGCGCCCCTTTTTAACCACCGGTTGAAATTCAATCCTTTTATTTCCCGCCTGAGTCAGCAACCTTTCGTCTTATCTTGTAAATCGCATCTTTTGAATAAACTGCCCACGTGGATGATTTTTGACCACAACTTGATAATTAATCACCAAAGCAATAATACAGCCTGTAAAAATTAGTAACGGAATTTTGGAAAATCAAAGATTTTCGTGCTAAGAGTGTAAAAAATAAAAGAAATAAAGCAACTCTTTGTGGGAATAAATGTGATGTCAATAATGACACGAAACTAATGATCCCGGGCACGAATCTCTTCCTTCAAAGTCAAGAGAGACCTTAAAATGTTAATGTGGATTCCCGTTGAATTACGATCAAACACTTATTAATAAACGTTGAAAGGCTTCTTTTAATTAGACTAAGTAAGGGTGGCTTTCGCTTTGATTCAGCAATTCTAATCTTGAAATAAGAAAGAAAGTGAACAAAGTACTTGTGAGACCGGTGTAGTCTGTAGAACAAGTAGGTAGGAATGAATTTTAAATTGGCTTGGAAAAAGATAAAATCTCAGATAAAAAATAAAAAACTGGATCCCAAGGGAAGAAATGTTATGGTGTTTAACAATTTCATAGGAATCACACAAAATAAAATTGGAGATTTCATGAAGGTACATCCGTCAATTCTTTGGTGAAACCTTGAGCAAATTAATTGATCACCGTCAATTCAGATTTGGTGTTGAATTTTGGGTTTCACTCAGCTCGTAGTGACACGAAACTAAGATCATAAACACAGATGTTGTGTAACCATAAACCTCAGTGGTAATTTCTGAGAGTCTCAAGGGTTACGTTGATGATACGAAGGTAATGGAGAAAGGTAATGGAGATGGTGTAAGAGAATAAAGTACCTCTACTGCGAAAAGAAGGACCAAGCAGAAAACTCTTAACTCATGTGAGAAGAGAGTGAGGTAGCTCACGATTAGAATAAATGTGGAAGCCTTATTGGGAAGACAAAGTTTGTTTATACCAGGTCATGAAGGCTATTATTCAAAATCTTATGAGGCTTGGGACACATACAGCAGCATGCTTCTAGGGACACTTAAGTAATCCAACAATTATACCCCCGTAAACGAACGAACACACAAAAAAAATAAAAGAGAAAAATATTTTTGGAGTTTTTGAGATATATTAAAAAAAATAAAAAATAATAAAAAAATAAGTAAGAAAAAAAATAAGACTAAGAAAGAGTAAAAAAAACTTTGGAAAAAATTGAAAAAACCGAACCCGAACGTTCGGTTGGTTTCGGTTGGGAAAAATTTGAAAAATCGAACCCGAGCGTTTGGTTGGTTTCGGTTGAAGAAAATTTTGAAAAACCGAACCCGAGCGTTCGGTTGGTTTCGGTTCAAGAAAATTTTGAAAAACCGAACCCGAGCGTTCGGTTGGTTTCGGTTGAACAAAATTTTGAAAAACCGAACCCGAACCTTCGGTAGGTTTCGGTTTTGGAAAATTTTAAGAAACCAAGGAATTTAGACATGCAATCAGAAAATACTTTTTAACAATAAGATAAACAACTTTGTACAAGAAAAATACAACCAAGAAAAACTACCTTTGAAGTGATGAGCGAGTCAGATGGTTTAACCGAACCCGAACGTTCGGTTGGTTTCGCTTCTTACGTTGGAGGTTGAGAGGTAGTGTGAGGTACTGACTCTGATTCCATCATACCTAGCCCTTGCAATATTCTGTTGAATAATGCTTCAGGAAGAGCTTTGGTAAAGACGTCAGCCAGTTGATCAGTGGTTCTTACAAAGTGAACTTCGACGTTTCCATCTTCCATGTGATCTTTGATGAAGTGATACCTCAGTGCTATGTGTTTGGTTTTAGAGTGTTGCACTGGGTTATGACAGATCCTAATTGCACTTTCAGAGTCACAATATAGTGGGATCTTCTTCATATTGAGTCCATAGTCTCGAAGTTGACTCTGGATCCAAATCACTTGAGAGGTGCAGGATGCAGCGGCTATGTATTCCGCTTCGGCAGTAGACAACGACACGCACGTTTGTTTCTTGGATTGCCAGCTAACCAACTTCCCGTCAAGGAATTGACAGCCGCCAGTGGTGCTTTTTCTGTCGAGTCCGCATCCTCCAAGGTCAGCATCTGAATAGGCTTGAATGAAGAAGCCTGAGTTGGAAGGATACCATAGATCTAAGGAGGTGGTTCGCTTGAGATAGCGTAAAATGTTCTTCACTGCAAGCATGTGAGGTTCGCGTGGGTTTGCCTGAAATCGAGCACAATAACACACAGAAAACATGATGTCAGGCCTGCTAGCAGTAAGATACATTAGTGAGCCTATCATTTGACGATAGAGCGTGATATCAACAGCAGGTTTGTCTAGAGATGGAGTTAGCTTGGTGCCGAATGCCATTGGGACTTTGACTTTGGAGTCTCCCATCATACCAAACTTTGCTAGGAGAGTCTTCGTGTAAGCTTCCTGATTGATAAAGATGCCTTCAAGTCCCTGTCTAATATTTAATCCAAGGAAAAAGTTAATAGGACCCATTGAGCTCATTTCAAATTTAGTCTCCATCAGCTTTCTGAATTCAGCTGTTAGGCTGGGATTCGTTGAGCCAAAGATGATGTCATCGACATAAATTTGAACTATCATAAAGTGGTTACCTTCCTTTTTGCGAAAGAAGGTTGGGTCAACCGAACCTTGTTTGAATTTAGACATCTTTAAGAATTTAGTTAGCGTTTCATACCAGGCTCTCGGAGCTTGTTTAAGGCCATACACAGCTTTATCCAGAATATAGCAATGATTTGGATACTTTTCGTTCACGAACCCAGGAGGTTGCTCCACATACACGGTTTCTTCGAGTTCTCCATTAAAAAATGCACACTTGACGTCCATTTGGAAAACTTCAAAGTTTTTGTGGGCAGCGTAAGCAAGAAATATTCTGACAGATTCCAGCCTCGCTACGGGAGCGAAAGTCTCTTCATAATCAATCCCTTCCTCCTGACAATATCCCTTTACTACCAGACGAGCTTTGTTCCTTATAACATTCCCTTCTTTGTCCATTTTATTCCTAAAGACCCATTTGAGACCAACAACCGAGGCATCTGGAGGAGTTGGAATGAGGCGCCAGACTTTGTTCCTTTCAAATTCGTTCAGTTCGTCTTGCATTGCTTGAACCCAATCGGAGTGATCGAGAGCAGTGTTAATTGTCTTCGGTTTAACTTTTGATATGAATGAGTTAAACATACAAAACTCAACCTTTGAAAATAAATATGTCTGTTTTGCCTTCAGTTGTGATCGGGTCAGAACCTTTTCGGAGACATCACCAACGACTTGAGATATAGGATGATCTCTGGTCCATTTGGTAAGAGGAGGATAGTTTGGATCAAAGGTAGGGTCTAGTTCAGCATTGATCATTTCTTCTGGCTCGGATTGGCTTTCGTAGTCGAGCGTCATATCATCATGCTCCCCCTCGATTGATGAGCTATGAGAAACATGAGGTTCAGAGGTTTCTTGTGGTGCTGGACTTTCAGGCGTTGATGCACCTTCGCTTGGAGAAGCACTTTCGGTTGGAGAAGCGCTTTCGGTTACAGATGTAGAGCTTGGCTCCCGCTCGACATGTGAGCTTGGCTCCCCCTCGACTGAAGCATCGTTGGATGGAGGTTCATCAGAATTCGATCCTCCTTCATTCATTCTCCTGGCAGCTTCTTCGACAATTTGCTTCATGTGGTCTATCTTGTTGTCGGTTGCATTTGCTTCTGAGAGAGTAGCTTTCTCTGGTTCGTCAAAGAGCTCCAGAAATTTCTTGAATAGATTAGCGATCGAGACTGTGACTTGGCCAGTTTGAGGAAAGATTTCCTCAGCTGTGTCTTCTTTGGCCTGTAGCTTTTTGACATAGCTATCGTCAAAAGTCACATAATAGGTCTCTTCGATTTTTCTCGAACGCTTGTTTAGGACTCTGTATGCTTTGGATGTGAGAGAGTAGCCCAGAAAGATTCCCTCGTCGGCTTTGACATCAAACTTGTTGCGGTGTTCTTTAGAGTTAAAGATGAAACACCGTGAGCCGAACACGTGGAAAAATTTCACATTGGGCTTTCTGTTGTTGAGAATCTCGTATGGTGTGAGCGTGAATCGTTTGTTGAGATAAGACCTGTTCTGTGTAAAACAAGCAGCAGAAATAGCATCAGCCCAAAAATAAAGAGGTAAGGAAGCGAAACTTAGCATAGTTCGGGCAGCTTCACACAAAGATCGGTTTCGTCTTTCGACAATTCCGTTCTGTTGAGGTGTATAGGGAGCTGAGAAGTTGTGACTTATTCCTTTTTCTGCTAGAAATTCTTCAAACTTCCTATTCTTGAATTCCAGACCATTGTCGCTCCAGATGTTGCGAACGACCTTCTTGGGCTGTACTTCAATCTGCTTGATGAACACTTTCAGCTTATGAGTCGCTTCAGATTTGAGCTTTAAAAAGAACACCCATGTAAATCGTGAAAAGTCATCAACAATAACAAGAATATACTTGCTACCACCGATGCTTTCGATAGATGATGGACCACACAAATCAATATGAAGTAATTCGAGTGGTTCAACAACTTTTGTGTTAATTACAGATGGATGACTTTGACGACTCTGCTTCCCCATTTCGCATGCAGCGCACAAATGATCTCTGTCGAACTTGAGCAATGGAAGGCCTCGAACATGACCTCCAGTGACAAGTTTGTTGATATCTTTAAAGTTGAGATGAGAGAGTCTCCTGTGCCACAACCAGCTTTCGTCAGATTGAGCTTTTGATAACAAACATATAGCTGGGTTTCCTTTGATGGGTTTAAGGTTTAGAGGAAACATTTCACCCTTTCGCTCCGACTTGAGAATTACTTTCTTTGTCTTCTTCTCAATAATTTCAGAACCTTCATCGTCGAATGAGACTTTGAGACCTGTACCTCCAACAAGCTGAGATACACTGATGAGGTTGTGTTGTAGTCCTTCCACATAAGCCACCTTCCTTATAGTAAAGTCACCATTTGTTATCATCCCGTATCCCTTTATGGTGCCGAAAGAATTGTTTCCAAACTTGACATTGCCACCATTTGCAAGAGACCTGTATTCCCTGAGCTCCTCTTTCCTCCCTGTCATGTGACGCGAGCAGCCACTATCGATGTACCATTCTTCGTCGAACTGCTCGTCACTTATAACCTGCAAAAATTAAGCAGATTTAGGAACCCAAAGTTTCTTGGGTCCACGTGAGCTTTTCATGGGAACAGGAACAGTAAGAGAGATGTCAACAAGATATGTTCATTTTATAAGTGTTGTTTCATCTTTCTTTTTAATGGTAAAAACTTTGATTTTATTAGGATTAGGTGCGTTCGGTTTAGACTCTGGTTTGGATTCATTAACCTTCTGTTTGCCCTTTTGTTCAGCTGACGAATGAGATTTTTGACAACGAACAGAATGAGCTTTAGAGTAAGATGGATTGGAAGAATTAGAAGAATTAGATGAATGAGAAGGAGTGGGTTTAGATTGAGATGACTTTTTGGCTGGAGACTCTAGGTTACCCTTTTGCTTTTGATCATTGGTGGGACTGACCTTAGAGTTTTGATCTCTTTTGACTTCAGAAACGAACCTTTGCTTTCGGTTGGAATCGTTCTGTGAACCGAACCTTTGCTTTCGGTTGAAGTCATTCTCAGAACCGAACCTATGCTTTCGGTTGTTGTTCTCTTCTGAACCGAACCTTGGATTTCGGTTGTTGTTCTCTTCTGAACCGAACCTTGGCTTTCGGTTGTTGCGGCTCTCATGATTTTTGACATGATTGTTCTCAAACTTCAGATTCTTGTCTTGATGTGAGAAATATACATTCTGGGATTGCCAGAATTGTTTTCTTTCTGAGAGATTCTTCCTGTATCTCTGGTTCCTTTCACGCTTCTTATTCCTCATCTGCTTCGGTTGATGATGAATATTTGCTTTCATTTTCGGTTTCTCCTTGGCTGGTTCACTTTGAACTGTAGGAGTTTCACTTTGAACTGAGGAACTAGAGGGAATGTCTTCTTTTGCCGAACTTCCATCCTCTTGAGGAATGTCTTTCGTACCACTGGTGCTTGGCTCATCGAAATTATCTGGCTTGTTCAAGGGTTCAGGTATGTATCTACCTTTACTCATCCATGAGGTTCTTTCTGATAAGCCCACCGTTTCGTTTGCATTATCTATTGGTGCTGACCAGAAGTACTCATCACAGCCATCAGCATTGTCTTCGTTTACAATAGCTGTGAGTTCAGCGGTCTGATGCTCGGTTACTCCAGTGACCTTGTACACTTGATTTGGAGTGGTCCTGACCTTTTGATATACAACTGCTTTCTCTGCTAAGATCGGGGACTTTTGTTGGGACAATCGAGCGAACTCCACAGAATTTTCAGAAATAAGATTCTTGTGGTTTTCAGGTTCGTTTTTTACAAATTCTGAGCAGTCAACCGTGTCCTCTACAGAAATTTCACTCATGTTGTCGTCCTCATTAGATGCATTTTCAACATCTATTTTGTTTTCTGAGCTCAAGTTGGCGTTTAAAGAGTCAAATTTTTGTATGGTTTCGGTTCTCAGTTTGAGTCTATCATTTTCATCCAAAAGGTTTTTAAGCATGTCCTTGTGGTCCTTGGATTTAATGAAAGATTCTATTTTGTCCAGTCCATACATGTAGGTCGGATTGACGTCATCAGATGATATCACACTCTCACAGTTATAAGCTTCGGCATCGATTTCATCCTCCTTAAACTCAAGGAAGGGCAAAATCATGCGATTGATCTTTTGGCCTATTTCATAGTCCAAGTGAAGCTGAGTAATATTAAAATAAAGACGTTTTGCAATTAAACAAAAAACATTCCGCTGTTTTAACAACTTTAAATTGTCTCTTTATAAATAAATGTTTTCGTCTTTTATTTTAACTAGTTCAGACTCCTTCAACTCGATCCACATCCGCCGCTCCTCACTCTTCGAAGACACCCTGCTTAATTGATCAGTTAGGTTAGAATTGGTGACTCGAGTTTGAGTTAAGCTACTATCTAGATGAGAAATTCTTGTATTAACATTTTTTAGTTCTTTCTCATATGAGGAATGTGGTACTTTAAATGAAACAAAAACCGATTGTACCTTCTTGATCAGTTCATCGAGCTCATTGAACTGCTGGCTGAGTGGTTTGGCCGTAAAGCACATGTCCTGCTGCTCCTTCGGTTCATTGCTTCCACCATCAGTGTTGTATCCCCTCATCTGAGATACATCGGACACCATGAAGCACCTTCCTCCACTGCCTTCCTTCTTTGCCACATAAGCCTTTCCATGAGTAGGCTTCCTCACTTCATCGTCCTCTGAGTCGGTAGACCAAACTTCCACGCTACCGAACTCGTCATCAGCAACCGAACCCTGCACAATTAGAGCATTCATGGAAGGGTTAGCGGTAGATTTCTTCTTTCTCATCTCATCAAGCCTTTTCTGCAGCACAGCTTCCTCATCCTTTTCCTCATCTTTTTCAGCCATTTTTTTGAGGACACAATCCTTAGCATAGTGGTTTTTCCCACCACAGTAGTAACAACTTACTCCAGAATCACCATCTGCCTTCGGTTCCTTCTTGGGCTCTTCAACCTTCGGTTCATTGTTAACTTTTTCTGAGCCATAACTTCCCTGCCAGTTTCGGTTTTTGTTGCTGGGGAATCTCTTCTTAATGAACCTCTTGGGGTTAGACACCATCATAGCATAATCCTCAGAGGTGAGGTCATACTCCTTCAAGTTAAGGTCTTCATCCTCCATCACAGCTTTACTTTTTGACAGGAGGGCCAGTGAACCTAGGCTTGAGACAACGTTCTTCTCCTGCAGCACAATCTTCTCCTGGGACTTGAGAATACCCACCAGTTTCGCCAAAGAGTATGATTTAAACTGCTCATGGGCTTTAACTGTTGACACCACAGCTCTCCATTCTGACCTTAGACAATTTAAGAACGTAACCTTCTGCTCGATAAGCTTCCTTTCGATGTCATGTTTGATCATCCTGCTGAGAAGATGATTGAAGCGATCGAACGTCTGGGTCACTGTTTCTTCGGCTCCTTGCCTGAATTCTCCAAACTCAGATAAGAGCAAGGTTTGGATAGAATGTTCAAGATCTTCATCTGTAGAGTACAGTTCGCGAAGTCTATCCCAAACTTCCTTTGCCGTCGTGCATGAGCTGACCAACCTGAAAGTGTCGGACTGAAGGGCGAATCTGATCAATCTTAACGCCTTGATATTGCATTGGAATTTATCCTTTTCATCTTGCGCAATATCTTTAACATCCTTCAGCAGATCATTGTACTCCTTTTGAGTTTTAATAATCCTGGACATTGCAGAATGAGAAAAAGGTCCATTAATGATTGCTTCCCATATGAGGTATCCATTATCCTCAGATCCTATCACGTAGTCTTCGAAGTGATGCGCCCAGACTTCATAGTCATGGGTATATAGGATTGGAATCTTCGTGGTTGAACCGATGTTGTTGGAAATATTGATGGGATTTGATTGCGACTCGTCCATTATGATCGAAAAACCTGTTCAAAGATCAGACTTGTAATAACTCAGATTAGGGCAAAACAATAAATATCAAGATACGTCAATAATGAGATGACGGCTCAATAAATATCAGTAAATGCGGAAAAACCCTAATTGAAACCTTTTCACAGAAAAGATGTGTATCGATTACACAGCCTCCTGCTCTGATACCAATTGATGAGATTAAAACTTAATCTAGAAGATCGATTAGATCTTAAACAGGTGAATAAATATTTAAACAGTAAGAACGAATGCAAAATAAAGAACAACTCAACGATGAATCAAACGTGTCGAATGATTAAAACAAAACCCTCAGAAGAGCTCGATTAAGAACATCAACTGTAGAGGATTAGTAGGTTTACAAGAACGATAATGAAATCTGTAATGCTATCGTAATAATCATTAACCTAATATGCATGCAAGCATATACTTATATAATAAACCTAAAAGGCTCTCGGTTGGACAGGCCCATTACCGGAGTTCAAAATAATTGGACTAATAGCCGAGCCCAATGACACAATCTTCAAATAAATCTTTAACCCAACACCACCAATTGGTATGCCCAACATGTCATGAACAGACTCTGTTGTTACTTTCAGTTCCTTTCCTTCAATATCTATCACCATTCTCTTAGAATCAAATTTTTAAAGAACATAAAATCCCAGCTTCAGTGGTATATCTGTGATTTTCATTTTTAACAAAGCTCCAAAACCCATAGATCTTACAGATTCTTTTTGTTCTTTGCTCATCCCAAGGATTATAGATAGTAATGCCTCTGGTGAACATCTGTTTTTCATTGATTAAAATTCTTTTACCATTGGCTTTTTTTGTGTTTTTTGATTTGTGACTCCTTTTTTTTTTGCCTTCTTCGATGGATGACTACTTTCAAAATCTGAATCTGAATCTTGTAGTTGTTGTTTTTCAGGAATTTTCCTTTTTGATGGACTTTTTCTGCTTTGATGCTTTATTTTCTTTGGTACTTTTGTTTCTTTTTTATCTGGTAAATGAAAACGTATAATATTTAAATAAGTTACTGATATATGAATATGATATATGCTCGTTTATTTATTTATTACAAAAATATATACCATTTTATTCATATATGAATAAATAATATATATGCAATTTTATTCATATATGAATGTATTAGATATGATAGGAATTTTGTACCTTTCACATTTTTCCTCTTTTTCATTGATCTTGTTTCTCTGATTGTTGGTGAATCTTTATCGGAAATGTTAGTGTTCTTACCTTCATTCAATAGTAAGTAGAAGGTAAATGAGTTTGATATTCACGAATAAGTATTTGAATAAAACAGATGTATTCATATTTTTTTATTCACATATGAATATGTTTTGTTATATTCATATGTGAATAGAACATATATAAATCATTCTTGTTGTATTCACATTTGAATAATGTATGTATGGCAGCAAGCTATCTTCTATTCATATGTGAATATAACATACATATTTACGAATGAATATTTGAATAAAGCATATGTATTCATATTTTTTTATTCACATATGAATATGTTTTGTTACATTCATATGTGAATAGAACATATATAAGTCATTCTTGTTGTATTCACATTTGAATAATGTATGTATGGCAGCAAGCTATCTTCTATTCATATGTGAATATAACATACATATTCAAGAATGAATATTTGAATAAAACATATGTATTCATATTTTTTTATTCACATATGAATATGTTTTGTTATATTCATATGTGAATAGAAGATATATAAGTCATTCTTGTTGTATTCACATTTGAATAATGTATGTATGGCAACAAGCTATCTTCTATTCATATGTGAATATAACATACATATTCACGAATGAATATTTAAATAAAACATATGTATTCATATTTTTTTATTCACATATGAATATGTTTTGTTACATTCATATGTGAATAGAACATATATAAGTCATTCTTGTTGTGTTCACATTTGAATAATGTATGTATGGCAGCAAACTATTTTCTATTCATATGTGAATATAACATACATATTCAAGAATAAATATTTGAATAAAACATATGTATTCATATTTTTTTATTCACATATGAATATGTTTTGTTATATTCATATGTGAATAGAACATATATAAGTCATTTTTGTTGTATTCACATTTGAATAATGTATGTATGGCAACAAGCTATCTTCTATTCATATGTGAATATAACATACATATTCACGAATGAATATTAGTTTTGCTTGTGTTCAGAAGTAAACAAAACATATTTTATTTATCTTTTTGATTTGTTTTTGGTTTTCGTTTATATGTATTCTTCACTGTTGGTGTTGTTTTTGTAATGGTAAGTAGTTAATATTAGGAAAACATAAGCAAAATGTGAAGTAACCTTTGTATTTTGACAGAATAGTTTTGAATAAAGATGAAAAATGAAGAGACGATGTAAAATCATTTATATATCAAATAATAATGGATGATTCTTACAAAAATTTCAAGTAAATAAAGTAATAACGAAGGAGGGTTACGAGAATGAACGAGTATCATAAATTTCAAATAAAATTGAAGTAAACAACCTTTTTTGAAGAATGAACCGTGTGAAAACAATGTTTTTAGTTCTAAATCAACTAACAAATTTTCGAACATTATGAGAAATTTCAAGTAATCAAGTGATAATTTTAGAAATGATTCGAAATCCTTAAGAACTCGAGAAAAAACCCCGATGGTTACCTTTCATTGTCAAGAGTGAGGAAATGGTCTCGTTCATGTTTTCATCGGAAGAAATTTTTCTTTGTTTATGTTATTTGATGCTTCTGCAAATGTTTTTCTTCTTGTCAATTCTTCTTCAAATGGTTTTCGTGTTATGGTGTATCGAAGAGGGAAATGGTGCTTTTCTGTCGAGATTTGTCGTGATATCAAATTACTCAAGTGCCTTGACGGTTTAATGTTTTTTGATTATTTACAAATTTGCCACCGCTCATTAATGTATTTGGATTATTTACAAGTTTGCCACCGGGTGTTTTTTTAAGCTCATTAAATGATTGGCTGAGAACGGTTCCCCCATTTTAACCTTTTTTTTTTTCTCAATTGAACCCTCCTCTCTCTCTGTGTGTGTGTGTGTGTGTGTATATATATATATATATATATATATATATATATATATATATATATATATATATATATATATATATATAGCGAGAGGTTCAAATGAGAACTCAAAAAGGTTAAGAATCCTAAGAACCATATTTTTAAATGTTTTTATTAAGAATTTTTTTGACAAATCCAATATATATTGTACTAAACAAACTTTTTCATTTTCAAGTTTACAAACTATTTGCTACTTGTCATCAGACCGGGTCGTCGTCGGACCACCGCCGTACTAACATTAAATTCAGTGGAATTTATTTGGTCGTATTCACAATTCAAGAGATTAAACATTGTACCCTTATTTCTTTGGTAATATTTTTTTCCTGCCAAAATATACAAACTTTTAGTAAAAGATAGAATTATGTCTTGAAAAAAAATCAATTTTCTTTTTTCTAAATTGCAGATCTTTTCAAAAAATATATCGTGTATAATAAATAGTCACGGTTTAAATATACAATATTCACAGTTTAATAAACATAATTATTCACTAATATACAGTTTAGTATTTTCATGCATACATTCATTTATATTTTAACATAAAACTTATATAAAATATATAATTTAATACAATCCAGTTTTAGTTTAATACATAAAAGTCACAACATAACATAATACAATTCATTATACACTAGTTCACATATTTAAATAACTCAAACTCAAACTCTCCCACCACCACAACGACCAACTACCACAAGTAACCACCAACCACCCTTGCCATCGTTGTAATCATCATTCATTCCAAATCCAATCTATAAATAAAATCATTGATTGACAGCTTAAATACTATATTCACAACTTAATAAACCAATTAATTCGCTTATTCAAAGTTTGATGAAAAATAATAATAAAAAATAATACATTTTTAGATATTTGTACAACAAAAAATTAAATATATTCGCAAGAAATTAATACAAACATTCGTACATATAGTTCATAATTTAACAAAAAATTCATTATAAATTCATAGTCAATTCACAATTTATATAGAAAATTCACAGCTTAATGCAGTCAATTCATACTCTATAATACAAAAATCACAATTTAATATACAAAATCACAAGTTAATAAAGTCACTTCACAGTTTAAACAGAAAATTCACAAACTAATAAAGTCAATTCACAGTGTAAAACCCCAAAATCACGACTTAATACATAAAACTCACAATTTAATACAATAAATTTGCAGTTTAATACACAAAAATTATGCATTTACAGTCATATTATTAAGTTAAAACTCTCAATACTGTCAATTCATAGTTTAATACACAAAGTTAATAATTTAGTATAATAAATTCACAGATTAATACATAAAATTCACAACTTAATATATTCGATTCACGGTTTAAACATAAAATTCACATTTTAATGCAGTCAATTCACTGTTTAAAGCATAAAAATCACAGCATAAAACAATAATTTATGAATTTATTATATTAAGTTGTTAATAAAATTTACACAATAATACATAAAATTCATAGTTTAATACAATATATTCATAGTTCATTTACAAGTATAATCTCATATTTTAGAGTATTAACAGTTCACTCACAATTTAATATATACATAAATTATCTCATATTTCGGAAGCAAACATCAAAAGAAAAACATATACATGAATCATAAAAAAGATAACTTATCTGAATTAGTAAAGAAAATGAGTGAGAAATAGAACATATCTTTACTCTACCATAACCACCAACATTAACACATCCAACTATAGTACGTTGCCATCAACCATCGCCACCACCAACCATTGGTACCAACACCGCCCTAAAAAATCAAATATGGATTAAAAAAAATTGGAATTCACTATTTAACTCAACATTTCATACACTAATTCGTAGTTTAATTCAAGATTTCAGATACTAGTTCACAATTTAATGCACAAAAAAAATCATATTCACAAATTAATAACTTATATACTCATAAATTAATACATAAAAACACATATTCACAACTTAATAACTTACTGAATTTTATTTGAGACATTTCATCAAACACTTTGTGTGCACAACATACATCAGATCCATAATCACCATAAACACATCAGATCTGACCAAATATATCAGAGTCTCCTCATCTTCAATGTCAGGCGATGTTATTTGGTTCTTTGATGATGTTTGACGGTGGTGTTTTGACGGTAAGAACAGATCCATATCAAGAGAGGAAAACAACAAACATTTTTCATGTTATTTGAAATGAAGAACACAAAATCAGGTGTGTGACTTGAAGAACATGAAAGCAGATCTCTCTAATACTCTTTCAATCTCACTAGAGCTCGCGGATTTGGATGTTATTGGTGGCAGAAATCATAGATCTGGACCGGACTCATAGATCTGGACGCCAGTGGTGGCGGAAACCATAGATCTAAACTTAAGTTTGCATATCTGGAAGACAAAACGACAGATCTAGAGTTTTTGACTCCATATCTGAGATTAGTGGAGTCCGAAGGTAGATCTGAAGCGAAAAACATTGGCTACTTGACATTCCGACGACGGAAGGCGGTAGAATACGACAGCGGTAGGTGGCAGGAATCATAGATTTGTACTGGAACTCGTAGATCTGGATGTTGTTGGTGGCGGAAATTAGAAATCTGAACTTGAACTTACACATCTAGATGACTGATCTTGTGGTTGACGAAAAAAAAAACGTCGATCTAGTGGTCACAGTAGATCAGTGGAGTTTTTACTCCAGATCTGATATTAGTGGAGTTTAAAGGTGGATCTGAAGCGAAAAACATTGGTTACTCATCATTCCAACGTCGGAAAGCATCTGATCGCGGCGACGTTAAGCAGCGACGGTAGGCGGCAGGCGGCGGAGGTGGTTTTGGGTTTTGTGTTCTTGAGAGAGTTTGAGAGGTTTTAGGAAAGTTTTTTGTAAAAAATGTTTGAAAGTGTTAGAAATATTGTTGGATAGCAGATAAAAAGAAACTAAAATTAAATGGTTCTTAGGGTTCTTAACTTTTGGGGGTTCTCATTTGAACTTTTACCTATATATATATATATATATATATATATATATATATATATATATATATATATATATATATATATATTATAACTAGTAAACATGAATGTACACCATACTATTTATAAATTAAGAGTCGAAAACTTTGGATGTACTTCATATTAGAGCATATGGTATGGACAATTTGAAGTGGTGTTATGACAAGAAACAACAATAAGAGGGAGTGGTGTTCATGGTGTTATAACACCATGTTAAGAGGAGAGAGATAGAGAGAGAATTTAGGCAACCAATAGAAAATCACGTTGCATCTAGTCATGGTCACAACAAGAAGCAACACAACTAGATACAACAAGAAGGGGGTTGGTGTTGATGTTTCTTAACGGCGTTGAGTATGCTCCACCTCAACAACAACGAGATGCAACATGACCTATATATACTCTTAAAAAGTTGAATATTACAAGTATGTATCTGAATCATGATTTATGGTAGCTAGGTGTGTTGTAGTATAGCCTTAAACTAAAAATTAAGAGTAAAAAAGATAGATGAGTTAACTCGCCTTTATGGATATAGGTTAATCAACTATTAGACATAATTTGGAAATGTTGTGATACTTATAATTTAATTCCCTATAAGTTGTGTTATGGAGTTGAAATTTTATATATATCACGTAGTATTTATACAACATATACGTTACCTGTATTAGAAAGCTATAATGATCATAAGTGAGTATTGGTTATTTATGTGAATATTATGAAGTTTCAAACCTTTATAGTGATTATGACAAATTATGTAGTTAGAAAAGTTTTCTAGGAAATTTGATTCAGATTTGTTAAGATTGTGTTATTATTTATTAGTTACAGGAAAAATGTAAAAATTTGGCTAAGTGTTGAAGTTGTAAGGTGTTGATTGCCTTTTACACTCCCCTCATTATGCCCCTCAACGTAGATGTGTTACGACGACCCTTGGATCAACCTTCTTCCTCCTTCCACCGTGACTCCATGAAGCCAATCCTCACTTACAAAACAATCAAGAAGGAATCCCCCTCCCCCAACCTCTCAAGTTATTCTCTGTTGCTGGAAGTCGTTTTTCACTGTGTTGGATTAGTGGATTAGTCGTTTAGTCACATAAGGTATTAGTCATGCATGGTATTTAATTTCTAATTGATATTCGCAAATACAAAACTACGATGTTGTATTTTTGAATGATTTTGTTTACGAAAATAAATATAAATATAATAGAATATTCCAAAACCGGATATTAATCATATATTAATTTTTTAGAATTGGTTTTTCAAGTATATTATTAAATGTCTCGCTAGAAAAAAAAAAGCCTTAAGCAATGACATATTTAAAATTTTGATTTTTTTTGGAATGCATCCGTTCTCACAAACCGAATTACCAAAATAGATTCAACCGAATTTATAATTTGATTGGCATAATCAAATTTTAATCTAATTCAAAATATTCATAATTATATTTTAAAATTGAATTAATTTGAACTCACTAAATTAGATCATATCGAAGCACACTATTCAAACCAGCACAACTAAAACTATATTTGAAATACTAACCAAAAATACTAGCCGGTAGAAAATAATATTTGGTAAAACTACATGATAATGATAGAATTTAGGAACAAAATATTTTATAATAAAAATGTTATCAAAAGAACTGAGTTAAAAGATTTGAACAAGGAGTAAATAAGATCTGATTTGATTAATAGGCACTTTAGAATAGTTCGTTACAAAGAATGCAAAACTATTCTCTATTTGCTCCAAAGAACAACGTACCTACTCTACTAGGGAATTGATTCGTACACAACAAATTTTTTCCATATACAACAATTTGTGCATTAAAGTATTTTATTGTACAACTCTATAAAACATGAATTATTGTGTATGGATAAAAACTATTGTGTACGAATCACTTCTCATTCTACTAACAAGAACTCTATATATAGGGTGTGAAAAGTGTCACTTGAAAGGATATATAAATTCCGAAAACAACATGCTAAATTTGGAATCAAAATAAAGACTAATACAATTCAGAACACTACAACATTGACACAACAAATTCTGAAACCTAACAATCTCCCTCTTTGCGTCAATTTGCAGTAGTTGTAGTCTTCATTACTTCTTCTCCTGAACTTCAAAAATCTTTGAAATAATATTCAAAATATTCATTCTGATAGTTATGTATCACTTTATCATATCAAAAACGCACTTCGTATCTACAACTAAATTTTTCTTGTTCGCTTCTGCTCTCGCCAATATTTGATTCAGAGCTGTTGTAGAATACAAATGCTCGTCTCTTAAGAAGAACATACAATTTGTGACCACATCATTCTCTTTTGCCTTTTAAACGATACTCCATCTTTCTTTGTCAATTGATCCGACCTTAAGATTTTCAATGTTGTCAAGTTGATCAAAAGACTTCAGAATCGGTTTCCTCTTCAGCACCGAGGCAACTCAACATCCGTCTTTTCCATTTCAAGAATATAACATCTGATTAATTTTCTCATCTGGTTATAAATTGGTTCATACTTCGCCACATCCTTCGCAACAATATTGAACATCAAAATTCAATCATAAGGACTTAGAAATGGAAGGTCAGCCAAAGTGAACTCATGAATGACGCGATTGTATCCTCTGGAAGCTTTGAAATGTACATTCCGAAACCTATCAGCCTTTTCAGGAATCCCAACCTTGAGTCCTACAATCCTCTTCAAACTCTAGGATTCATACTATAGCTTGGAGTACTTCAGATAAAACGAAAAAGAGGTTCTTATTCGTTGCAATGTTTGATAAAGGAACTTTCTCTATATTTTCAAATCATCGGAGGAGAAAAACTCTGGGATGATCGGAAAATCCAACTGACACTCAACATCATTATTAGTATCAAAGGATGTCTTTGGTTCCAACCAAAATAAGTTCGGATCATCAATTGCTTCTTCTTGCATCCGATCAAGCGTCCATTCAGGAAATAATGTTGTCTTGCTCACAAGAATTTGTTCATCATTCTTGAGCTCAGCATCTTCTGCATCCAATTTTGCTTTTAAAGCAATAAGCTCATCCAGCTCCTTGTCTCTCTTCTCTTTCTCAATCTTTTCCTTCTCAATCATCTCAGTATTCAATTCAAATACCTCCTTTGTAACAATATTTACTTTTCCTTTATCGGATCCGAAAGTTATATTAACCTCCCAACCAGTGTTGACTTCTTTCATATTCTTCATCTTTTTAGAAAGCTTCTTCTTTTCTAGCACAGTCATATGAACATCATCTGTTTTCTCCATAAAACCTGTCTGATATGGATCTTTAATATTCACCTTTCGTTCTTCCCCTTGTTTCACAAAAGCCCCACTTCTCGGAACACTTTGAATATTGTTCATCTTTTCAATGATCAGTTTCAACTTGCCATCACTTATTTGACCAACATAACCAACAAACAGATCATCCCTTGATTCAACACTTGTTAACAATCATTTTTTTATTTCAAAATTTCTTCCTTGCACTCAACTTTGTTGTTTATACTATTCGGTTAAAATATCTTTCATCATGTTTTTGTTTTCTTTGGACTTACTGTATTCTTCAATTTTCTCAAGCCCAACCATGTATGAATCAGAAACTCTTTTGGTAGAGGAAACCATTGATTCACACCTGTAGCATTCAACATCTATTTCATCCTCATTTAATTCAAGAAAAGGTAAAATCATTTTATGCAAGTCCTTTCCTATTTCACAATCTAGATGGAGTTGAGAAATATTAAAGTACAAATGTTTGGCAATCAGACAAAAATAATTGCGTTGTTTCTGAATTACCCTATTGTCTCTTTTAAGTAATATCACATCATCCATACTTCTATTTAGCTCAATCTCCAAAGCTTCTATTGTTAATATTCTCTCTTCATTTTTAAAAGTAACCCTGCGAAGATTATGATTCAGATTAGAACTACTAATATGAATACTTTTTAAGGTATTGCTAAAATCAGAAATCATATATCGTAAATCATTCAATTCAGTATCATAGCGAGAGATAGGAATATTAAGAGATTTAAGAATAGAATGTACCTTGTCAGCAACCTTCTCACACTCAGCCACCTGCTCTTTTATTGATTTCACAGAAAAAAACTATTAGATACCTTTCCTCCTTCAGAAGTCTTCCCTCCATCAGTGAAATAACTTTTATCTTCTGAATGATTGCCTTGCACCATCAGACACCTTCCTTCATTTCTTTTCTCTTTTGATTCAACAACAAAACATTCTCCTTGAGTAGGCCTCCTAACTTCCTCATCTTCAGAATCTGTGGACCAAACTTCTATTTTCCCTTCATCACTATCTTCTTGTACCATTAGAACTGGCTTTCCTGTAGTCTTCTTTCAAAGTTTCTCAATCTTTTGCACATAATACACTTCATCCTTATTTTTCTCCTTCTTCTCATTCATCTTTTGCAACATACATTCTTTTGCTAAGTGATTTTTACCATGGCAATAGTTACAAGCATAACCAGAATCTCCAAGCAACTTCTTCTCCTTCTTCTCATCATCTTTTTGAAAACTTTTATAACTTTCCTCTTTAGTGTGTTTTGAACTTGAATTCCCTTGTTTACTATGTTTTGATTGTTGTTTTTGAAACATGAGAAATTTTTTGAAAATTTTCTTTGGATATGTCACCATGAACACCTTATCTTCCTTTACAAGTGTAACATCCGAATTTCCAGGTATTATATTTTATCATTTTATTTTTGAGAAAAAGAGAGGGACTCGACGAGTTGAGTCGTAGACTCGTCGAGTAGGACTATGACTGCTGACTGGATTAATGAACGGACTCGACGAGTCGAAAAGAGTAGACTTGACGAGTCCGCACTGTAAACTGAAACCCTGATTCCCCGGGCCTGAGTCCTATTTAAAGGACCTTATAGCTCTCTTGTGTGGCTATCTGTCCAGAGTAGAGGTGGCAAAAATTGACACAACATGAAACTCGACACGAACCCGACACGAAATAAACGGGTTTGGGTACGATATTTCAACCCGTTTAAATAAACGGGTTGACTCGACACGACACGAAAATTAAATGGGTAAGGTTAGGGTTGAGAATTTCAACTCGAATATAACTCGAAAATGACCCGTTTATTTATATGCAAGTTTTTTGAATTATTTAAATAAACTAGAAAGATACAAAATCAAAAGCATAAGTAAAAGAAAACCTTCGAATTGAATTGCTTTGTAATGTTGAAATGACTTAGCCGTCTAGATCAAGATTTCATTTCAGTTTTTCCATTCTCTCCCAGATTACCCAGTCTCTTTCACCACTCTCACATCCTCATGACCTTATCATCTGCCTCCCCAACTCCCACTCTTTTAATTTTGTCATCTAAACTTGCTATGACTTCATCTATTCTGCCTCAAAACAATTAGTTTTTCATTTCCGCCTACCAAACTCCTACTCTTTCAACATGCTCAATCTTTTAACCTCACATGACACGACATATTTCAACGTATAGCCCTAACCCGAAACCCGACACGAACTCGACACGAAAATAAACGGGTTGACACGACACGTCACGTTAATTAAATGGGTCGGGTTAGGGTCAAGCACTTTCAACCCGTTTAGTGTTTCGACACGACACGAACCCGACACGACACGACACGATTGCCACCTCTAGTCCAGAGAGAGTACCCCCTTAAGAGCTTGAGCAAGTGGATAGAGAGATAAGGTCATATTGATCGATTTTGGTGTGTTCTAGCATATGAGAAGTTGTTCCAAGCAAGACGAGGTCAAGGGAGCTGTGGATCCAGAGTTTCAAGCCCAGATATACACTATTGAGGTACCAAATCGAGGTCTCTTTTTGTTTAGGGATTAATATCTTTGATCTAGGGTTTTCTATACCCCCTTTTGAGGTTGTTATGTTGATTTCATGGTACCTTGTGGCACTTTGGATCTGGATCCATAGAGGTCCAGAGAGCTTTCCCCAATCCGCTTTATGTTGGTTTAAGGAAGAAGAGAGTCTAGATTGCCATTTTAGAAGCCTTTTGGCCAAAGATAGCCTTGTACACGTTGCATGCGGGTCAAGTTTTGACCTTTACGTAGTTTTTGGTCATGGGGAAGCCAGATCTATAGCTTAGGAAACCTAATCTGACCTCAAGAGATCATTTTAGTGTTGACATGGGATTAACTTGCCGAGTTCATAAGTGCACTCGACGAGTCGAGTCGGGTTGCCCCGCGATTCGCGACCTGTTATGACCTGTTGAGTGAAGCGTTGACTCAGCGAGTCAAGTGAGGACCAGGGGCAATGAGGACACGCATGTACTCGCCGAGTCACGCGAGTGCACTCGACGAGTCGGGTCAAAGTTTGACCGTTGACTTTTATTGACTTTTAGGGTTTAGTCAATGTTTGGACTTATGAGCCATTAGAGGGGTAGAATGGTCTTTTACCCTTCTTAGAGAACCTATAGAGAGGGGTTAGCCTAGCCTTTAGAAGTTGTATTAATTAGAGTAATTATCTATGTGATTAGGAGGAAGCTAGTGCAGTATTTCAGAGATCGAGGTTTACCGAGTTACTCGAGGTGAGTCTTCTCATTATACTTTACCTAGAGTGGTAATTAGAGTTATGTGATAGAGTATACTGTATGCTATGTGTTATCTATGTGATTATGTGCTATATGTGATTCAGAGTTACAGAGTTAGGACCGGAAGGTCCACAGAGTTAGGGCCAGAGGGTCCATAGAGTTATGGGACTAGAGGGTCCCACTGAGACACTTTGACCAGAGGGTCATATAGAGTTATAGCCTCGAGTGGCTAATATGTGTTGTATGTGGTATTTTGGGGAACTCACTAAGCATTTATGCTTATAGTGTTTGGTGTTATGTGTTTCAGGTATCAGTGAGAATCGCGGGAAGGCGCCGGCATGATCAGTACACACATGAGGAGTTTTTTTTTTATATACATTATGATCTTGGGTTGTGATATATGGATTGATATGTGAAAAAATGGGATTTTATAATGTTTATGAATGAAAATATGCTTTTAAAATGTGAAAAATTGTTTGAAAAATTACGGTGTTACAAAAAGTTCATCATCCGAAATGTCTGAATCAGATTCTTGAATTACTACCTTCGACTTCTTTTTTTTTCGCTTTTAGTAACCAACGCCAATGAACCAACATCAGAAGTGAGTTTTGCTTCTTTCATGACTTCTTCTTCGTGAGAGTTTAGAATTCCAACCAATTTCGCGAGAGAGTAATTTTTGAATTGTTCATGAGCCTTAGTAGTTGACACAACCGTCTTCCATTCCAATATGATATTGTTCATGAAAGTTACTTTTTATTCAATAACTTGACGTTTCAAGTTATGTTTAAGAAATCTGCTTAAACGATGATTGAAATGATTAACAGTTTGTTCCAAATTCTCATATGAATTTTGCTTAAAAAACCAAATTCTGACAGGAGTGTTGTTTGCATAGAATGCTTTAAATCGTCATCACTATAATACAACTCCTTCAACCAATCCGAAATCTTATTCGCTGTGTCATACAGATTGATCAATCTAAAAGTATCCGGAGGAAGAGCGAATCGTATGATTCTCTTGGCCTTCAAATTGCACATTATTTTTTTCCTTTCCATCGTTTGGAATATCAGTTTCTTCTGCAATGAGAGCATTATATTATGCTTGAGTTTGATTTCAGCTTTTGTTCTGGAATATTTAAATGTTTCTTCTGTGATTGCGCGCCATATACTAGATCCATGTGTTTCAATTTTAAACACATAATCTTCAAAATGAAGAGCCCATACTTTATAATATGTAGGAAAAAGAATAGGAATTATTGTGATTGAACAAAGACTACTTGGAAGATCTAAAGAGAACAAATGAGAATCTTATTTTGACATTTTAACAAAAAAAAGATTATATATAGAATCAGAATTGTAAACTTGAATCGAACAACAAAGTGTAAACGAAAGATTTAGATTTAAAATCCAAGATCAATTTCCAAATGAGAAGTTGCAAATTGCGGAATCGACCAAGAAATAAAAGTAAATTTGAGAAAAGAAGAACACTTGACTTGAAATTGCTTTGAAACAAGTTCACATGATCTCCTGCTCTGATACCACTTGATATAATTTAGGAACGAAAGATTCTATAATGAAAATGTCATCAAGAGAACTAAGTTAAAAGATTTGAACACCAACAAGTAAATAAGATTTGATTTGATTAATAGGCACTTTAGAACAGTTCATTACAAAGAGTGCATAATTATTCTCTATTTGCTCCAAAGAACAACGTACATACTCTACTAACAAGAACTCTATATATAGGGCGTGAAAAGAGTCACTTGAAAGGATATATAAATTCCGAAAACAACATGCTAAATTCGGAATCAAAATAAAGACAAATACAGTTCAGAACACTACAACATTGACACAACAAATTATGAAACCTAACAGATAAGCTATCTAGAAAATATAAAATTAAATACGACAACAAATAAAAGATAATGATTTTATATTATAATATAAATACATAATATATTTCATTGAATTAAAACAAAGACTACATAACATTTTTTCCAAAACAAGTGGAAATTTTTGCATCACATATCATATTCGTAATATTATCATGAATTTTTTGTATCTCATCTGGCCCTCTTTGATCGACTTTCAAACAAACATGTTCTCTTATTAGACAAGTTTTTTTTTTTTTAAATTTAGTTATTTAATCTATTATTAATGATATATTATGTAAGTATATGAGTTTTATAGAAATCGTTTATATATGGCATATCTATTAACAAGGTATAAAATATTGTTTTGAAAAATCAAGTTTATCGTAGCAAAAAGGAAGTTAATCCGTACATAACAACTTTTTGTCATACACAAAAATTTATGGTTTAGAATGTTATATAATATAATAATTGTGTAATCATTTAAAACATAAATTATTGTATACGATAAAAAAAAATTATGTTCGAATTACCTTCAAACTAAAATCTAAAAATAACGAATCAATTTAATTTTTGTGAAATCGACAAATAAAACCAACAATAACTTTTTTTTGGTAACCATCATTTCAACATGAATTTATTGTTAAAGTAAAAATTTTACTTTCTTATTGCTTAGGAGCATATAATAATCACTATAAATTACGTTTTAAACATATATTTGATATTAAATTAGGTGAATTTTCGCATGTTGTGCAGAAAAAATTTATATAGTTAAAATTTTGGCAAATACATGTTAAAAATAATTATTTTGTTAATATAATTGTGAGATAATAAATCTTATGTTAAATCTATAAATAAAATTGTAATTATATTAAATGCTATTATAAAATAAATATATATTATAATAATATCGCTGAACGACCTCTATCCACGACTTGCATGATGAATAAATTAAATTTGGTTCTTTTGCTCTTGAGGGCGAAAACGATAACCCCTAGCTCCAAATCGTGCGTCGGGTACTTTGCCTCATGAGGCTTCAACTGCCTCGAATCATATGATATCATGCGACCCCACTGCATTAGCGTTGCACCCATATATGTGATCGAAGCGTCACAGTAAACCACAAAATTGTCGACACCCTCCGGCACGGTCAAAATCGGTGCCTCGTACAATCGGTGTTTGAGAGTCTCGAAAGTTGCCTGCTGATTAGGCCCCCAGCGGAACGCCACTGACTTCTTGGTCAGTCGGGTCAATGGAGCAGTAATTTGGGAGAAATCCTGAATGAATCTCCAATAATAACCCGCTAGACCAAGAAAACTCTGAATCTCAGATAGAGACCTCGGAACCTCCCACTACATCACGACCTCTATCTTGGCCGGATCGACTAGAATAACCTTCTAGTCGACAAGGTGCCCCAGAAATTGCAGCTCGCGCAATTAGAACTCGCACTTGGAGAACTTTGCGAAGAGTCTCTCCCTCCTCAATGTCTCCAGCAACTCCCTCAGGTGCTGCTCATTCTTCTCTTGAGTCTTGGAATAAACCAAAATATCGTCGATGAAGACTATCATAGACCAGTCCAGCATCGGTCTGAACACGCGGTTCATGATATTCATGAACACGGTAGGAGCATTGGTGAGCCCAAACGGCATCACCACGAACTCTTAGTGACCATAGCGAGTCTGAAAGGCTGTCTTTGGCACGTCGTCATCCCTGACTCACATCTGGTGATAACCCGATCGCAGATCAATCTTGGAGAACCAAGATGCACCATGAAGTTGGTCCAATAAGTCATCAATCATCGGGAGGGGATAACAGTTCTTGACTATTACCTTATTTAGCTCCCGGTAATCTATACACATTTGATGTGACCCGTCATTCTTCTTCTTAAACAGAATCGGGGCTCCCCATGATGAACTGCTCAGCCTGATAAATCCCTTGTCTAACAGATCCTGCAACTATGTAGACAACTCCTACATCTCAGGAGGAGCCAACCGATATGGTGCCTTAGCTATTGGAGCCGCACCAGGAACTAGGTCAATCCTGAACTCTACCTTCCTCTCTAGAGGTACCCCAGGCAAATCCTCTGGGAACACATCTGAGTACTCCTATACGATAGGTATATCATGCACAGTCGCCTTACCCTTATATTGGGTGTCCATGACATAGGCGACAACCCTGCTGTAGGTAGCGTCTCGCCTTCGCTTCCGAACATAAGGTCGGTCCGCACTGCGGCCTGTCGCCTTGAATCACTAACCCTCCCCCACTTGGGGTCCGAACTCACACTAGTTGTTGCTCGCAGTCGATCACTACCTCATTGGGGATCAACTAATCCATACCTACGATAACCTTATTCCCTCGTGGGGGAATGGGGACTAAATCCACGGAATACTGCTCATCGAACAACTACAGTGTACATCCCCGGTGAACCCTCGCGACTCGTATGGTCCTATCATCCGCAATCTCTGCATCACGGGGACAGTCCAGATCCCCGGGATCTCCAACAAATCGCTAGCTAAGCGCGAGCGATACAATAGATCGGGTAGCCCCCGAATCGAATAATACCACAACAGATATGTCGTTCACTAAAACGATCCTATAATGAAACACACTAAAATGATCCTATAATGAAACACATAAACTCGGGCACTGGCACCTCTTGTGGCCCCTCTGATTTTGCTGGAAGAGAATCAGATCAGATACTGTGGTGGTGGTGTTGGTAGCAGTACAATCCTTGCTGACATGAGCAATTCGGCTGCACTTGAAGCAGCCTGAACTACCCGCCCTGCATGTATCCTCGTGAGTCTTACCACACTTGCCGCAGTGGCCTCAGCCTTGCTGGCCCTTCCCTGGGGAATCCACCTTGGGCTTCTTTCCCGAACCCTCCACACCAGACGCGAAATCTGGCTTCCTCTTTCTATCCATCTCTAAATCAATCTCCCTCTCCCGATCGCTCGCTATCATATCCTCCAGCGTCTTGCAGCTGGATCGACTCATAAATGGCTAAATGTCGCTCCTCAACATCTCATGTTACCAGGCCTTTTTCATCTCCTTGTCCGCCACATACTTCGAAACAAGAAGGGCCCTCTCCCTGAACATGGCGGTGATCTCAGTCACCGTATCAGTCGTCTTCTAGAGATCATAGAACTCCCACGCAAGCTGCTGCACCTCGATCACATGTGAAAAATCGGCCCTGAACCTGGTCGTGAAGTCGCTCCAGGTCATAGTATCAAGGGCAGCATCACCAATAGCATGTTCAATCTCTTCCCACTAATCTCGCGCCCTGTCCTTCTGGAGACAGGAAGCAAGTCAGACCTTGTCCCCCTCGAGACAATGGCTGGTGCGAAAGGTTTTGGCGACATCTTCCAACCACCTTCTTCTAGAAATGGGGTCCCTAGCCCCGTGGTAGTCTGGAGCTCCACAAGCTCGGAACTCCCTGAATGTCATCATGCGTACCCCCATCATGGTCGTGATCTTGGTACAGAATGCACCCAGCCTCTCATCAAGAATCTCCAAAATTCCCTACTTGACCGTACTGAAGATCACAAGAGTCTGGTCAATGATACTGCGCGTGATCTCAGATGAAATGAACTCCCTCATTTGATCATCGAGCTGCCCGGCCCCAGAGCCCGAGCCTGTTCCCTCGCCTGCGCCAGAACTGCCAAATGGTCTGGTGCGTAGCGTCACCATACTGAAAATACATAATAATAATCAAAATACTCATCATAACTCGAGGGGTCACACACACAACAAGTTCCCTGGTTTCATCTCAGCTCTCCTTGACTCGAGTACAGATCGTATACTTTCAGTAGTACGGGCAAATACTACGTTCCATATATCTATCTGTACTTTCATCAAGGATTGCCTTGACTCCACCAAGTCCCTTTCACTACTACTTCTCTCTTCGTTACTCTCATCCTAGGCTTACCCTAAGGTAATCTATGACCCACTCTCTGCCATTGGCTGCATATGGAGTCCCTGCTACCTTTCCCTAACTAGCTCGCGAATACCATTACATATTACCAAGACCAGAGAATTATTTGAATGAGAGGTCTCCCCATATAACGGTTGACTCAAACAAGAGCTGCGAAATAAGGCTAAACCTAACCTTATGAAATTATTTTTTTCTCATCGTATGTAACTTAGTGTATTCGTTTACTAGTAAGTTAAAGATAACTAGAACTCCTAAAAGCATAAAGCAAACATCATTCGATCATTGAGTAATCAAAACCATGCATATCCTAATCAGGCCATCATATCACTGATTAATCAGTACTAGCATGTGGTTCAATAAGCTCATACAATAGGCATACAAGGCATCCTTCCTAGATCCTTAGCCCTAATCTAGCATGCAGTTCACATATTCACAATTCATATCAGAACATAAACGTGTATGAGTAATTTAGGAGAACTTACTTGAGCACGGCTGATTGCACACATCACACCCTTTTCTCTTTTAAAAATCCTTTTTATAAAAATGATTTTCTTTTGAAAATTTTCATACCAAGTCCTCATTTTGAGTTCAAACACACCCAAGAGTGTGACTGAATCCCTCAAACGAAGGATCTGATACCAACTTGTAACACTCATAAAAATATGGTCCCAAAAATTTCATTTTTAAATTCATAAATAAACCATAGTTATTAAAGTCATCTCATCAAAACGTAAATCATACTATCTTAAAACATCATAAACGATATATCTATATCAAAAAAATATGTCAAATATATAAGAGTAAACATCTCAGGCTAAACATCATGGTGTGTGCAACGCAGTCATCTTGAGCTCTTCCCTTTGTTACCGGAAGCACCTGAACCAAAACTGAAAACCGTAAGCATGAAGCTTAGTGAATTTCCCCAAACTACGACATACCATACACATAACATGTAACTAGGAGATACGGGCCCCACCCACACTCAATGAGATATGAGTCCCACCCATACCCGGATAACGGGCCCCGCCCTATGAAATACGGTCCCCACCCACGCTTAGTGAGATACGGGCCCCGCCCACACTCAATTAACTAGGAGATACGGGCCCCGCCCACACTCAGCTAACTAAGAAACACATACAAGTATCATACATATAACAAGTATAACCAAAATCTACCAATCAATTCCATATCCATACTCAAGTAATGCTAAGATACGAGCCCTGCCTACACTTGGCTACTAATCAACACACATACTATACACGGGCCATCATTGGTGCCTTCGACACGTTCAATCCAAGAGGAAACTCACCTCAAATGTCGAATGATAGTTGAAACGTCTTTGCCAAAAATCATCTATACTCACTCCCTGAACCAAGACAACCCCTTAGATACCATTTCGTACTCATAACCCTTTAGGGTCAACTATGGTCAAAGTCAAGTCAAGGTCAAAGTCAAAGTCAACGCTCCAAGTTGACTCAACTCGTCGAGTTTGCCCTTCAAATCGCTGAGTTCCGATGAATCATAAAATTGTTAAATCGCGATCCAACTTGTTGAGTTTTCCTCCAACTCGCCGAGTTCTTACTTTTTAACAGATCCGGGACACTTCGACCCAACTCGTCGAGATCCTCTATGAACTTGTCAAGTTCTTTAGTCTACTAGCCCTTCTTAATGCATTAAGCCCTTATTCTTCATATCTACTCCCCATACTCTAGATCTAAATTGGAAATGCCTATAGAAGGGTAAAGTTTCCAACTTTACCCATTAATACTTTTCCTAAAGGGGGTTATGCTCAAATCCAAACCCAAAAGGCCAAAGTCTTAATCCAAACACCACCCAGACTACAAGATAGACCATGAGTTCGTAGATCTAGACTCTAGGGAGAAAATGCTCACGTAAAGTCCCAACTTTCTCTACATTCATGACCATTGGAAGCTCCAAAATGCCAAAATGATGGTCTAAATGTTTCATGGGACTTCCATAGCCATAAATTTGGCACCTTTATGCCATGAAGACTCCTCAAGACCTTAGATCTGAAATGTTAAGCCATTTGGGATGTCCAACGCCCAAGGATCATGATATTTGGACCAAAACTAAGAAAAATAACCCTAAAAGAAGATCTAAACAAATACAAGGCAAGGTTCAAGCTTTATACCTGCAAAATATCATGGATGAGGTAAGGATTCTGGATCTATAAGGATTATGGATCTATAAGCTCCTTCTTGAGTCCTCAAGCTTTTCATTCTTCCAATGGCTTCAAGTACACACTAAAAAGACTTAGAATGGCTCACAATCACTCATAATAGCTTTAGGGTTTCGAGATTTAGGGTTAGGAACTAGGAGGTTGGAAATGAGGCCAACACCTTGGGGTTAAGGTGTTTAAATAGGGTGCAAACCCCAAAAATTAGGGTTTCATATCTGCCAGCCTACTCGTCGAGTTGAGGCCTCCCAACTCGTCGAGTAGGTTACATAAAATATGTGGCCCTTATGATCTCTACTCGACGAGTTTGGGGCTCCCAACTCGTCGAGTTGCTTTATAATTTAGAATAAATTTTAAGTTTAATACATACCAGGAACCAGGCATTACATAGTTAGCTGGATCATCCGGATTGACTAGTGTTCTATCACTAATCAACGTGTTTCCCTCTATTTTTATATGGAAACCATAAAACTCTGGAGAATTGCGAACTCTACTAGATCTGCGAAGAGGCAGGGATATGTCATTAGGGTCAACGGGTTTCTCAACCTCTGGGTGAGAGTTAGTTTCAATGAAAGGTTAACTGGCGGTTAACTCTCGAATTTCTTCTATGTCAATTTGATTCCCACTTAATTCTTGAGATATAATTTCTCTCTCAAGGAACACTTCTTTTCAAGCTACAAACACCACGCTTTCACTAGTATATAAAACAAATATCCAAAAGCCTTTTGTGGATAACTAAAAAAGTGACACTTCTCAAATTTGGATTCAAGTGTTTCTTGGATTTCAAACCGAACAAAAACATCACAAATCTAGAACTTAATATGACTAAGTGAAGGAACTTTTCCAATACATTTCATGAGTGTCTTTGAAAACTTCTTAGCTAGAACAAGGTTTAAGATATGGGCTATTGTTTCAAGTTTATATCCCCAAAACGTTATTGGTAATGAAGCCCAAATCATCATAGATCGAACCATGTCTAATAAAGTTCAATTTCTCCTTTCGAAAACTCAATTAAATTGTTTTGTTCTTGGAAGAGATAATTGTGAAACTATTCCACAATCTCTAAGATGATCATTGAACTCGATACTAAGGTATTCTCCTCCCCTGTCAGATTGGAGAATGTTTTTCTTCTTGCCCAGTTGATTCTCTACATTGTTTTAATACTTTTTGAAAATTTCAAAGGTATTAGACTTTTGTTTAATGAAATAAACATAACCATATATACTAAAATCATTAGTACATGTAACGTAGTAGTGTTTACTATCCCTTGTGGCGGATCTGAAGGGTCCACACACATATGTGCGTATAAGATCCAACAATCCTTCACCTATTTCATAAGTCCATGTGAATGGCGATTTATTAATCTTGCTCAATAAACAAGAATCATTCACATACATAATCCAATTTCAAGTCAATGATTCCAAGATTTCATCCGATTGGAGCATAGTGATGTGTTTCTTATTTGTATTTCCATGAGAATAATCCCATAAGCACGATTTATCTAATATACTAGAAGAATCAATATTTAAGTTAACATTGCTATTATTAGAAACACAAACAACACTTTCATATATGCCATTACAAGGGGTAGCTTTAAACATAAAACAACCATATTTAAAAACCAAAATATCACCATTCTCATTATCAAATGGAAACTGAAATCCTTGTTTAAAAACACATGAAAATGAAATAATATTTCTAGACATCTCCGAAGAGTAACAACAATTAACTAAACTAATCAAAACTCCACTACTAAGCTTCAGCTCGAACTCTCCAACCATCAAGACATGCGACATTCGTCTATTCCCCATGACTAGATACAATTCTCGATGTTTAAGTTTCCTTATTTCCTTTAGTCGCTAAAATACAATGCATACGTGAGTACCACACTGTGTATCAAGAACCCATGAATTAGAGGTAATGGTATTATGAAGTTCGATCATATAAGCACTTGAATTGGACTCGAACGCTTAAATCATACCATCCTTGAGATCCTTTAAGTACTTTGGCAACTTCATTTCAAATTCCCCTTAATGCCACAATAAAAACACAATGCTTCTTTTGGATCACTCACTGGTGGAACAGAAGATTCAGGTTTTTCCATTATGGGAATGTGAAGCCAAATCTTTCCCTTTTTGCTTTGGATTGGAACGAATCCTTCTCTATCCACCACCATTCTGAATGGCGAGAACATGTGCTTGAGGTGTAACATGATTTTTCTTCACGCCGACTTCACCAAACTGGAGGAGGTTGTAAAGCCCCTTCAATGTATTGCCCATACTATTCAAATGATAAGTCATGTTGAAATGTCATAAGAACTAGGGAGAGAACCAAGCACAAGATCCACATCTAGGTTATCATCAAAGAAAACAGTAAGGTTCTCGATTCGGTCTATGTAACTCTTCATTTGTTGAACATGAGCACACACCTAACTACCCTATTTGAGTTTTATCACCCCCAAACCGGAACGGCGGAAACGTTCGGGGTGGAGGACGTCATGTATAGTATCACAACAATTATATAATAATAATCAAAGCAAACACAACCATTACATTGACAAAATATAGTATTTACATCTGTTCATAACATAGTCTGTATGACATCAAAAGGTATAACAAAAGTATAAAAGACGCAACTCTAGAAAGCTCCGTCTTCTCAAAATCTTGCGGTTGTACTTGTCATATTGGTTCCCTGAGAATACAAGTGATTTTGAAAGTGTATCAACATTTAAGTTGGTGAGTTCATAAGTATGTTTTAGTGATGAAAAACTCTTAGAAAATGCTAGTATGTTTCTCCAGAAAATCCAATATTTTATGTAGTGAATGTAATGTAGTCATGTATGTTCCTTGAAAAATGTATACTGTAGTGATGTATTTATAACTATAATATAGTGCCTTGTATCTGTATTTGTATGAAAACTCTTGTATATATGTATGGTTACCGTCAGTTATAGCGTAAAGTAATGTATCACTGTAGTGTTTGTATGACAACGTTAGAATAAATGCCTAGACACCCCAACTATAGTGTAAAGTTATGTATCATAAAGTACTATAGTTTTATTAAATAATATAAAACTATTGAGGTAGTGTTAATCCCGCACACATGGGTGTTAGTTATACTATTGTGAGTTTCATATAACCATGCTTGATATGAACTAGTGACCACTACGATGTTAAGATCTATACACAAATCTCACGCTCTCCCTCCAGGAGACTCTGGTTGTACTGTATAGGATTTAATTCCGTATCCTGATGAGTACAACGAAGTAGTGCCCCACAACCATGTATTAAATAATTTATGTGTAGTGTAGTGTAGTAGTGTTTCCTGGTATTTGAATATGTATGTATAACCTTGTAGTAATGTACTTGTAATATAACATAATTACATTTAAATAATTATTTAGTAGTGTGTACTTGTACCAATGTATTAGAGTAGTGTTTCCCAAACTATACCTATTATAGTTTGAATAAATGTTTTGATTGTGTGTATTATACTTAGCAAAATAGTGTAGAGATTCCCAAACTATACCAATTATAGTTTATTCGTAATGTTCTGTAATGTACTGAAAACATATGCAATCTAATCGTATGAAAGTAAAATACCCTTATGCTCAACATATTACAAAAGGGTTGAAATATATAAAATATTTTTAGAAAGTGTAGCGAATGCTCGATTTGAAACAAATGTAAAGGTTTAAAAATATTGTTATAAACACAAAAGTCACTACAAGAAAAACAGCCTCTTACGACGCTCAATTAATGATACACACTGATAGAGGACGCACATTTGTGCGTGCCCTAAAAATTAATGTCAGTTTTCAAAATTTTGAAGGATAGAAGACACGCATTTTGGGTGTGCCCTAAAATGAGTGTCCAACCAAAAAAAACATGGAGGGCACCTATCATAAAAGGCGTGTCGTGTAAAGGTGTCGCTTTATATTTTTTTTGGAAGACGCGTTCTCCGTTTTTTTTTTTGGGGGGGGGGAATGAAATCCCAAAAAATTAAACACCCCCGCCTGATGTGTCTTCTTCCGAGACATCCTACTACACCTTTGTTTCTTGGCGCTTTAGGGTTCATTCATCTCCTTCTCACCCCCTTTGTTTATCCTAAATTTCTTCAGTCTCGTTTTACGGGCAATCGGCGATATTCATCCTAAACTTCAATGTTACAAGATGAGTGATCCTAGAGTCTTCAGCAACCTCGATTCAAAGTCAGGCATGGATGTGTGCTCTCTTGTTTTTCGGCGTTGGTGTTTATTTCCCACCATGTCCCTGTCTTAATTAAGAAGAAGGTGATTATTTTCAAACGCACGTTCTTATAACATGGACCAGACTAGGGCTTTTTTCAAGAACCCTATTCAAATACAAGGAGATTGCTCTACTATGCGACCGCATATATTAACTCACCTCACCATGTCTAATTTTGTTTTATCCCTTATCACACTGGAGTTTGATTTCTGCCACATCCTCATGCTGAGTCGATCGACGACTGCGACATCTCTCAATTGTTGAATCGATCGATGACTGTGAATCCTCCATTGCGACTCCTCTTGATTGCAGACCTAATTGATGCCTTCATGTTCTCTTCTCTCCCCCTCCACCAAGGTTTCTTTCGTCCCTCTCCTCCACCAGATGAAGATTGTCGAAGAGGTGAAGGGGAAACCAATTTCTATAAAGTAATGCTCTAATTTGTTCCTTTTTCTGGTAATTCTACAATCTCATTACAATTTATTTGATTTTTGTTTTTTATTTTATATATGTACCTGTTAATTTTTAGACATGAATCACTTCACCATCCCATCGTTTTTAAAACACTATTGTTGAGATATATGTTTGACTGGATAACAAAAATTGGTTTGATGTTTTTTTTATCTCTTATTTAGTTTATTGGTGAATAAAACTAGCATGGCTCCATATTTCTTACTTGATTAAAGTATCCTCTTGGACGAGTCATTGGTGGAACAATTTACTCAGCTGGATTGACTCTAACAGCTGGAACCATATGGAAGTATGTTTTTTTAATGATTTTTGTTAATTATGACCAAATCATTTTACTTTATAGCTTGAATTCAGCATCTCATATATAACAAGTCTCTCTACTCGATAACCAAAGAAAGGTATTTCCATTCTTATTTTTTATAACACATTCTACTTTCATTTGATCATATTGTAGCTTTTTATTAATGAATGTATAATGCTATAATGATTTTGGTTCTAATATTCATACAGACAGTCAAGGTCCAGAATGTGCATGCAACTGCTGCAACCAGACCTGTTATTCTCAAAATCAAAGCTTACCTAAACGAGGTTGACATTTCCAATATATATGGTGCTACCAACCAAGTTTGTTAAGGTGCATGTACTTCTAATTTTATTTCAATTGTAATTACCTTATAGTAGCAAAAGAAAATTAAGGATTAAAGTTATAGGTTGCTGGACCTAGGGAAAGAAGAGCTTGCAATGCTTTTGCTTCATTACAAGGTCAAGTTAGAGCCTACCTGATGAGGTGATGACAACCATATTAAACGGCGCCACCTGGCTCAACCCCACCCTTAAAGAATGTTGTAAAATATGCTATTAGCCATACTAACCTATTCTTTTTCCTTTTTCTTCATTCCTTACGATAAATTTACATTTTAAATGGAAAATAACCATTAATGTAAATATATCTGTGTGGTTTTATGTTGCCTTTAGTAAGTCCTATGCGAGATTACCCTTTCTTGAATTTAGCACAATCAGGGCTAAATGCAAGAAATAACAATGTACTTTCGTTCTGTTGTTATTCTTTGCAAATTACCATAAGTTTGTTGTTTAGATACTGATTTAGTGGATTTTATATTTATACCTTGTGAGTTTTATAAAAAAATTATCATTCTTTTCTTTTAGGTTCTCAAAAGTGGAGATTGCTTCTGTTCTTATAGGTAAATGTTCCTGCACTAAAGGAACATATTGCTTCTGTTACTGTTACTGGTGTATTAACTGAACAACAACGTTTAATCTATCGTGGCAAAGTTCTGAAAGATGATCAGTTCCTTTCAGCTTATCGTATCCTTTTCCATATCTTACATTTTTTTGTTTGCTTGAAAGGGTTTTCTTTTAGTTTCATTATTGAATATTTATGGATGCTGAAGCTCCTTAATAAGTATGAATCATATATGTGGAAGATGGTCACACATTGCATCTGGTTGCTAGACAGCCGATTAACCCATCTTTAGCAAGCTTTTCTAATCATACAGGTTTGCTGAGTTAGAATACCTTTTCTATCTTTCTCTTGAAGTTTTGTTTACATGAGAGGATACTCTGTTTTGTTTGGAAAAAATATACCTTATATCATATCCCTATTCCCTCGTAAACTAGGTGAAGGTCTTATTCCAGAACCCTGAATCTAGTATCAGGTACATGCCTTCAATGCTCATGCTGCTTTCTCTTTCTATTGTGCCATGAAGCCCTATTGTGTGACTATTGAACTGAAAAGAGTGCTTTACTGGGAACGAGTAGTGAGTACATTTGTAAATAATCTATATTGGTCAAAATTTGGTGATTGATAGTGAATGTTTTGTTTTAGATATTTAGGGGGCTTGCGTACATGCATACGGTTGCGGGAGTATGCCATCGAGACTTGAAGCCTCCAAATTTTCCGTTGTCTGAATTTGTCTTGTGAAAGTTCTCTTTTTGGTTTTATTTGATTTGATGTTTTAGGGTTAATTTTGTTATGTTTTTTCAGGTTGACCCTTTTACTCATCAAGTCAAGATTTGTGATTTCGGAAGTGCAAAAATGCTAGTATGTTCTAAATCCCTTTCAATTCACTTTTGAAATGTTAAAATTACCAGTATGCCCTTTAGTTCACTTCTATTATTTTAAAGCCACTAAAGCAAAACCAACATATAAGTTCAATGGTGTGTTTTTCTTTCCAAAGTTAAAATGTTGTAGGCTATAGTAAACAAATTAATGAAAGTATGGTGTTGTTTCTTATGGTGCTACTGAATACACAACCTCCATTGATATTTGGTCAGCTGGTTGCATTCCTGCTGAACTTCTTCTCGGACAGGTTTACATTAAAAAAAATAACAAATCTTATAACATTTTCCATTTGAAAAGGAAGAAAAATATTATTGTACATCTTCACATATTAATTTTGACATTTTTTGCATTTTTAGCCTCTATTTCCAAGAGAAAATGTTGTTGACCAACTTGTAGAGATCATCAAGGTGTGATTTTATTTTTGTTGACTTGAAAATTGAAATTTATTGCTCTACCTTTGTGTAATTTTATAGTTTTTAAAGGTTTATTTATAAATTTATTAGGTTTTGATCTATATTTGTTTGCTTTTTCTGTTATTTAAGAGATAGGGTTTATTAAGATTGTGAAACATCTTTCCAAGTTTTGCAGTTGTTTTATTTAGATATTTCCTCTTAATTTAATGAGATCAAGGTATAAGATTTAATTTGTATCAATTTGACATTTCTGAAAATTATCCTAAATTCCCATATACTTGATATCTATAATGCAATTCAAACAGAGATATGTGGGAAACTCAGGAAAACGAGCTGCAATTTGATTTTCTGAACTTAATAGTATGATTCACTAACTTTCTACATTTAAATTTAACTTTCTTTAAGCTTAAAAAGCATTTAGAATCAGTTTTCTATTTTTTTCTTTTTGGACTATGTCATACACATAGGAATATGGTCAATTTTTCTTCAAAAGCTTAATTGTGTTATTTGATTTATGATGAATATATTATTTTTTGTTGCAGGGTGATTGCATCTATCATGTCTTTTACATATTCTTCAACAGTTGAAAGGTTACTATTGTTGCTTAAATCCAACAATGAGGACCAGTAAATGAGACAAGTCTTGAGCAATTAAGAACTGAAAGTTGTAATAAACTCAAAGTAGAAATAGAAGCATAACAATAAGAAGTTAGGGAAAACCTCTTAATAACAGAAGCAAGAAGGTTTTCCTTAATAGCAATGTAGTATTAGGTTATATAGTTATGGAAAAGCTCTTAATAACAGAAGCATCGATGCTTTGATTTGTTTTTTACTGATGTGTTGTTTTTCGGTGACCACCAGCCACCATCAGAAGACCACCGTTGAAGCAAACCTGGAGGTATGTTTTTTATGTTATTTTATTTTGGTTGCATAATCTTATAAATTTCTGATATCTTGTATGCCTTGTATGATTATTTGTATAATTGTTTGAAATTGATTGTGTGAAAGTCATCTACTAAAGCAAGGTTGGTGTAAGAGTTGATGAAGAGACAATTGTTCCAAGATCTTCAGTGAGTTATGATGATATCCCTTAATAGCAATGTAGTATTAGGTTATATAGTTAGCGATGATTATTTGTATTTGACATTTTAGTGCAATGAATTATCTTTCTTATTTATTGTATTTTATTTTGTATTTTGTATGATTTTTACTTTTGTGCAATGAATTGTATTTTTTGTATATGGTATTTTATTTTATATTATGAGACATGAAATGCAAATTTAATTTGAAAATTAGCAAATCTATAAATAAATTTTTTTAACATAAAATAAAAATTACGATACGCAAAAATGTGTGTCATCTTCATTTATGACATGACCTTTCTTGACAGTGGCTTTAATGATACGCATTTCGTGTCATAAATGCGCGTCGTCTCTCGCTATGACGGGGCCTTCCTTGACGCACATTTGCGCATCGTCTGAGCGTTTTACGACGCGCAATGAGCGTTGTAAAAGGCCTTTTTTCTAGTAGTGAGTCCTTGTGTTTTACTTGTATCCCCCCCTAAAAATATTAGAAACATTGAAAATGTAGGGGTATGAACTCACCTCCAATGTGCGTTGACTGGAATTAGCAAGTTGTAGAGATGATCCTCGGGTAAGCATACGCGCGAATAACGTTATCCTAAAAATAATTATATTCGACGACTTATTTAAATTAACGATATATTAATTTAAATAATGTGATTAAATAATAATTTAATTATATTCGGAGACTTACAATTAAATTGAAATTTAATTGGAAAATGTTGAAAATGGAGTTTACGGTTGACAACGGGGTTTACGGTTGGAGATTTTGGTGTGCACGGTTGGATCTTGAATTGTTATGAAGATATGAAGATTGCTTGAAGATTTGAATGTGGGTATGAATGTTCTTGGTGAATTGGTTGAAGATTTGATGATTCTAGGCATAAACCTTTGAAGATTGAAAGGAAATGGGTTGTTCGCGGATGAAGATTGAGAGGAATTTGGAAGTGGTTCACGGTTGAGAAATGAGGAAATGAATTGAATCAGGTTGTAAACACACACACACACAAACACACACACACACACACACACACACATATATATATATATATATATATATATATATATATATATATATATATATTAAAGGGGGTGTTTACGGATGAAATGGTATTAGGCCATAGGGTTTACAGTCTACAAATGGACTTGAAATGGGTTTTCCGCCCATTAAGAGGGTGTTTACGGTCAAGCTTGGCCGTGAACTACATGTTTCCTTTTTACTTTGGATGTAAATTCCATGATCAAATTAACTATAGGGCGTGAACTACTTTGGGAACATTATATGGACCATGAACTCCCTTTTGGTGGGGTTTGTTGGCCGTGAACCATTTTTAGGGTGTGTTTTATTGATTTAATCATTAATATATTCACTTATACGAATATAAATCAACTTATGGTCAATTATAACAACTGAATTTAACTTGGTTTACAATCCACACTTCATTGCTAGCCCTATAGACAAGCCCTAATGCTATAAAGGACACAATGCAAGAAGGTTTACAGATGTGGTTTTTCAGTTGTGCTAGGTTAGGGTTCAAGATTAGCTGGGTATAAAGTTTAGAGTTGTGACGTCATCCCCTCATTAAAGGGAATATCGTCCCGAAATTCTTATTACGAAGGATACATTATGGACTAGGGAAAAGATGCAGGTACTTTTGTTGCATCTGGTCTTCTCGCTCCCACGTGAATTCAGGTCCCCGCTTAGCATTCCAACGAACCTTCACTATTGGTATTCGACTTTGTTTTGTTCGTTTGACTTCCCTACCCATGATCTCTACTGGTTTTTCCCCAAAGTTAAGGCTCTCGTTTATCTTGATTTCATCGAGTGTAATCATGAGAGTCTCGTCGGTTAGAAACTTTTTTAGATTTGACACGTGGAAGACCGGGTGTACGTTGTTAAGCAATTGTGGTTAACGGATTTTGTAGGCTATAGGGCCCATCCTAGCGAGGATATAGAATGGCCCAATATACCTTGGATTTAGCTTTCCACTCTTTCCGAAACATATCATGCCTTCCCAGGGAGAGACCTTCAATAGGACGCGGTCACCAACCTGGAACTCTAAGGGTTTTCGTCTCTTATCTGCGTAGCTCTTTTGTTTGTCTCTAGAGGCTTTCAGTCTTTCTTGGATTTGTACAATCTTTTCTGCGGTTTCTTGAATGATTCTCGGGCCAATGAGAGTGCTATCAGGAACTTTCCCTCTAGCTATCTACGTGTCACCCACCTCAGCCCAACACAGAGGGGATCTGCACTTATGGCCATAGAGGGCTTCGAATGGAGCAACCTTAATGCTAGTGTGATAGGTGTTGTTATATGAAAACTCGATCAGTGGCAAATGGGTGTTGTATGCTTTACCAAAGTCGAGCACACAGACTCTCAACATATCTTCTAGAGTTTGAATGGTTCTCTCACTCTGCCCGTCAGTTTAAGGATGGTAAGTTGTGCTCATGTCCAACTTAGTTCCAAGAGCCTTCTAAAGTGGCTGCCAAAATTTCGAGGTGAATCTACTATCTCTGTTCGAGACAATAGATATGGGAAAACCATGCAGTCGTACTATCTCTCGGATGTAGGTTCTAGTTAGCTTCTCTATTTTGTATGTTTCTTTGATTAGCAGGAAGTGGGTAGACTTGGTTAATCTGTCGATGGTCACCCAGATAGTATCATGACCACACGAAGTCTTGGGCAACTTGGTTATGAAGTCCATTTTAATCCACTCCCACTTCCACTAAGGTATTTCTAGCTGGTGAAGTAAATTAACATGAGGGATTTTGATATTCTACCTTTACTTTGGCGCAAGTTAGGCACTTGCCCACATAGGTAACAATCTTTGCTTTCATGTTTGGCCACCAATAAAGTTTCTTGAGATCCATATACATCTTATCTGAACCTGGGTGAATGGAGTATCGAGTTTAATGGGATTCATTCATGAAGACATCTCTGTACCCACCGAATCTTGGCGTCCAGATCCGGTTCGTGAAATAACGAACTCCGTCTCTCTTGATCTCAAAGTTTTTCTCCATTCCTCGCAAAGCTTCACGTTCCACATGTTCTGTTTGTAAGGCTTCTAGCTGATCCTCTTTGATTTATGTGGACAGGTGGGAATGGATTGTCATGGTTAGTGTCTTCACCTTACGACCTGATTACTCCTTTTGACTAAGGGCATCAGCTACTACATTGGCTTTACCTGAATGATAGCGAATCTTTCACTCGTAATCATTGAGTATTTTTACCCATCGTCGTTGCCTCATGTTAAGTTCCTTCCAATCGAAAATATGTTGAAGGCTTTTGTGGTCGGTGAAGATTGTTCACTTCGTACCGTATAGGTAGTGTCTCCAGATTTTTAGGGCAAAGACCACTACTCCCAACTCAAGATCATGAGTTGTGTAGTTGACTTCATGTGCCTTAAGCTGTCTCGAGGCGCAAGCGATAACTTTTCCCCGCTACATAAGCACGCAGTCTAGCCCCTGATTGGATGCATCGCAGTATAGAACAATGTCTTCGGTCCCTTCTGTTAGGGATAAGATAGGTGCGCTGCACAAGGCTTGCTTCAGAGTTTGGAACGTAGTGTTTTGCTTTTCTCCCTAGCTAAAAGTTACACCCTTTTGAGTCAGGGTAGTAAGAGGCTTAGCAATTCTGGAGAAGTTCTGTATAAATCTGCGGTAGTAGCCAGCAAGACACAAAAATTGACGGATTTCCATGGGCGTTCTCGGTGGTGACCAATTCTCGATTGCCTTTATTTTGGATGGGTCTACATGTATGCCCTCCTCGCTAACCACGTGACCCAAGAAGGTTACTTTCCTAATCCCAAACTCGCACTTAGATAATTTCTCAAATAGTTTCTCCACCCTTAGTATTTCTAGAATTTGTCTCAAGTGCTAACTATGTTCTTCCTCGCTTCGTGAATAGATAAGTATGTCATCTATGAATACTATCACAAATTTGTCTAGGAAAGGGTGGCACAATTGATTCATTAAGTCCATAAACATCGCGGGTGCGTTGGTTAGACCAAAAGGCATCACTACAAACTTGCAGTGACCATATCGACTTCGGAAAGTTGTCTTAGTAACATCACTCTCATGAACTCGTAACTGATGGTACCCTGATCTTAGGTCAATCTTTTAGAAGTAGCTTTCTCCTTGTAGTTGGTTGAAGAGGTCATCTATTCGTAGGAGAGGGTATCAGTTCTTAATGTTCAGTTCACGGTAGTCTATGCACATTCGGAAAGATCCATCCTTCTTCTTAACGACCAAGACCGGTGCTCCCCAGGGTAAGAAGCTTGGCCTAATGAATCCCTTGTTGAGCAGTTTGTTGAGTTGGCTAGATAATTCCTGCATCTCCGCTGGAGCTAGACGATACAGGGATTTGGCTATAGGGGTAGCCCTAGGAATTAAGTGGATTCAGAACTCGACTTGGCGCTCAGGAAGAACTCCAAGAAGATCTTCGGGGAAGATATCAGGAAAGTTACAGACTTCAGGGATGCTCTCGAGGTCTTTAACTTCTTGTTTTTCGTTGACTACTTGGGCTAGGAATGCATGACACTCCTTTCACAGGTATTTTTGGGCTTTGATGCATGAAATGATGCGAAGATTAGTACCGGGTTTGTCGCCATAGACAACAAGGGCTTCACCATTTGGAAGATTGAGGTGAATGGATTTTTTGTAGCAAAGGATATCAGCACGATTAGGACTTAGCCAATACATGCTGATGATGATATCAAAGCTTTTTATGGTAATTGGCATAAGATCGATTGAAAAGGAATAGTCGTTTAGAGTGAGAGTACAACCTAGGAATATGTCGTTAGTGCTCTCTTTCTTTCCGTTAGCCATCTTGACAGTGAATGTTTCGTTTAGTGGTTGGGGTTTGTGTTTAAGTAAGTGTCTGAATTTGTGACTAAGAAAACTCCTCTCCACACGACTATCAAAGAGAATGCATGCATAAGAGTTGTTGAGGAGGAGCGTACCCGTGACTATAGTGGGATCTGCTACCGCTTCCTCTTGGCCCATGGCTAGCACTCTCTTTGTGTTGCCAGCATCTCGTGCCTTACGGCAATTTCTTTTATAGTGTCCAGTTTCACCACACCCATAACATGCTTGGCCAATCCCGGCTCCGGGGGTCTGGTTGGTTGGCTGCGCCGGTGCTTTGCAGAAAACCCTTGTGTGCCCTTTTCTGTTACAACTAGTGCACTGCAATTCCCAACAAGGCCCATGGTGGTGGAAATTGCATTTGTTGCACTTCGAGAGGTTCCCTGTATATCGACTGGGAGGGGCTTGAGTAGTAGGAACAGCAGCAGGAGTGGTAGCGGCATGAACTGCCACCGTTTGCTATTTCTTGGAGGGCTCTTGCGAAGAATGGCCCTTATGTTTGTTCTAGAACTTCTTCTTGTTGCCACCCTCCTTGGGTTGTTCTGGAATAACTGCTACGGAGTCTTGACTATCTCCATGATCTATCAGTATCTTTTCCAGACGCTCGGCACTATCAAAGGAAAGTGGTTTAGCAGCTAGAACATTCCCTTGAGTTGGGGGAGTTAGTCCCCAAATGTACCTCTCTACTTTCTTGCTTTCCGAGGTGACCATCCGGGGAAAAAGTAGAGCCAGCTCACTGAACCTAGTAGTTTATGCGGTGATGTCGGAACCCTTCATCTTCAGGTTTTAGAGCTCTTGCTCTAGCTTTTTCATTTCGCCCCTCGGGCAGTATTCAGCCAACATCAGTTCCTTTAAATCGTCCCAACTCATAGCATTGGCTAACATAAGAGTTAGGGACTTGACTTGGCTATTCCACCAAGTTAGTGGTCTATCAGTGAAGGTGCATGCTACAAATTTTACTTTTCTGGCCTCGGGGCACACATAGATCTCAAAGATTGATTCGGTCTTCTCGAACCAACGCATTAACGTAATGACGCCTCCAGTGTCATCGAAGGATTGGGGTTCGGCATTCGTGAAATCCTTGTATGAACACTCCTTCGGGTGCCCATAACTATCTCCTTGATTGGAAGGGTTGGCACCACTACCCACCCCGCTGTTACCACTTGCGTGGATTTACGACATAGCGACAGCCACTTTGGCCGTCACTGCTGCTTGGGAAACAGCGGGGTCATACTAAGGAGGTGGCGGCGGGGGTGGATTTGTTGTAGGGTTGGTTTTCTTCTTGTTGGACTTCTTTGGAGGCATCTTTCTATAAAATGATTTAAGAGAAAATGATGATAAGTCCTCTACAGTGGTCATGATTCAGGTGATATTGAACAAGGTATATCTTATCCTGACAATTATAGTGTTCTATTAAGCAATTTCCAGTGGAAGTCTACTAATGCAAGAAAACAATCACCTTGAGATTAATAACAACACTTGGGATGAATTTGTATCATGTGATTTGTGCTTAATCCCCCTATAATCACATAACATACACAAATTTATATATAACTAAAACTAATTTGGCCTCCAATTAAGTGATCCTACTCTAAGTCCACAACCAAACAAGGAACATGAAGTAAAGTTAAATCACTTATTCTAGGGCTGTTAAAGTTTTAGTTATATATAACTTACATATATAGACTTAGTAGTTATAGGTTCATCTACAAAGGTTCTTTGTTTTCATGTATTTGGCTCTAGTACCAGAGTGCTACAAAATACTCCTATAGAATTTTAAATGTATATTCGGTTCTAGTGTTTTCTCTTCTATGTAGTTTGGTAATTTTTAGAATTCTTGTAACACCATTATCATTCCTAAACACATGTTAGACATATCTCAAATAAAAATAGTTGATCTGGCTATATTTATCTGATAGCTTTATTTTATTAATTTATTTTATAGTTTATTTTAGCACATTTCATTCGCATTTTAGTTAATTTCCATGCATATTTTCATTTTTGTTATTCTACGACCATTTCGGGTACTCTCTAGTTTCTTGAGCATTATTGCAGATTTTTTGGAGGCTAGCGGAGCGGGATTTTTGGGAGGCGATTGGACTTGAAAGGCAATGGGGATTTTGAGCTTGATCGCTATGGAGGTGATTCATGGAGTGGACTTTTCAATTTCTTGAAGGCTTTGAAGATTTGAACTTTAAATTACAAGGCGCGGGAGAATTTTCAAGTGTGCGGAGATCGATGATCGGGAGTTTGCGGAAGCTTTGAGTGATTTGGAGAGGCAATATGGGATCAAATTGATGAAATATTGAAGAAAAATGGGCTAGAAATTGATAAGACTCGAATTGGGCCAATGGAATAGTTGTGGGGGCCCAAGACTTAAAGAAGCCCAAAACTCCGTTATACTCACGCGGCCCGCGTTAGGTTTCCACGTGGCCCGCGTTGATTCCTAAAGGGGCAATTTCAGGATTTTGTTGAGAGCTCTATATTGGGAAGGTTGGTATGCCTCTTTAGCCTTATCTTGGATATCCGATTTTGACACGTTCTCTCTAGAGTTTTGAAGCACTTTGAAGGCCAAGAACCCTCAAGAACTTCATCATTTTCACCTCTTGATTCTTGTTAAATGTTAAATGTTGGGTACAATCTTCACTAATTTTGTTTTCTAAAGTTTGGCCATGCTTGGCTAGACAATTTGTGGTTGACTTTGGTGGAATCCTTTGACTAATTGTTGAATGTCGAAGACTCCATGAACTTGTGTTTAAATGTTTATGAAAATGTTTGTGTTTTAACATCTTATCATTACTTATATGTTTTTATTCATGAGTTTAAATGTGTTTTTCGTGATTAGTTGGCTAATTTCTTGATTAAGTAAAGGATCTTCAAATTAGCAAGCAACATGTGATTTTTTTTTATTAGTTTTACTTCACACAATCATAAAAACATTTTCTCCAACATGGTAGTGGAAGCTTTTGACTCCTCTTGAATTTGGTGACTTTTAAATTCTTAATGCTAGTTGACTTTTAGTAATTACATGCTTATTAGAATTGGTGACTTTGACTAAGGAAATTGTTATGAGCTTTTCTAATTATTTCAACAAATAAGAAAAGTCTAGGGAATCTCAAGCTCCTTGGATTACTATAGCCAAATTAAGGATTTACAACAAGTATTGCACCATTGGATTCTAATGATCCGTTCATCAAAAAGTCAAAGTGAGGAAACCTCATGTCAACCATCTTTCTCTTATTGATTATACATCAAATTCTTGTTTTGTTGAAATTGTTTATTTAAATCTTAGTTTAATCCTAGTTTTTTTTTCAAGTATTTCAAAAAGACCAAACCCCTTCTTTATTTCATTGTTATTTTTATAAGTATTTTTACAAAGAGATTTTCATAGAGTTATAAAATTCAACTAATCTCTGTGGATACGATCCCTTTACCACTATACATTATTTTATTGTGCAAGATTTAGGGTTATTAATTTTGTTGGCCTCGACAACCACCATTATCCAAGATATGATCATATAACTGCCCAGGTTTAACCACGGTGTCCAACATCTAAATACTTTCGCTTTGTCCTTACTTTGATATTGTTTCTCGTATGTATGCATACTTAGATTTTAAAAGTATAATTTTAGTTCAGAGCGCTTCGGCCCTATAGTGTTTATAGTTGTATATCATGTAAGGTTTGATATACTTAGTTCACTATAAACAATGCTCTGATACCAATCTCTCACACCCCCAAACTGGAACGGCGGAAACGTTCGGGGGTGGAGGACGTCATGTACAATATCACAAAAATTGTATAATAGTAATCAAAGAAAACACAACCATTAGATTGACAAAATATAGTATTTACATTTGTTCATAACATAGTTTGTATGACATCAAAAGTACAACAAAAGTATAAAAGACGCAACTCTAGAAAGCTCTGTCTTCTCAAAATCTTGCAGGTGTACCTGTCGTATCGGTTCCCTAAGAATACAAGTGATTTTGAAAGTGTATCAACATTTAACTTGTTGAGTTCATAAGTATGTTTTAGTGATGAAAAACTCGTCTTGTATTTAGAAAATGCTAGTATGTTTCTCCAGAAAATCAAATATCTTATGTAGTGAATGTAATGTAGTCATGTATGTTCCTTGAATGATGTATATTGTAGTGGTGTATTTATAACTAGAAAATAGTGCCTTGTATCTGTATTTGTATGAATATGTCTGGTTACCGTCACTTATAGCGTAAAGTAGTGTATCACTATAGCGTTTGTATGAAAAGTTTAGTATAAATGCCTAGATACCCCAACTGTAGTGTAGAGTTGTGTATCATAGAGTAGTATAGTTTTATTAAATAATATAAAACTATTGAAGTAGTGTTAATCCCGCAAACATGGGTGTTAGTTATACTGCTGTGAGTTTCATATAACCATGCTTGATATGACCTAGTGACCTCTACAACGTTCTTCAGATGTCCGAAAGTTATGATATTTGTCACCCCAGGCCTGCCGGCCTGACTATAGCTAACAATCGAGGTGCGGGAGTGCTAGTCCCGTATCGATCTACACACAAATCTCACGCTCTCCCTCCAGGAGACTCTGGTTATACTTTATGGGATTTAGTTCCATACTCTGATGAGTTCAACGAAGTAGTGCCCCACAACCCAGTATTAACTAGTTTACGTGTAGTGTAATGTAGTAGTGTTTCCTGGTATTTGAATATGTATGTATATCCTTGTAGTAATGTACTTGTAATATAACATAATTATATTAAAATAATTATTTAGTAGTGTGTACTTGTACCAATATATTATAGTAGTGTTTCCCAAACTATACCTATTATAGTTTGAATAAATGTTTTGATTCTGTGTATTGTACTTAGCAAAATAGTGTAAAGATTCACAAACTATATCAATTATAGTTTATTTGTAATGTTTTGTAATGTATTGAAACATTTGCAATCTAATCGTATGAAAGTAAAATACCCTTATGCTCGACATATTACAAAAGGGTTGAAATGTATAAAATACTTTTAGAAACTATAGCGAATGCTCGATTTGAAACAATTGTAAAGGTTTAAAAATGTTTTTATAAACAAAAAAGTCCTTGTGTTTTACTTTTATTCCCCCCTAAAAATATTAGAAACATTGAAAATGTAGGGGTATGAACTCACCTCCAATGTGTGTTGACTAGAATTAGCGAGTTGTAGAGATGATCCCCGGGTAAGCGTACGCGCGAATAACGTTATTCTAAAAATATTTATATTCGACGACGTATTGAAATTAATAAAATATTAATTTAAATAATGGGGTTAAATAATAAATTAATTATATGCGGAGACTTACAATTAAATTGGAATTTAATTGGAAAATGTTGAAAATGGGGTTTACGGTTGGAGATTTTGGTGTTTACGGTTGGATCTTGAATTATTATGAAGATATGAAGATTGCTTGAAGATTTGAATGTGGGTATGAATGTTCTTGGTGAATTGGTTGAAGATTTGAAGATTTTGGGCGTAAACCTTTGAAGATTGAAAGGAAATGGGTTGTTCACGGATGAAGATTGAGAGGATTTTGGAAGTGGTTCACGGTTGAGAAATGAGGAAATGAATTGATTCTAGGTGTAAACACACATATATGGGGGTGTTTACGGATGAAATGGTATTGGGCCATAGGGTTTACGGTCTACAAATGGACTTGAAATGGGTTTTCCATCCATTAAGAGGGTGTTCACGGTCATGCTTGGTCGTGAACTACATGTTTCCTTTTTTACTTTGGTCGTAAAATCCATGATCAAATTAACTATAGGGCGTGAACTACTTTGGGAACATTATATGGACCGTGAACTCCCTTTTGGTGGGGTTTGTTGGCCGTGAACCCTTTTTAGGGTGTGTTTTATTGATTTAATCATTAATATATTCACTTATACTAATATAAATCAACTTATGGTCAATTATAACAACTTAATTTAACTTGGTTTACAATCCACACTTCATTGCTAGCCCTATAGACAAGCCCTAATGCTATAAAGGAAACAATGCAAAAAGGTTTATAGATGTGGTTTTTCATTTGTGCTAGGTTAGGGTTCAAGCTTATTTGGGTCTAAATTTTCGAGTTGTGACAAGTTTGCAAGATGTTAGGGCTTTGCCAACGTCAAATCTTTCTTTCCTTGCCTCTTGCTAAAACATTTCAGCCAATTGCAAATTTATTTCTTACACCCAAGTTTTCTTGAAATCCTTTTGGAGTACCAAGGACATAGCGACGATCATGATGCAAGACACCTTATTTGATTCATCTATATGTTTGGCATGGGAACATTTTTATTTATCAATCGACGACTCATAGATTTCTGGAATAGGATCTCAAGCATGTATTCACAATTTTCATACCTCAATGTAATCCTTGGGTTTCTCATCCAATCGAGATAGTTAGTCTTGCTAGTAAGCTTCTCTCTTTAGAGAACAGAGATGTGCTAGAAGTTAGAGTTGGTGGGTGGAGGAGGCGGTAGAGGAAGACCATTGGTGCCATACATCTAAAAAGATAAAGAAAATTATTTAGTTGATTTTAATCCTTAAATAATTACCCAATGTAGTTTAAGGCTATAATCCATATTTTAGAGTCCTTTTTATGAAGAGGGATACTGTAATCATATCACAAAATTATTTTAGGTATGTAATGCATTTTACCAATTTCAATCTCTATGAAATTCCTAGATTTTTTTTAGCTTCATTGAAACTATTCATTGGTATGATAATCTCATATTTTCATATCCTCTATTTGTACTTGGGATATCGAGGTCTCACTGACGAGATTTGAAATCGAGTTTAAAGATCAATTCACGTAAGAATTAAGAAAGAAGAAATACGATGAACACGAGAGTAAATATAATCTTTGATCAGCTCATATTATGCTTTTGATTTTACAAAGTACAAAGAAATTCTCTGTAAAGAATATGTGAAAAGTTTTGTACTCACTCAGTACAGTCTCCTATTTATAGGAGTACAAAAGCATAACAAAAATACTAAGGACTAGACATTCTGACTATTTATTAAAATGCCTTAGTAAATATAACATTACATCCGAAGACTCTACTTATGAAGATTAGAAATCCTTCGTAACCATACAACTAATACTTTGACTTATTACAACATTTATACCCTAACAATCTCCCCCTTTGGAATAAAGGTCGAAGTCTTCATGAAGTAAGTAGTCGAACAGCATACATCAGCACTCTTCGGATTTCCATGTACCAAGAGATAACTTTCTTTATCTCCTTCTTGTCTCCTTCTGAATTCTTCTTACAATGATTCATACGAACAATTAAGTTCGTATATTGCGAGTTTGTATATCTTTCCACTTCAGAGGTTTGAAACAAGAATCTCTTGGCTCTTCCAGCTTTATCTTCTCCTGCGAAGACAATCCCCAATGGCTTTAGACATATTTCTCCGTCTTCGTACTTTTTCAACTCAACCTGCTTCTTCGTAGGAGCAATTGGTGTTGTAATGTCGATGCCTTTGACAATAGCAAGTTCGACATCAGTTTGAGCTAGGCATTCGAAATAATTCTCCAAGAAAATCTTTATATGCCTACACCCAAGACTGAAAACATCTGGTTCTGTTTCTTGGAGACAAGAGAAGGACTTGTCTTTAAGAATCAGAGCAATATTGATGAGATCGTAAGTGTTCATCAATGGAAAGTCCGCCACAGTGAACTCTTGTATCTTTCCACTTGCTCTTGTCACAACATATTTCAAATTCTGCAACTTCCCTTCGAAAATAACATCCCTTTTTATGGATATCACCTTCTTAATCTTCTCCAAGTACCAAACTTCTTCTTGAGCCTTTGCTAACACGGCATGAAATCTTATCTTCATCTTCTTTCCCTCTTCGACATCCATAGACTTTGTCTCTGCTTTAAATTGTGGCACGACGAACATCATCTCGTTGATCGGAAAGTCAAGTTGACCATAATCAGTATTTGTCACCACAAAACTCTTCTTCGGAATATTTTCAAGCGAATACATATGATCGAAAATCACCCTTGATTCAATAGTTTCGTAGTTAAATAATTTCGAAGGATCTCCCTTATCAACATTCGAACCTTCAAGAGCTCTCTGGCGCATAATAGTTTCAACATGCCTCATTCTTTCAACTTCCGCTGCCACCTTAGCTTTTATCTCTTTGTTAGTCTTCTCAACCAAGACTCCTTTTCCTTTATCTTTAACATTCGAAGGAGCTGCATTCTTTGACAAAGAAACATTCGAAGGAACTGCATTCCCAATTACAATACCTTTTGTAATAGGTCTTGAAATTGGAACAGTTGTAGTCACAGTCGAAATGACTGGAGCAGCTGAAACTATTGTTGGTTTAACCATAACTTTCGAAGGATAAACCTTTCCTACCACCTTCGAATCTTCAGTTTTCTTCTCATGTTCCCCATCCTTTGCTTGAACAACCTTTTTTCCCCCTTGCACCCCTGTGACAGCAGGTGGGGCATCTGATACGTTCAGCAAAAGGCTTGAAATTTGAAGTAATGGAGTAAGGTGTTTTTGAAGAATGGCTTCGAAATGAACGAATTTCTGGGAAAGAAATTCTTGAGAGATAATCAGAAAAGATGATTTCGAAGATATTTCTTTGAGTTCTTTCAGCAGCTTCACCAACTCTTCAAAATGTTGTTCTTCTGTGGCTGAAAGAGAGATCATTTGAGGATTTACTGGTTCGAACATCTTAACACATTGAACAACCGCATCACAAATGATATCGATCTTCTGATGTGCTGATTCATACCCCTGTTGAATATGCTGAACTTCCTTCGTCATTTCTTCACGAAGTTCACGAATCTGCATATTAACATCTTTTCGAACCTTCTTCACTTCCTGTACGAAGAGCACATGACGCTCCTTCGTAACCGTCTTTAAATCTTTCACCTCCTTCGTAACCGTCTGATCAGTCTTCTCAAGAATACGGCTTTCAGAATCACGTATTAATCCTGACGCCTTCGAAATCACTCTACTTTCCATTTCCTTCATTAAGGAATCAACTTCCATGATATTGACTCCAGCACTTCCCGCATCCACTTGAGATTGTAAGATAGAATTCAATTTTGAATTCAATATCTTGAACTGCTTCATCGTCATCAACATATGGTCAGGAAACTCTTCTTCAGCTTTATCAAAGGAAAGAGCTTCAAATGCTCCTCCAAACCCTTCGTTGTCAGTTTCGTCATCAATCATCATTGTTTCAGCAACAGGTGATGATGGATTTGGTGGATCGGTTGATTGTGTTGAGAAGATTGTAGTGAAAGGTTGATCCATAATGGATTGGAATGTTGGAGAATCAGTTGTTGAAGTAACCTGTGGTAAAGATGTTGGTTCAAGGATCTTTATGTCAGCAGGCTTCGAAATTTTAGTTGACTGAAGGATTTCTTCTTCTTTGGGAATGTCTTCTTCAGGAGTCTCAGGCACTTGATCCACTTCTTCTATTCGTTGGGTTTTCTTCAAAAATTTCGCCATATCTTCAGCCCTTCGCTTTTTAGAAGATGGAGACACCGGAGCTGGAATTTCTCGAACGGTAACCCCTTGATGAGTAACCTGAGTTTTCTTCACCAGTTGAGATTTTCGCTTGATTTTTATTCTTCGAAAAACCCCCGTCTTCGAAGGAATCATTTCTTTAGATGGAGAGGCTTCGATAACCGGTGTATCAGCCACTGAGGTTAAAACCGGAGACAACTCTTCGACATTTTGAGATGTAACGATTAGCGCCTGATTCTTTTGTTCTTCTTTCACCCCTTTTTCCGAAGAGTCACCCTCTGTCTTCTTTGACTTCTTCGACTTCTTCTTCTCTTCTTTTTCTAATATTCTAGTCACAACAGTTGTGTCAATGGATTGTAAGTATGACACCAACACGTTATTAGTGGGATCCACCTTCTTTAGCATTGCATCCGGAATGCGAGCAACTGTTGTAAAGATTGCCGGATCATCATGTACCTCCTTCGGACTCCCGTACATGTGGAAAACAGCTTTCTCTTCGTAATCAGGAACTTCAATCTTCTCCTTCTGATAGACATATTGAACTATCAGACTCCAATATCTTGCACAAGAAATTCCCTTCTTGGCACTGGTCTTCGAAATACTTGTGATAAACTCTGTCCATAACTGCTCAAAATAATCCACCTGCAAATCGTAGTATAGCCCAGCTACCATTGCATAGACCTCCATCCTTCCTTTATCCAACCCCACACTTCTTCTAGTAAGACATCTAAGAAAGATGCCAAACAAAAAGTTCCAAATTGTTGGTAACGCCGACTTCTTGAAGTCACTAATACGTGTCAATGGAGGTTGGTGACCCATCTCATTGAACATATACACCACTTGCGAAGAAGTAAGTTCATCAAACGGACCAGAATTCGGAATTCCCAAAATCTTGCAAAACAACCGCTTTGAGACCCTAATTCTTGTATCTGTGACCATTGTGAATTCAACACACCCAGTCTCTTTGTTGTATGATGTCGTGGAACCTGCCTTTGATAACCAGGACATTGGAGCAGCAAATGAGTCAAACATTGCTTTAGACAGAACAGAATTCTGTAAAGCAACCACCAGCATGTGTAGTTCTTCCGGATATTTTGATAAATCCGATTCAACTTGGTAGTTGGAACCCTGGATCTTTAGAATCGGAACACTGATGATCTCGTCTGTTGTTGGTGATGAAGTAGTCGCCATTGCAGATGATTTTGAGTAAAGAACTGATGAAGAAGATGAATTGCACAGAGAGTTTTTGTGTTTCAGAAAGTTAGATCGCGTAAAGTGTTATGGAGTTCTGATTTTCCCTTTTATATGTAACCCTAGAATTTTGAATTTGATGCGGGATACAATAAATGCTTGCTGACATGGCACCTTGAAAACTGGAATGTACTCATCAAAAAGTAACAATCGTAACTGTCAACACGCCTTACACGCTTATCATACACCATGCGTCATCAAGAGATAGGACTGTTTGGTATTCCCCAAAAGAATTGGAACCGTCAGATGCCTTCGGAATAGAGGTTAGGCTCTTTCACTTTGAGGTTTAAAAAGCAAAGTCATTTGCCAGAATTTCGAAATCGTCAGTTTAAGTTGGTATTACTCAAACCTCAAGGATTTCGTGTGTGCTGTGTTCCAAAAGAAATTAGATGAGAAACAAGGATAAAAAAAAAACTTTTGAAAACTTGTGATGTCAACTATTTCTTTTGACACGAAAACAATATTATCCCAGGCAAAGATATCTTCGAAAATTATCAAGAGAGATAATTAACAGCTTGTGTGGTTTCCCGTGAATTACAATCGATAACTTGTAAAGAAGTTTCGAAGGGTTTCTTTTATTGGACACATGGGGTGGCTTCGAAAATTTTGTTATATATCAACCTTAAAATAAGGTGAGGAATTGTAAACAAAATTAGTTGTATGACCAGTGTAGTCAGTGACACCTTGGTTGCGAATGATATTCAAAGTAACTAGTATTTTGAAAATATACTCACACGGAAATCATATTCATAAAAAAACATTTATGCTGGATCTTTTTGGGAACAAACATCGTAGTTTTCGAATGTTTGATTAAGATCACTCAAAAGAAATGAATATGATTTGGAGTATAAAAGGTACTGAAGCAAAAGCTTCGTAAGATCTGGAACATGGTTCCCCGTCAATTCCTTAAGGTTTATAAGATTTTGGGTTTCACTTCTATCACGGACTCATGATATTAGATCATAAACACAGAGTTGTGATTTGTCTAGGTTTTGATTGGTTTGATCAAAGACCTCAAGAACAAATTGCTTCGAATATTTGGAATGTAAGAATTGTTTGGTTTAAACAGATTGGATAAGAATCGAAGGGTATCTCTGTTATAATGGACTAAACAGAAAACTCTTAACTCATTTGAGAAGAGTAAGATAGCTCTTGTTGATTTATGCAAATACAAGCCTTGTTGGGAAGAAATTTTCATGAGATAATTTCATCAAGGCTTTCAATTCCCATACATAGAATCATTCGAGGCTTGAGACAACATGCAACAGCATGCTTATAGGGACATCCTAACTAATCCAAAATGTATAGAGATCATACATTTCCTTCAAATCCAAACGCATGAATCCTTCGTATTTGAAGCTTGATAAAACTCACAACACACATGTTAAAACCGAAAAAAATAAAAAATATTTTTGGTATTTTTGAAATTTTTCAGAAAAATTAAAGACAAACTGAAACAAAATCTTTTTCGATTTTTAATTTTTCAATAAAAGAAAATATTTTTGATTTTTCAGGTTTTTCGTAAAAAAAAATTAAACAAACTAAAAATCTAACCTTAGTTGAAATGTGTACAAATACGAAGCATTCGAACCGTTGACTTGAACAGTAATCTCTGATGTTGTTATTTCAATAAGAAGTAAATCTTCCGAATGCGAAGCGTTCGAAGCGTTGACCATCAACAGTAACCTCTGATTATTAACAAAACTTCCGAATGCGAAGCGTTCGAAGCGTTGACCATGAACAGTAACCTCTGAACACTGAATCATTCTTTCCGTCCATTCACCAAATGATTCAGACCCATCACTCTTCGCTTTTATCAGTTAGAAGAGAATTTCCATCAATCATTCCCAATCCATCTAAGATCCGGAGAAACGATTTTTCATCCAAAGCCTTTGTAAAAATATTTGCCAATTGGTCCGTTGTTTTTACAAAATGAACTTCAATATTTCCTTCTTCAACACGAACTTTGATGAAATGATATCGAAGAGCAATGTGCTTGGTCTTCGAATGCTGCACAGGATTATGAAAAATTCTTATTGCACTTTGTGAATCACAATATAAAGGAATCTTTTTCATATTAATTGCATAATCTCTTAATTGACTTTGAATCCAAATTATTTGTGATGTACACGCAGCTGCAGCAACATATTCAGCTTCAGCGGTTGATATTGAAACACATGTTTGCTTCTTTGATTGCCAGCTGACCAACTTTCCATCTAGCAATTGACACCCACCAGTTGTGCTTTTATGATCAAGACTGCATCCTCCATGATCCGCATCCGAATAAGCTTGTACAAAGAACCCTGTTTTCAAAGGATACCACAATCCTAACGAAGTAGGACCTTTCAAATATCGGAAAATATTCTTTACTGCTGTGAGATGTGGTTCACGTGGATTTGATTGATACCTTGCACAATTACAAATAGAATACATAATATCAGGTCTACTTGCAGTTAAATACAATAAAGACCCAATCATGCTTCGATATAAAGTAATATCAACAGCAAATTTATCTAACGAAGGAGTTAGCTTTATGCCTGTTGCCATTGGTATTCGTAACCTTGTGCTATTTGTCATTCCAAACTTTTCCAACAAATTCTTCGTATATTTCTCTTGATTAATGAATATGCCTTCCCTGTTTTGTCTAATATTCAAACCCAAAAAGTTATTAATTTTGCCCATCATACTCATTTCAAATTTGCTTTTCATCAAATTTTCGAATTCTTTAGATAAAGCAGGGTCAGTTGAGCCAAAAATTATATCATCAACATAAATTTGAACAAGCATCAGATGATTTCCAATTTTCTTTCAAAATAAGGTGGGATCAACTGAACCTTGTTTAAATTTAGATTGTTTCAAAAATGATGTTAGAGTTGCATACCATGCTCTTGGTGCTTGTTTTAACCCATATACAGCTTTATCTAAAATATAAACATGATCAGGATGCTCTGAGTTTATAAAACCTGGAGGTTGTTCAACATACACCGTTTCTTCGAGTTCTCCATTTAAGAATGCACATTTGACATCCATTTGATAGACATCAAAATCTTTATGAGCTGCAAAAGCCAGAAAAATACGAACAGCCTCGAGTCTTGCGACAGGGGCAAATGTTTCTTCGTAATCAATTCCTTCTTGTTGAGAATATCCTTTAACAACAAGTCTGGCCTTATTTCGAATAATGTTTCCATCTTTGTCAGTTTTGTTTTTATAAACCCATTTAAGTCCAACAACTGACACACCATCAGGTTTTGGAATTAATCTCCAAACCTTGTTTCTTTTGAATTCAGACAATTCAGCTTGCATAGCAACAACCCAATCAGAGTGTTCCATTGCAATCTTAACTGTCTTTGGTTCAATTTTGGAAATAAAAACATGAAACATGCAGAACTCTTGATGATTGTTCAGTACCTCATTTCGTGCATGAAGTTGTGCTCTTGTCATAATTCCTGCTTGTGGATCACCAAGAATTTGATCTTTTGGATGATTTCTTGTCAATTTATCCAATGGTGGATAATTAGGATCAAAATCCAAAAGTGCATCTTCGAACATTACATCTGTTTCTGATCCATTTATAGAAATAGAATCATCAGCATCATCAAAATGTTCTTCTTCAAGAATTGGATCACTTTCTAGTATAAGCTCCCCCTCGATGATTGACTCCGTTTCGATATTTTGCTCTGGTTCATTGATTGGTTCTTCTTCAAGAATTTGCTCCTCTTCGACACTAACATTTGTTGACATGTTATCTCGTTCACTATAATGCTCCCCCTTAACAAAAGTATTTGAATCCAAGTGCTCCCCCTCCACTGGATCATCAGCTTGTTCATTTGGATTTAAATTCAAATTCGAAGTTGAATCATTGTTATACTTTGAATTTTCTGATGTTTGATTATCAGTTGCATTTCTTTCTGCATTAATTGCTTGATTTGAAATACCAAAAATCGAATCATAATCAACATCATTCATTTCAATTGAATCATCTATATTTGAAGAATTTTGCAAAATAGGATAATTCACAAATTTATGTTTTGACTTTTTAATGTAATGATCATCAAATGTCAAATTAAAAGTTTCTTCCACTTTGCGAGTTCGCTTATCTAACACTCTATAAGCAACTGAATTGTGTGAATATCCCAAAAAAATTCCTTCATCTGCTTTTGTTTGAAACTTCGAAAGATTATCCTTGAGATTCATTATGAAACACCTGCATCCAAAAACATGGAAAAATTTGACATTAGGTTTTCGATTATTGATGATTTCATAAGGAGTAACATTAAACCGTCTATGAATAAATGATCGATTTTGAGTAAAACACGCAGTTGAAACAGCTTCAGCCCAAAGATATTGAGGTAAATTCAAAAATGCCAACATTGTTCTTGCAGCTTCACATAATGATCTATTTCTTCTCTCAACTACACCATTTTGTTGTGGTGTATAAGGAGATGAAAAATTATGCGAAATTCCTTTTTCTACCAGAAATGTATCGAAGACATGATTTTTTGAATTCATTTCCATGATCACTTTTAATTTTTCGAACTGTCTTCTTCAATGAAACTTCCATCTTTTTGATAAAATCAATCATCATTTGTGGAGCTTCGGATTTTAACCTGAGAAAATAAACCCACGTGAATCTTGAAAAATCATCTACTATAACCAAAATGTACCTTTTCTTGTTAAGAGTAGTAACTGTTGAAGGACCACATAAATCTATATGCAGGAGTTCAAGGGGTTCAACAATCTTTGAATCTATTGTGATTGGATGACCTTGTTTGTGTTGTTTCCCTACTTCGCAAGCTGCACACAAACTGTCATTATCATATTTAAGAATGGGTAAACCTCTTACCAGATCTTGTATGACAAGTTTGTTGATGTTTCGAAAATTGAGATGTGATAATCTCCTGTGCCATAACCAGCTAACATCAGCAGCAGCCTTTGAAAGTAGACACACAGCAGGTTTGCCTACAATAGGAACAATATCTAATGTAAACATATCACCTTTTCTTTTTGACTTAAGTAAAACTTCCTTAGTCTTGACATTCGAAATGACACTTCCTTCTTCATTAAAAAGAACTTGATTGCCAGTGCCCATAACAAATTGTGAAACACTTATCAAGTTGTGTTGCAAACCTTCAACAAATGCAACTCTGTTGATAGTGAAATTTCCATTCGTTATCTTCCCATAACCCTTGACTTTGCATTTGTGATTATTACCAAACTTAACCACTCCTCCATTTTCTAGGCTTCAAAAATCACGCAAGTTTTCCTTCTTCCCAGTCATGTGACGTGAGCAACCGCTATCAATATACCACTTGTTATCATATTGCTCGTCACAAAGTACCTGCAATCATTGGAAAAATTTAGGTACCTAAGCTTTGTTGGGTCCATTCAAATTAGGTTTGTGATTCAATTGTAAAGTACAACCATTAACCCAATCATATACTTTGGTTTTGAGACTGTCTATAAATCTAATATTTTCATTCGAAGGGTCAGATATATGAGTTTTTATTTTATTCAAATTTTCACTAATTTCACCCTTCGCATCTTGAGTTTGTGATTTTTCCCTTATTGCTGTCGTGACCGGCTGCCAAACTTTAACTGATATATTTGACTCTTTCGATGATAAACTATCATTCGTTGAAGGATTAGCATATTTGTCATACGCCTCATGTATTTGTTCTTTCGAAAACTTACTTGCACAAATGTGTGACCCCTGGATTATCTAATGGTTCTCTAATTCACATGTCGGTTAACCACACATGCTCTACCTGCAAACCATAACCACAAGTTCCACATCATCTTCTTCTCACGTCTCAAATTTATGTGCCAATTAACCACATACGATCCATAAAGAGACAATAATAAATAATATGCACTTTTCATGGGTTAGCAACTATTCATATTTTCCTAAATTGACTAAGACGAGAATTTTGTTTTAGTACTTTATATGTTATACTTTTAACGAGACATCTTCCTATCAACCCCTTTCAGCTAACAACAATCCACCACACAAAGAAGTGGTGAATGAAAATGACAGTCATTCAACGGTCATTTTATAGGTTGTTTCCTTATACCTCTCTTATAACATGGTTTCAAGAATGAGGCATACTCTTGATTCGACTAACGATCTATTTAACCTTTTAGTTTTACATATACTATTTATAAACTATTATGATTATATGTAAGGTGTATTTTAAACAATTTAAGAATACATGATTTAAACATATTATATTTAATCAACTTTTAATTAATTAATTGCAAATCAAATATCTATAATTTCAAATTAGTTAAGCATATATATCCATCTAATTTAAATATTCAGGTTTAACAGATTGAAACAATTTATAAATCTAAAGATAAATCCTAAAATTCAAAATTATAGCTAAAAACCTGAAACCCTAAAATATGCGAAGAGAGCGTTGTGTCCAACAATGGGCGCGTCGCATCTAGCAATTAACAGGTTTCTTTAAATTTTCATAATTTTTTCAAATAGTTCTCATAACTAAAGAATAGTGGCAATATTACCACCGAAGGGTTTCCTATGTATCTATACATGAATTTTAGGCAACACAATCATTTAATAATAACCCTACGTGTATATACACCCTATATCTAGGTTTTACTATTATAGCAACCTACTTTCTAAACTATGAATTTAAACTACCAGGACAGATATGATTACTAACCTTTAATTAAAATCATATTAAATTTTGATTCACTTGAAGGTATTGAAGTATTGGTTGCTTGTATAAGGATCTAGCACCCAAAATAAGAATGCCTCTAAAGGCTCACACCCAAAAGTCTAAAACCCTAGAAAATTGAAGAAAGAGGAGAGAGGACTATGAGAAATGAATTCTCAATCTTACAAGGTGTAGGATCATATTAATAAAGGCTAGATGGGTCCTTCTATAGTTGAGGTAACTTGTAGATAAATCTGTTTTAAATTAATTAAATAATCATATTTAATCCTAATTCAAATCGTTTCATTATTTGTTACTAAGAATGAATCCAGAAGTTCCTAGAGCCTCTCCAAGGCCGTCCACCAAGGGTTTCCATAATTTCCTATTACTCAACTATTAAACAATTAACATTTAGTCCCTGTACCTTTAAATAAATCCTGATTAATTCCAAATGAATTTTAACAAGTTTCTAATTAATCTATTAACATATAATATATTAATAAACTAGTTATTTCACTCTCTTAAATCTTTTTCTATCTATTTTAGCTCTTGAGGGAAACCCTAAAATGACTTTATTATTATTCCCAAAGTTAGACCAATTAGTTAGTACATTGTGTACATATTTCCAACAAAACTCACATCACTTTTCTCTTTTTCTCTCTATTTCATTCATTTTTATCACAATAATGAATCCCAACAATCCCACCCCAAAATATGTTGGAGAAAAAATCTTATGTTTCTACTTCCAACCATACTAACTAAAAACGATTTCACTTTCAATCCGTCGATTACGGTTTTTTTTGTCCACAACTTGATGCACCTATTCAATCCTCTCTATAATTTCAATACCAAAATGTTCAACAATACTATCAGATGCAAATGTCAAATATCACCCTAAACATGAGCAATAACTTTGTGACATTTCTTGATAAACCTTTACCAACCCAACCATATCTTATGCCACAAAGCCAAACCCCACCCTACGATCCTTTAACCCAAACCCTCGACGTGTTAAACGACAACGTCATACGGAAAACTCAACCGCTCTCACACAAAGACATCGTGGAGGACCAACCCTTTTATGTCGTTGAGGAAAAGAACTAGAGGCGGCTAAAATGAAGGCCAACCCAATAGGATGGACCCGGAGGGAAGAATTGTTGTTGGCACAAGCGTAGATCGACATATTCAAAGATACAAAGCAATAAAGCGCATTATCAATTGATCATTTTTGCCTACGCATTATAATGATTTCTTAGACAAATGTATCTTGGTGATAACAACCAATCTAAACATCAACTGAATTCAGAGTTTCAAGAAATCTTGAAGAGTGTTATGAAGATGAATGGGTTGTACAAAGACCTAAAACCCCAAAGGAAAGCGGACAAAGTTATGAATAAATTCTTTAAGAGGCGTATCACTTGTTTTGCAAGGATAACAAAGGAAAGTCATTCAAGTTTAACGATCCTTGGAAAGTTTTATTACGTCGTCTGAAATGGAAAGAATTTGAAGCCAACTTCTTCTGATAATCGTATCGGGTTAGATTTGAATGAAGATGACTAGCTCGAGTTAGAAGAAATTATCCACCCGATGGATAGAGACATAGGAAAAAGGAAGGGGAAGGGGTCTTCTTCAAATGCTTTTGGATTCAACAATGAATCAGAGGAAATGAGGAAAATATCGATAAGCTTTGAATAATATAACTTGAATTTCTTTGAATGTTTGGCCTTTGAAAAGTAAAAATTAGACAAAAAAGAAAAGACACCCAAGAAAAATAGCGCACAGAAAATTCGGAACTTTTTATTCAAAATATTGACCATCTTTCGGGAGACGACCCCCATATGGTTTTGAGGATGAAAAAGGAGATCCTGAGAAATTATTTCCAATAGATTTGATATCGTAGTTTCTTTTATGTTTTTTTTAGTTCGTGTTTTTTTTTCAATTAAGTACTTTTCTATTTACAAGTAATGAAATATTAAACTTTTTTATTAATTTTGTTTTATCTATTTTTTATTTATTTTAATTATATATTAACATTTAGTTTTTTAAACAAAAATAATTAAGCGTTGGTTAAAAAGACACACTACCTAATTTTTGAAGTATTTTTATTGGTTGAAATTACATTATTTTCCGAAAAAGCTAGTTGTAAGTAGTTAGGTATATGTTTACTTTTGATAAATGTGTCGATGATGTGTCTAAGGGGTGTCGATTTAACAAAACCCTTAAAACCAAACCTTGTTAAATTAAAATATGGATGTGTAGTTTAGTAGGCACATATCTTGTCATAATAAAAAGTGTCTTATGATACGTCTACAGTCTCTCCTCTAACATAATATGTTTATTAGAAAAAAAGACATCACATAAAGTGTATATATATATATATATATATATATGCTTTATTATTTATGAACACAAAATATATTCACTTTCTGTTTTAAGGTAAAACGATTGTGCTAAAACTACTAATAGGACCATAGGAAAATAAATATTTCAAAAAAATAAAGTTAAAATTAAGTTTTGTAACTAATAGTATGATCCTAGAAAAACAAATATTACAAGAAAATAAAGTTAAAATTATGTTTTGTAACCAAACAATCAAATATAAACATAAGCATACACTGGATACATTCTTGTCAAATATGATTCCCTTTTTGTTTGGATGACTAAAACGCAAGCTACTTCATCAATTCCAACGCACCTACAAAATGGAAAGCATCATTGCATTAAATACTTTCATCTTGGTTCCATTATGTTATGCGACTTACTACCTTTGAAAGGTTTTGCCATGGGTTCGGTGGTCGGGCTTGGCTAGGTAACACTACACCAAAGGAAGTACTAGTTTAGTGGCCAATGGTTTGGTGGACAGCCCTAATCCCTTTTCTTACCCTTTTTATATTTGTTATATCTCTATCTCTCCAATATTTTACTTAGGGGTGTTAGGCACACCATGCCTTCAAGTTGGATGTTGGTGTGGGGATGATGATGTGGAGATCATAGTGATGTAGGGTTTGGGCAAACCATTACCTATGGTCTTATGTCATAAAGAATTTGCCAAAATAAAAAGATCATTGATCGTACTTGAGTTCAATTTTTCAACACTCACCAACTTGAAATTTGACTCTAAAGAGAAGAAGCCAAAGTACACGAAGTGAAGATATGGTCCATGGTTTCATTGTAATTTTCGCATGTTGCTTATTTTAGCGTCATCAATACATTTAGTGTAGTCGTGATTCTATTCGAGACAAATTGAGTTCCATTTACTTATATTTCGAGACACGATGTAGTAAGTGCACACTCAGATAGATAATTAGGACTCGGGAGCATGGAGGGTCCGAGGGTAGCGCCAATGTAGGGTTTTAATGGGTATCGTCGCGGGCAGGGTCCAAAGGGTAGAGCCCCTGACAGTTATTTCTAGGAATGTTTCATTTCACTCAAAAATTCTCCACCAGATAGATAATTAGGATTCGGGAGCATCTAGGGTCCGAGGGTAGTGCCCCTGTAGGGTTCTAATGGGTATCGTTACGGGCAGGGTCCAAAGGGTAGAGCCCCTGACAGTTATTTCTAGGAATGTATCATTTCACTCAAAAATTCTCCATCTTTTTAACACTTATACTCTATCTGGAATTTGCAAACAGATAGAACGAAAAATTGTGTATATAATTTACTGAATTTGTCTCTTAACAACACAATAACACAGCAAGGTATTCCATGTTTGAGACTCTTATTAGGCCCGTAATTAGAATTGTTTTCATGGATTATAATGTGATTTGAATTCGTGTAACCCCAAGCTTAAGACTGAAATACAAATTTTAGAAAGTGTTTATACACAATCCAGGAATTTATCCATGTTTTATCAGTATTCAAAATCCCTAATAACATTCAAAATCTAAAATTTTTAAAGAATAACAATGTCTTCATAATTTGTGAAAGACATGAGTTCGAAATTTGAAAAAATAGAAAAGTTTAAAGGAAACAACTATCATTGTTGAAATCACCACTCTAAAAGTTGTTCACATTTTGAATACCCCTACACTAGAATCCCTAAAAGATAAATTTGTTGAACACACCAGACACCGCTGCAAGTGGGATAACAATTACTACATTTGTTGTAGACACATCTTAAATGGTATATTTGACTCCTATCTGATATCTATCAAAACCATCAATCTATTGAATACCTTTGGGATGCCTTGGAATCCAAGTATATTGCAGAGGATGCTTCTAGTAAGAAGTTCTTTGTTAGTGATTTCAATAATTACAAAACGGTGGATTTAAGGTTTGTTATGGAACAATATAATGAACTTCTACATATAGTCTTATACTTGGGACAATTTAAAAAACACAAGATGAAGATGTATGAGTCTATTTTTGTGTCAAGTTTTATCGAAATATTACCCCCCATCTTGGAAAGATTTCCAGCACAGGCTAAAACACAAAAAGGAAGAGTTGTATCTTGTAAAACTCGGCAACTACTTACAAAATGCAAGAAGGCCTACGGGTTCAAGAAAGTGGCAAATGGATAGAAAAGGAAGTTCTCGGATCTTTTATCAATAGGGAGAGAGATGGTAACAACTGAAAAGGTAATAATGGTAAGATAAAAAAAAATAAAGGTGACAATCAGAAAGGTTCCAAAAAGAAACCAAAACTTGAGTGTTGGAATCGCAACAAATCTAGTAACATGAAATGTGACTGTCATTTGAGGAAGAAAAAGAATGGTGCAAGCACTTGTAGACCAGTAAAAAAAAGATCAAGGTCGAAAACCAGAACATGGTCATAATTTAATTTCTATAACTCCTTATGTTATATATCACGTAACACTAATTCCAATGGCTTTTTATATGGATAATGATCATGGATGGTGGATAGACTCAGGGGCGACGATTCAAGTACATAAAGATAGTTTTTTTTTTGAAAGATTATGAAGTAGTAGATTATGGATCGGTGCTCTAAATGGGAGATCATAAAAAAACTTGGATTGTAGGTCGCGGTTCTGTGTCTCTAGTAATTAGTTCTGGAAAATAATTTTCTTTTTGGAAATGTAATACATGTTTCATAGATTACGAAGAACTTGGTATCTGATGGCATATTAAATAAATTTGGTTATAAACTAGTGTATGAGTATGATAAATATATATTAGCAAGGTGTGGTCTATTTGTAAGGTTTGGGTATTTTACGAATGACATGTTTAAGTTGAATGTAAATGATACTATTTTAGATTTTATATATATATATATATATATATATATATATATATATATATATATATATATATATATATATATATGACTTGTATTATTGTTGATGATTCTACCTTTGGATTGCTCGTTTAGGACATGCAAATTATAAAAGAAAGCTTGAAATGACCATAAATGGATTAATTTGATCTTTTGACGTGGACATACAAAAGTTTAAAACTTTTATGCTAACTAAGATCACTAGAAAAACATTTCGAAATGTAAAAAATAATTCAATTGTGCTTGAAATTAATACATAGTGACAAATGTGATTTTCATACAACTCCATCCTTAGGTAATATGAAGTATATTGTTACGTTTATAGAATGACTCGATCAAAAGACTTTGTACTGCTAGAGGTGGTAAGTATTACGATCATAGTTATTTTTATTTATTTAGGAATCATACATGGAACTAGAGCTCCATATGCCCATAAAAAAATGGTATATCTGAGAGGAAAAATTGAATTCTCAAGGAAATTATGAAATTTATGTTTTGGATTCAGGATTGAGTGATGGATTCTATAGAGAGGATATGTAAACAACTTCCTATCTATTGAATAAGGTTCCAAACAAAAGGAAAAAAACAACACCTTATGAACAACAATACAAAATAAAACCAAACTTAGGCTATCTTAAGTTCGGGGTTGTCGGGTAGTTGTAAGACTACCTGAACCCCAAATGAAAATTTGGGTGAAAGAGGTGTGGCTTGTATCTTCATTGGTTATGATGAATACTTCAAGGCTTATATTTTATTTTAGAACCTAGTGATTATGTTTTAATTAATTCATGCCATAGAACGAAGAGATGCACTATTTGATGAAAAATGTTTTCCACCCAAACATATAACGAAATACACGGATCCTATTTGTAATAAATTAACAAAGAAGTTGAAGTTGTACCTAATGCATATGAATCACTTATGCTTCAGAAAAGGAAATGAGAAAGAAATCATAAATCTTTCAGTCTTGATTTTCAACTGTATCTGGTGGAGGGTTGTAGAGATGAGATTGCATATCAATATTCTTATTGTTGTAGAATTGAAGAATAACCGAAAACATTTGATGATGAAATGAGCTTTAAAGATGCTACTTTTTTAGAAATAAGTAAATAATGATGAAATGGATTCCATCATGGGAAATAACATAGGCGTCTTGTCTCATCTTCTTCTTGGATTTAAACCTGTAGGTTGCTAGTGATTTTTAGCGGGAAGATTAAAGTTGATGGATCAATTGACTAATTTAATGCTCGATTGGTTATTCAAGGTTATAGACAAAAACATGGAATTTACTACTTTGATATTGTTGTAACACCAGACTCTTCAATATAAAGTACACCCAATTTTTTTCCATTTTTATAACATAACATAGTGTACATTTACTAAGCCATAACTGCAAGTAGTTACCATAAATCCAAACATACAAAATATATCCACAGATCAAGTCGAGTTTACAACGTCTTTCCTTTTTTGTGCTTATTATTAAATCGTATAGCAACCAACATAAATCAAGGGTAAGCTTAAAAGATTAGTGAGTAATAATACATAAACTCTAACAAATTCAACATCATATATATATATATATATATATATATATATATATATATATATATATATATATATATATATATATATCAGCTATAAAAATACCAAAATGATTTCTAAATTTTGTCAAGTATTTAGACTGATAAATATTGACTTGACACATAAGTCACACTATAAAGTTCGAACTGAAACACATCAAGTGACACTAATATATATCGACTAGACAAATAGCAAGTCACATTAATGAATATTGACTAGACACATAACAAGTTACATTAATGAATATCGACTTAACACATAACAAATCTGCATGCCTCATCATTTTTATCATGGTTCTTGAGTATTGACACCAATGAATAAATCTTAGTTTCGCCGTATAGACTTTGTCATTTACTCACCCCTTGTCTCACCATTTCCTCCATGTTTATTGACACCGGTGAATAAGTCTGATTTTCTCCATGTAGACTATGTCATTTACTCACACCATGTCTTACCATTTCCACCATGGTTATAGACACTAATGAATAAGTCTCATTTTCTCCATGTAAACTTTATCATTTAACACTGGAAGGATGTTAATACATTCCCTTGGATTTTTTCCATCTAAGATCGAAATCATTATCATTTAAAGTCTTAACAACTAGATACATGTATTAAGATATATCTAAACACATTCTTAACACCAAGTGCAATGACCAGAACTTCCCATTCAGTTATCAAGATTAGTTTCCATTATGTTCTTTTGTCGATGTAACCTTTTAGCTTGGTTAAAGTTATGTTATGATGACCAAAGTATAAGAAAACTGTTCTTGAGCATGTATAAGGGTCATGGGGCCTTTTTATCATACTTTGAAGACCTAGATTGTAACTTATTGTGTATTTAAACTAACATAACCTAAAAATCTGGGAGTAACACTTTATTTGCAGCCAACAAACCCAAAAGTAGAAGTGTGTTCTTGAGTGCTTTATATAAATGGAGTAAAAGTGAATAAGGTGAAGTTGTTTCCATTTTATTCTTGATGGTGATTATTGGATTTCCTTCTTTCTATTTGGTTCCTTGTGTTACCAAGAATTTATTGAAGTCATGTGGTTCTTCCTTTGAGTACCCTTCTATTCCTTTAAGTTACACTCAACAGATAGCCAAAGGTTATGTAAAATCGATGGTTTAGAGTGTTGTGTGGGTCCCAAATGTCACACCCCGAAACCGATGGCGGAAACGTTCCGGGGCGGAGGACGTCATGAAGTATCGCAACCAATGTACATAGTAAGCGTAGTAAACACAACCATTACATTACATAGAAATATTTACATTGTATGAAAAATAAAGTGTTACAAGTGTTATATATATATATATATATATATATATATATATTATATGAACAAAAGCAAAGACGAGTCTTCTATACACTCCGTCTTCTCCAAAAGATCGCAGTGTACCTGTCTAATGTCGACCTGAGAATACAAGCAGTTTGAAAATCAGCATAAAGCTGGTGAGTTCACAAGCGTTTTATTTTCGAAAAAGACAAGTTTCCTTTGGTTTTCTGAAAAAGTCGTTAACCAAGAAAATCCCATATTTTCTTATAAAGAAAGTTTAGTTATCCATTCGTTACATAGTTTGGTCAAGAGCAGTTATGTTATCCCAGGAAAAACCCTTATTTTCCTAATAGTCGTGGTTAGTTCTTGATTCGGAATGCAATGTACTAGTATCTACCATACTTGTAGTATTACTTAGGTATTCTGATATGCTAGTTATCCTACACGCGAATGTCGAATTTCTACTATACTTAGCCGTATTTTCGAATATTTGGAGACACTCAGAAACGTACACTAACTGTATATTCGATGTTCTGGTGACTTCCAAAGCCATACTTTAGACGTATTTCCGAAGCTCTTTCGACATCCAAAGGAGTATGTTTTCGAAACTCTATCGATATCCAAAGGCATACTTTCGAGTTATTTCCGAAATTCTGGTGGCACTCAAGGCATACACTAGCTGTATTTTCGAAGTTTTGGTGCCATCCAAAGGCATGCACTAACTGTACTTTCGTCGTTCTGTTACTATCCGAGAGCGTATCTTATTAGTATTAATCCTACTTATGATTAGTATGAATCCTTCGCAAATTATAAAATGTAACATAGATTATAACACTTTATAAAGAAATCTACAATTAGTCTGAAAGCTAACTCTGCAATTCGAACTATTGGTTAATACGGTTTTCGATATTAAAAGCATACAGAATATAAACATTTCAACTGAAATAATAAATTTGAGTACAAGATTTCCTTGTACTTTTGCTTGTATTCTCCCTTGAAAAAATTTGAAAAACATGGAAAAAGGAGTAGGGGTATGAACTCACCAATCGAGGAATGTGTCAGTTTGGATGCTAAACGTTAGTTCGGAACTTTAAAACGTGTGAGGTTCCTATGTAATATGAAGAGATACACATTTGTATCTAATTAGGCTTTAGAATACTAATCAAATATGAATAAACACTTCGAGACGCGAAAACACTTCATTACAAGTGTTTGGAGTGACCCGGGTAGCATCTAACAGTGTGTATGGCTTGTATATGGAATTTGCTCTTCAAGACTAAACTCCTAATGGAGTTTTCAGCCCAATGACCAACTCCCCATGCGTTTACGGCCGTAAACTCATGGTGGGGGTGTTCTTGGGTGCCTAATGGTCTTACAACTCTTGTGGGGTAATGCTAGGCTTGGTTTTAAGGCATTAGAGTGAAACTTGAACAATATAAGGACCATTTGAGGAGTTTACGGTAGTAAACTAGGAGTTTACGGCCGTAAACTCTTATGTACCCATTCAAAGTGTGTTTTGGTGGTCCTAGGTCAATCACAAGTGTTTCTAGCTCAATATACAAGTCATAGGATGAAGTTAAGGCACCATTTGATTCATTTATAGGAGTTTACGGCCCAGAACCCATCCTTGGGGTGTTTACGGCCATAAACTCCTAAGGGGGTAGTTTTCTTGATGATTAAGGTCCCTAACATACTTGTGGTTTCTTCTAGAGTTTATTCCAAGGCTTAGGAGGTGTTTAAGGGGCATCTTAACACCTAAAATGGAGTTTACTGCCCATGAAAGGGTGTTTACGGTCCAAGCATGTTCTTGGGACGTAAACTCATATTCATTCCTCAATTGATAAGTTTTTGGTGTTCCAAGTCCAGTCTTGAAAGCCCCTAAGTCATATCTAAGCTCCAAAGGTGATTTGGGAGGGTTTTGGGGCTCAAAAACCCCTCTTATTTGTGTTTGCGGCCCAAGACTGTTCTAGGGCCGTAAACACATGATGTTGGTCCTATTCCATGATTTGAACACGAATTTGAAGGCTAAGGATGCTAATCTATGGGTTAGGATGGTTACCTTATCGATTTGGAGCTTGAATTGAGTGATTTTGGGACCTAGAACTTGGATTTGAGGAGAGAGAGTAGAGAGAGTGATGATCGATAAGGTTTATTCTTGATTTGTTCTTGAAACCTTTCAAGGCCATTAAGACTCCCACTGACTCCTTGACATATAAGATTCTCTTGTCAATAAACATTTCTTGACAAACAAATATTCAAGAGTTAGTGTAGCCTTTATCAAGATAAAACATTTCATAAAATTGGTCCTAGTTGGTCTTTGTCTTATCCAAGACATCACAACTTTCCAATTTCAAATGTGCGAGAATAGGAAAGCCTTTTTCCAAATTCTACATTTGATGAATGTTATAAACCTTTTTAAGACTTTTCACTCAATATTACAATCTTAACTTTAAGACTTGTTTTGGAATGAAGTATGATTGACTTCTTGATCTAACCATTTCTTCAATTCTCGATTCCTCTTCTTAGACATACAATTGTACTAAGACTCACTTAGAGGATCAACTGAGATATTGTTCTTAATCATTAAGACATATCATAAAGCATAAAAGGTACTCTCCTTTCTTCTTAGAATAGAGAAACTTTTATCTTTCTGCCTACTTGATTCGTTTATTCGTTCTGCTATTGATTTAAACCTTTTAAATCAATTCAGAATTACACTTAATCTTATAAGTATAATCGTATTTACTAATCCTTTAGTAAATCATGACGAATATCTTTGTTACCCTTGTGGTGGACTTGATCAACACACAACTTTGTGTACTCGATCTCCTAGTCCTTCACTTGACACTTTGTCAACGAATTAGTCTAATTTCCAAATATGAAATTTCTCATTCATCGTGCAACCAAGATGCATGATTCCAAGTTTCTGTCCAATCGAAACTTGGGCGATGAGAAAATCTCCCTATTTGGTAAATTCTTGACATTTCCACTATTAACATAATTAAGAATCTTATCCATTCGTTGTAGAAATATGCAAACATTAATTTTTCATAACGATTTCATTGCAAGGAAATAAATAAATAAATAAGTCAAATAAAAAAAATTATTCATAAAAGCAGCGGAAAACATTTGTCCTTACAATGCAAAAATCAACTGAAAAACTATGTAGTCAAATATTCCTATCAATTCTATCATAACTTTCTAAGCTCAAAATCTAATCTTCAAATCCATGCGATCGAGATCCATTTCTTCGTGATTAGACTCATCTTTCTCTTTCATCAAGCTTCCTCTCTTTTCACTGATCCTGCAAAACATTCAAATGCAATCTTATCACATCATGTATTAAGAATAACCGAATAGGAACTTAATGGAATTAGATAGTGGATTTTACCTGAAGCACAGCCATACTTTTTGACTCTCCCATCTTTTAAACTCTTCAGGCTCTTTGGGCAGACTTGTATCCAACGCCCTTTCTCTTGGCAGCAAACGCAGGTCGGTTCTCCTAGAACGTCCTCGGAAGCATGGTTGGTTGACTTTCCCAACAAATATGCTCCATTGCTTTGCCAAATCAATTCTGATTCAACAGCAATGAGCATGTAAGTTAGGTCAATGAGGTCATCGTCATGATCCATCATATAATACTTTCTTTTGAACTCATTATATGATTCAGGAAGTGACTGCAGAACCCAGTTCAAAGCCAATTTATCAAGGAATGACGCACCCAACATTATCAACCTATCGATGTGTGATTTCATTCCTAGAACATGGGCACACACGGGTTTACCATCTTCATGTTTCATTTCCAATAGGGCTTTAGTGACATTGAACCTTTCAATTCTTCGATCTTGTGGGTTAGGGAGAATAATTGGAGGAGGTGGAGGAAGTGAAGCATGATCTCTTGTTCCTCGGTCGAATCGTGGAATATCATCTTCGTGTGGAATGCTTGTTCCACGGGATTTGGGAAGACCATAGTTGTCGAACTTTGACATCTACAAAACGGGAGAAAAACAAATTCAAGTTAGTTGATTGATTGAGTCCTTAATAAATCACCCAAATGAGATATTAAGGCTAGGACCCAACACAATACGCTACAACCTAGAAAAGGGCATGCCGTAATCTAGTTGAAGAATATTTGAAGGTAAGTGAATGACGATTCACTAATTTCCACCATGAAAAACGAAAAAGAAATTTAAGTTTTAAATCTATGAAAACTCCTAGATTCTTTGAGATTCATTGAACATTTCAACGGCATGTTTAAATCTCGATATTCCCCTCTAGTTTGTGATTGGGATGCCGAGGATCACAAAGTGGGTGTGAATAACCATGCAAATCTACATGGTGCCTCCACATGTTACAGTCACCTATTCGATGTGCCAGTAAACCACACACGCTCCACCGAACTATGACAAACATTGAGTCACCCTTTGCTACCTTTGCTTAGAACCATTTAGTGTGCCGGTAAATCACACACGCTCCACTAACGTCTTCGCAAGGGCACAAAGTGTAATTTCATGGAATTGCATCAATTCACTTTTGCCTAAAGTAACTAAGATTGGGAATTTTATGAAAGCATTTAGTTACTTTTATACTTCATTATACTCATAATGGAAGGTTTTGTCCTATCCTACCCGTTCGGCTAACGACCCTCCATTAGTCAAGAGTGCGGTGGGTAAGAGTGGATACCCATTCAATCGCCATTTTATAGGCAATTTCCTTAAACACCCCTTATAGACCAGCTTCGTGAATGAGGCCTACTAACGGTAAGACTGACTTTTAATGATACATATATAATGTTAGACTTTTAATGATATATATAGTATAGGGTGTATTTTACACTTTTAAAATACTATGTGGTCAAATTTAATAATTATACTTTTAATTCAATTAAATTGTAAACCAAAAACTTTTATGGATTTATTAAACCTCTTTTAATTATACACCTTAATTAATTAATAAAACCATAAGGGTGTGATTTGAACTTTTCAAAACAATACTAGGGTTTTAGAATTTAACGTTCCTAAATTAAACTTTTAATCAACTTTTAAATTCCAAAACTTGAGAGCAAGTTTTGAAACATTTCAAAACATTAGGGTTTCAACTATTTAAATTTCAAAAAAAAACTTTTAAGTTCAAATTTAAACTATAAAAACCTAAAGGGGAAAATTGAAACTTTTCATACAAGATAATTCAAATCTAAATTACAAACAATCCAATTTTATCTAATAAAAACAAATGATTATCTAAATTTGACAATTATCTTCTATTTAGGTAAGGATAATCACCAAATATTGATAAAATTCGGATTTTATAGCAAAAACATATTTATGGTAATTATCCAAAGCCAAAACAGGAAGAAAATCTCGAAAACGAGCTGTCAGACGATTTGACTCGTCGAGTCTGGACCTGGACTCGTCGAGTACAGCAGACTCGGCGAGTGCACCAAGTGACTCGGCGAGTCAAACACTCAAAATCAAAAAATTTTGATTTTCAGTGCTGATTTCGATCAAATATGCATCAATACAATAGAAACCAATCAAGTCTCTGATACCACTGATGGGTTTTGGCCATAAGAACATCCTATGTGCTCATACAAACCCTAATGCTTGGATCTAGGTTTCTCTATTGTACATGCAAGTTATCCAATACTATAAACCCTAGATCTAGCATATGATAATCACTATAACATGTAAATTAGGGTTTAGATCATACCTTGATTGTTATGTAGCAATAACAATCTCAAATCCTTCTTGTATTGACTTTAGAAAGCTTAGAGTCACAAATGTCACTCCTCTAATGGTTCACAAACACCAAGAGCAAGAGGATGAAGAGGAGAAGAGAAGGAGGCTGCCCAAAATGTGTGGAAACCCTAAGGATCTTGTTCACCACGTTTTTGAGCCTTAAGGGTTCTTTAAATAGTGAGGCTATTAGGGTTATCTAACAAGGAAACCCTAATTTGGATGCTTAAGCCCTAAGCAACCCATGGGCTCCTTCCTTAAAGGCCTTGGGACGATTTCTAATGGGTTTCCCCATAGAATTCGTCCACCCCTTTAATATGGAGTCCATTAGCTCAATATTCAACTATCATACAATTGACAGTTCTAGTCCCTTAAGTTTAATCAATGTCTTTTAGTCACAAACTTAATTCTTATTAATTATTGACTAATATTAATTAAAGAATATGATTTCTCCTTTAATATATTATTCTCATAATATATTAATAAATCATATTTAATCCTTTCTCTCCATAATTCATCCTATCAAGTTGCTTTGGTGAAGGCAAGCCAAAAGGACCATGCACCACCGGGTTAAGTACATACCAAAATAGTTATGGACTTAGACACTAATCCAACAGAAAATCCCATATTTTCTTATAAAGAAAGTTTAGTTATCCATTCGTTACACAGTTTGGTCAAGATCAATTATGTTATCCCAGGAAAAAACCTTATTTTCCTAATAGTCGTGGTTAGTTCTTGATTCGGAATGCAATGTACTCGTATCTACCATACTTGTAGTATTAGTTAGGTATTCTGATATCCTAGTTATCCTACACGCGAATGTCGAATATCTACTATACTTAGCCGTATTTTCAAATATTTGGAGACACTCAGAAACGTACACTAACTGTATATTTGATGTTCTGGTGACTTCCAAAGGCATACTTTAGACGTATTTCCGAAGCTTTGTCGACATCCAAAGGCGTATGTTTTCAAAACTCTGTCGATATCCAAAGGTGCACTTTCGAGTTATTTTCGAAACTCTGGTGGCACTCAAGGCGTACACTAGCTATATTTTCGAAGTTTTGGTGCCATCCAAAGGCGTGCACTAACTGTACTTTCATCGTTCTGTTACTATCCGAGGGCGTATCTTATTATTATTAATCCCACTTATGATTAGTATGAATCCTTCGCAAATTATAAAATGTAACATAGATTATAACACTTTATAAAGAAATCTACAATTAGTCTGAAAGCTAACTCTGCAATTCGAACTATTGGTTAATATGGTTTTCGATATTAAAAGCATACAGAATATAAACATTTCAACTGAAATAATAAATTTGAGTACAAGATTTCCTTGTACTTTTGCTTTTATTCCCCCCCTGAATACATTTGAAAAACATGGAAAAAGGAGTAGGGGTATGAACTCACCAATCGAGGAATGTGTCGGTTTGGATTATAAACGTCAGTTCAGAACTTTAAAACGCACGAGGTTCCTATGTAATATGAAGAGATACACATTTGTATCTAATTAGGCTTTAGACTACTAATCAAATATGAATAAACGCTTCGAGACGCGAAAACACTTCATTACAAGTGTTTGGAGTGACCTGGGTAGCATCTAAGGGTGTGTATGGCTTGAATATGGAGTTTTCTCTTCAAGATTAAACTCCTAATGGATTTTTAGGCCCAATGACCAACTCCCCATGAGTTTACTGTTGGATTAGTGTCTAAGTCCATAACTATTTTGGTATGTACTTGACCCGATGGTGCATGGTCCTTTTGGCTTGCCTTCACCAAAGCAACTTGATAGGATGAATTATGGAGAGAAAGGATTAAATATGATTTAGTAATATATTATGAGAATAATATATTAAAGGAGAAATAATATTGTTTAATTAATATTAGTCAAGAATTAATAAGAATTAAGTTTGTGGCTAAAAGAGATTAATTAAACTTAAGGGACTGGAATTGTAATTATAAGATAATTGCAATTGGGCTATGGATTGCCTTATATTATAAGGTTGGACGAATTCTATGGGTAAACCCATTAGAAATAGTCCAAGGGCTTTAAGGAAAGGAGTCCATGGGTTGCTTAGGGCTTAAGCATCCAAATTAGGGTTTCCTTGTTAGATAACCCTAATAGCCTCACTATATATATATATATATATATATATATATATATATATATATATATATATATATAGAGAGAGAGAGAGAGAGAGAGAGAGAGAACCCTTATGCCCCACAAACGTGGTGAAATAATTTTCTAGGGTTTCCACACGTTTTTGGTAGCCTCCTTCTCTTCTCTTCTTCATCCTCTTGCTCTTAGTGTTTGTGAACCATTAGAGGAGTGACATTTAAAGTCAATACAAGAAGGATTTGGGATTGTTATTGCTACATAACAATCAAGGTATGATCTAAACCCTAATTATATGTTATATTGATTATCATATGCTAGATCTAGGGTTTATAGTCTTGGATGAATTGCATGTACAATAGAGAAACCTAGATCCAAGCATTAGGGTTTGTATGAGCACATAGGATGTTCTTATGACCAAAACCCATCAGTGGTATCAGAGCCTTGATTGGTTTCTATTGTATTGTTGCCTTGTATGTTTGTTCAAGTTGAAAAATTCGATTTTTGTGATACTGCCTGATGAACTCGGCGAGTCCCATTGTGGACTCGGCGAGTAGGCCCCTACTCGGCGAGTCCATATGGGTACTCGGCGAGTTCGAGCGTCAGAAAGAGGGGATTTCGGGATTTCTTGCTGTTTTTCTCATGGATACTTGCCTTATCTGTTTTAGATCATTAAAATCCGATTTTATTCATATTTTTTAGTATATCCTTGATTAAACACAAGATAATTACCAATTGATTAGATAATAACTTCCTTATATGATAAAGATTGGATTATTTGTATTAATTGGGTAACTTATTTTGCAAGAAATTGAAAATTAGGTCAAATATAGATAATGATGAAATCAATTGTTTAATTTATATTATTTGTTATTTGATCTTTGTGTTATGAAAAGATTCAATTTTTCCCCTTTAGGTTTTATAGTTTAAATTTAAACTCAAAAGTTTAGTTTTGAAATTTAAATAGTTGAAACCCTAATGTTTTGAAAATGTTTCAAAACTTGCCCTCATGTTTTGGAATTTAAATTTTGATTAAAAGTTTAATTTTGATGTATATTTAAATTCTAAACCTAAATGTTTTGAAATGTTTCAAAACTTGCCCTCAAGTTTTGGAATTTAAAAGTTGATTAAAAGGTTTAATTTAGGAATGTTAAATTCTAAAATCCTAGTATTGTTTTGAAAAGTTCAAATCACACACTTATGGTTTTATTAATTAATTAAGGTGTATAATTAAAAGAGGTTTAATAAATCCATAAAAGTTTAGGTTTACAATTTAATTGAATTAAAAGTATAATTGTTAAATTTGACCTCCTAGTATTTTAAAAGAGTAAAATACACCCTATACTATATATAACATTAAAAGTCTAACACTATATATATGTATGAGTAAAAGTCAGTCTTACCGTTAGTAGGCCTCATTCACGAAGCTGGTCTATAAGGGGTGTTTAAGGAAATTTCCTATAAAATAGCGATTAAATGGGTATCCACTCTTACCCACCACACTCTTGACTAGTGGAGGGTCGTTAGCCGAACGGGTAGGATAGGACAAAACCTTCCATTATAAGTATAATAAAGTACAAAAGTAACTAAATGTTTTACAAATTCCCAATCTTAGTTACTTAAGCAAAAGTGAATTGATGCAATTCCATGAAATTACACTTTGTGCCCTTGCGAAGACGTTAGTGGAGCATGTGTGGTTAACCGGCACACTAAATGGTTCTAAGCAAAGGTAGCAAAGGGTGACTCAATGTTTGTCATAGTTCGGTGGAGTGTGTGTGGTTTACCGGCACATCAAATAGGTGACTGTAACATGTGAGGGCACCATGTAAGTTTGCATGGTTATTCACACCCGCTTTGTGATCCTCGGCATCCCAGTCATAAACTAGAGGGGCATATCGAGATTTAAACATGCCATTGAAATGTTCAATGAATCTCAAAGGATCTAGGAGTTTTCATAGATTTAAAACTTTAATTTCTTTTCTGTTTTTAATGGTGGAAATTAGTGAATCGTCATTCACTTACCTTCAAATATTCTGCAACTAGATTATGACATCCCTTTTCTAGGTTGTAGCATATTGCGTTGGGTCCTAGCCTTAATATCTCATTTGGGTGATTTAATAAGGACTCAATCAATCAACTAACTTGAATTTGTTTTCTCCTGTTTTGTAGATGTCAAAGTACACAACTATGGTCTTCCCAAATCCCGTGGAACAAGCATTCCACATGAAGATGATATTCCACGATTCGATCGAGGAACAAGAGATCATGCTTCACTTCCTCCACCTCCTCCAATTATTCTCCCTAACCCACAAGTTCGAAGGCTTGAAAGGTTCAAGCTCACTCAAGCCCTTTTGGCAAGTAAACATAAAGAAGGAAAGTCGGTGTGTGCACACGTCCTAGGGATGAAGTCACACATTGATAAGTTTAGAATGTTGGGATCCATTGTCTGTGAGGAGATGGCTGTTGACTGGGTTCTTCAGTCACTTCCTAACTCGTATAGTGAGTTCGTAAAAGAGTACTATATGATGAACCAGGACGTGACCGTTATAGATCTCACTTATATGCTTATTGCTGCTGAATCAGCAATGGTTTGGCGCAATGGAAAAGTAAAGTTGATTGGTGAATCTGCCTTTCAGACCTCTATGGATATAGGCAATGGCAACAAAATACATGCCATGATCGAAGAGTTTGATCATAAGAGAAAGGCAATATCTGAAGTAGTTCCATGTGCTATTCCAAAAGAGTCGATTTGCTTTTATTTCCAAGAGAAGGGCATTGGAGACGAAGCTGACCCATTTACCTAAGAGATCTAAGAGATGGGAGAGTCAAAACATATGGATCTGCTTTAGGTAAAATCCATTGACTAACTCTTTTAAGCTCCTATTCTAGATTCTTAATACATAATGTGATAAGATTGCAATTGATGTTTTGTAGGATCGAAGAAAAGAAAGGAAGCTTAAGGGAAGAAGTGAGCAGAATTTAACCGTGAAGGAATGGATTTCGATCGCATTACTTGAAGATTAGATTCTTGAGCTACTACTTAGAGTTAGAATGATATTGCAAAGAAATATGTATAAACATAGTTTTTTTTAATGAATTGCATTGTAAGAACAAATTTTTCCGCAATAAAATAAATTTTGATTTTATATTATTTATTTATCCTTGCAATGGCATGCATGAAAATTGATGTTTGAGGGTTTCTAATATTAGCCATAATGGATTTGATTCTTAATTATGTTAATAGTGGAAATGTCGATAATTTACCAAACATGGAGAGTTTCTCATCGCCCAAGTTTCAATTGGACAGAAACTTGGAATCATGCAACTTGATTGCACGATGAATGAGAAATTTCATATTTGGAAATCAGACTAATTCATTGACAAAGTCTCAAGTGAAGGACTAGGAGATCAAGTACACAAAGTTGTGTGCTGATCAAGTCCACCACAAGAATAACAAAGATATTCATCATGATTTGCTAAAGGTTTAGTAAATATGATTATACTTATAAGATTAAGTGTAATTCTGAATTGATTGAAAGAGTTTAAATCAATAGCAGAACGAATAAGAAGAATCAAGAAGGCAGAAAGATAAAAGTTTCTCTATTCTAAGAAGAAGGGAGAGTACCTTTTATGCTTTATGATAGGTCTTAATGATTAAGAACCATATCTCAATTGATCCTCTAAGTGAGTCTTAGTACAATTGTATGTCTAAGAAGAGGAATCAAGAATTGAAGAAATGGTTAAATCAAGAAGTCAATCATACTATGTTCCAAAACAAGTCTTAGAGTTAACATTGTGACATTGAGTGAAAAGTATTAAGAAGGTTTATAGCATTCATCAAATGTGGAAAGTTGTGATGTCTTAGATAAGACAAAGACCAACTAGGACCAATTTATGAAGTGTTTTGATAAAAACCTACACTAACTCTTGAATATTTGTTTGTCAAGAAATGTTTATTGACAAGAGAATCTTTTATGTCAAGGAGTCAGTGGGAGTCTTAATGGTCTTGAAAGGTTTCAAGAACAAATCAAAATAAACCTTATCGATCATCACTAGCACACGAGTTAAGGTTTACAACCTATCGTGTTGACACTATTTTGTTTCTGTGTCATTCCAATTGAGTTAATTATGCATGTGAGTTCTATGAGTTCTCATTTGAACGCATAAAAAGGCAAGCACCTTGATCAATGAAAAGTACATTGATAGGAAATGGTGAGTTGCTTAACTACTTGGAAGACATGGTGGGCAGTTGTGCTACCATAAGGCAAGAAATCAAGATTAAGAAAGTTCGGTCCATATGAGTTTGAATTTGTCGTAAACATTGGTTTTGACAAATTCACATGGATAGGAACACATACACCATTAAAATCTAAGTGTCATAAGATTCCCTCCTTCATGAAAATGACTGTGAGGAAATACTTTCACTAAGAGAGATTTTAAAAGGATAGTGACTGTGAAAATTGGATTCTCAAATTCGATTATGGTTACGGTATCCCTTTCCATGATTCGAATTGTGAGATTTGGCAATTAGTCTGAATTGTTTAGACACACATATGAGCTATCTAAGGGAAAGGTGTATAAGCTTAGATAAAAGATTATCAAAGCATTGGGTATTAGAAATATGAACATAAAGAAATTCAATAGGCATTGTTTTTTTTAAACTTAAGCTGTTTCTGAATACATGTCAAAGCTAGTGGGAGCATAAGTGTTATGTTTATAATAATCATCATGATAGTGGGAGCATAAATTTTATGATTGTATGATTATTAAGGAAAGTATTGTAAGTTAGCAATATTAATTATAGAAAAACAAAAGTCATACTTTGCAAAGTTGTAAAGGTTGAATAGTTGTTTTGCTATAATTAAAGGAGAGAATATTATGCTTCATTTCAAATCTAAAGGCTTAGGTTGTGGAATGTTAATAATTTAGTCAAGAAAACCTAGTATGTTCTCAAATTTCGATTATGATTACGGCATTCCTCTTCATAGTTCGAATTTTGAGAACGTAGCACATAAAATATTACGGCAGAAGATTGATAAAGTATCAAATCTTTATGTTAGACATTATGCATCGTGTCCCATATGCTTCGGGTATAGGATCGATTGCAAATGCTATAATATTTGACCATTCTAAAATTTTCCAAATGACTAGCGCATTTAGAGGGAAAAAGGACAAGAATCGGTTTTGACTAAGATAATTAAACAACTATCAAAGGACAATCCAAAGTTCGTCGAGGATTGGTCGCTTGTGTGTAGTTGGAAGTATAGTATTGGATGGACCATATCGACATTATTATGAATAGAAAAGATTCTATTAGGAATAAGTTGTCATATGGAAAATATGGAAACGTTTCGATATTGGGAGTTGCATATTGAGAATCAATGTCTAAATTAGAAAATTTTATGCAAAAGGATGTTCAAAGAAATGTACTTTGAGTAAGAGACATCACATCTAAGGAATTGTCTTGTAACAATCTCCGATAGAGGACTTCGTAATATCATTGGCAATAGTCATTGTGACTTGTGTGCTATGACATTACGAAAGGATCATTGCATAAAATGTTAGAATCTAGCATATTCCATAAGTGGCAAGAATTTGATATTCTTTCACTTGTGAAAAGGATTGGGAGTTGTGAAATGAGTATAATTGGAAATGTGTTCATTTGATCTATTTCACAAAGTAAGAACCATAGGTAAACATTGTGTGCATGCTAAGAGCATGGGAAAAGTATAATAATTCAAGTAAGAAGTTGATTAACCGAAACAACAAATAATGAGTAATCGATATGGTGATAAATAAAAGGTGTTTTACTTATACTCAAAGGTTTGAGGCCATATGGGATTAGTATTATTCTTGTGTTTGACTTTGCATGTTTTGACTTCCTGAATAATTTAATTGGTTTAGAAAAGTCAAATTATTCGAATGGGCCACAGTCGTTCATATGTTGGAAGTATGTATGAATAAAGATTATCGTGAATTAGTGTGTGGATTGTCTAAAGAGTATTAGACATAAGCAAATGTTTGCTGCAACGTTCATGAGTGCTTATGAATATGATTTGAGCATTGGATTAAACCCACGCTCACTTGGATCACTTCATGAATTGTATCACAAGTGATTGGTGAGACGATAACATCTTATATTCTTGAAACCGAGATGTGGGAGTTGTATCTTGCAAATCGTTTGCACATTGATAATATATAAATGCACAAGTAACTTGGTGTTATAAAACATATTGTTGTGTGTGATTTGGTTAGTAAGTGCAAGCAAGCATTGTATCAAAGTTTATCCGTTCCTTTTATCCAAGGCAGGATATAAGCGATATATTTTGGGCCCCTCAATGGTTTAGTGATGACAAACATAAATGCTCGGCCGGGCTAGGGCTAATTTGCTTTGTTCAATTAGTCAGTCGTCATAAATCGGGAATCGAGATATAGTACAAAGAGAATGATTTGAAATCATATCTCATATGATATCTAGAATGGAGGAATATATGATCCCTTATCTAAGGACACGCGTATCTGATAGGATCAGAGTTGACAGCGGCTTTGGAAAGCTACGATTGTAGATCAGGATCTGAAGTCATACGCAGAATAGTGATTAGACTTATCCAAGTGGGAGACTGTTGGATTAGTGTCTAAGTCCATAACTATTTTGGTATGTACTTGACCCGATGGTGCATCGTCCTTTTGGGTTGCCTTCACCAAAGCAACTTGATAGGATGAATTATGGAGAGAAAGGATTAAATATGATTTATTAATATATTATGAGAATAATATATTAAAGGAGAAATCATATTGTTTAATTAATATTAGTCAAGAATTAATAAGAATTAAGTTTGTGGCTAAAAGAGATTAATTAAACTTAAGGGACTGGAATTGTAATTATAAGATAATTGCAATTGGGCTATAGATTGCCTTATATTATAAGGTTGTACGAATTCTATGGGGAAACCCATTAGAAATCGTCCAAGGCCTTTAAGGAAAGGAGTCCATGGGTTGCTTAGGGCTTAAGCATCCAAATTAGGGTTTCCTTGTTAGATAACCCTAATAGCCTCACTATATATATAGAACCCTTATGCCCCAAAAACGTGGTGAACTAATTGTCTAGGGTTTCCACACGTTTTTGGTAGCCTCCTTCTCTTCTCTTCTTCATCCTCTTGCTCTTGGTGTTTGTGAACCATTAGAAGAGTGACATTTGTGACTCTAAGCTTTCTAAAGTCAATACAAGAAGGATTTGGGATATTTATTGCTACATAACAATCAAGGTATGATCTAAACCCTAATTATATGTTATATTGATTATCATATGCTAGATCTAGGGTTTATAGTCATGGATAAATTGTGTGTACAATAGAGAAACCTAGATCCAAGCATTAGGGTTTGTATGAGCACATAGGATGTTCTTATGACCAAAACCCATCATTTACAGCCGTAAACTCATGGTGGGGGTGTTCTTGGGTGCCTAATGGTCTTACAACTCTTGTGGGGTAATGCTAGGTTTGGTTTTAAGGCATTAGAGTGAAACTTGAACAATATAAGGACCATTTGAGGAGTTTACGACAGTAAACTAGGAGTTTATAGCCGTAAACTCTTATGTACCCATTCAAAGTGTGTTTTGGTGGTCCTAGGTCAATCACAAGTGTTTCTAGCTCAATATACAAGTCATAGGATGAAGTTAAGGCACCATTTGACTCATTTATAGGAGTTTACGACCCAGGAACCCATCCTTGGGGGGTTTATGTCCATGAACTCCTAAGGGGGTAGTTTTCTTGATGATTAAGGTCCCTAACATACTTGTGGTTGCTTCTAGACTTTATTCCAAGGCTTAGGGGGTGTTTAAGGGGCATCTTAACACCTAAAATGGAGTTTATTGCCCATGAAAGGGTGTTTACAGTCCAAGCATGTTCTTGGGACGTAAACTCATATTCATCCCTCAATTGATAAGGTTTTGGTGTTGCAAGTCCAGTCTTGAAAGCCCCTAAGTCATATCTAAGCTCCAAAGGTGATTTGGGAGGGTTTTGGGGCTCAAAAACCCCTCTTATGTGTGTTTGCGGCCCAAGACTGTTCTAGGGCCGTAAACACATGATGTTGGTCCTATTCCATGATTTGAACACGAATTTGAAGGCTAAGGATGCTAATCTATGGGTTAGGATGGTTACCTTATCGATTTGGAGCTTGAATTGAGTGATTTTGGGACCTAGAACTTGGATTTGAGGAGAGAGAGTGATAAAGGCTTCAAATGAGGTCCTTTGAACTTTATATATGGTTCAAGTTTGAGACACGGTTGAATTCTACCCAATACCGACGTTAAACGGGGCTTTTGGTCGCACCCGATTAAGTTGTTGTAAGTTGACGTGGTCGAAACTATAAATTTTCTAAGTAATAATTTGGGATGTTTTCATGGGTTTCTAACGTGTTTGGACACCCATTAAGTCATAATAGAAGTCTCGAAATAAATGACTTAATTTAAAAATGTAAACGGAAACAATTCGAAAATGACGAATTTTAATAACGGAACGGGTTACAAAGACGGGATAAACTTCAGGTTGTCACACCAAAAGTGTTTCAGCCAACATGGACACTTAATCATGGTTTAGAAGGGTTGACATCTTCCCAAAAGGGATTTTGATTGGACCTGTACCTGTAACTACAAGCATCTTAGTTGCACAACGGTCTCAAAGTCGCGGTGCGAAGCTGAGGTTTCGTGTTGAAAAGAGTCGCGACATGTTGACTTGTATTGATGCAACTAATAAACCTTGGTGTAGTGAAACATGAAATGTGTATGTAACACCCGGATTCCCAGGTATTATTTCTATTCTTTTAATTTTAGAGTGATGTGAGGAGACTCGGCGAGTTGGAGTCTAAACTCGCCGAGTAGGATCGCGGTTTTGCACGCGGGTTCGCGTCTGGACTCGGCGAGTCCACGCTATTTAATGAAACCCTAATTTCCAGGGTTTGAGACCTATTTAAATGGGCTTATGGCCGTCATTTGCGGCCACCAACCCCAGAGAGAAACCCTAAAGAGATTTTGAACGTTTTGAGAGAGAGAGAGAGAGGAGGAGGCCATTGTTAACCTTTGAAGCTTTGTTTGGCAAGGAAAAGGAGTTTCTAGCCAAGAGGAGGCAAGGGAGGTGGAAATCCTTCGAATTTGGAGCTCAGAGCATCATTTTGGAGGTATATTTTGGCTCCCTTTTCTGTTATTATGAGGAACATGGGGGTTTAGGGTTTCTTGACACCTTTGTTGGTTAGATTTGATGTCCATTTCGTCCCTATTTGTGATGAGGCTTGAAATGGGATCCATAGAGGTCTAGAGAAGCTTTACTCCTTAAGCTTTATGAGGATTCATGGGAGTTTTGACCAAGGGTTATGAGATATGGGGCTAAAACATCATATAGGAGCAAATAGTTGTTGTTTGAGCACCAAGGTTTGGACTTTACGTGATTATCATGCTTGGGGAGGCCAGATCTATGATTGTATGGAATAGATCTGACCTCAGAAGTGAGTTTGAGTTTATGCATGGCATGAACTCGCCGATTATGAAGAACAGACTCAGCGAGTAGCATGAAATTTGCCCGTAACCACTTGGCGAGTGGTCTTGTCGAGTTAAGGGGTCGACTCAGTGAGTCAGGGAGAGTCAGGGGGACTGAGTCAAGCCGGAACTCGTCGAGTTGTTCTTGAGACTCCGCGAGTTGAGTCGTGGTGGCCCCGCGATTCATGCCAGGTGGAACTCATCGAGTCAGAAAAGTACTCAGCGTGTCAAGAGAGGATCCAAGAGAGTCAGTGGACACGTATAGACTCGCCGACTCGCCCTAGTACACTCGCCGAGTCCAGTCAAAGTTGACCGTTGACCTTGTTGACCTTTAGGGTTGAGTGCAGTTGTATTTATGAGTGTATTACTTACCGAGACATCGAGGCGAGTCTTGTCACTATACTTACCTAGAGTGGTATATTGTGTAGACCAGAGGGTCTTATGTGTTATGTATGAGATTATGTGATATATGTTATGTGTACGTTGTTATAGACCGGACCGAAGGGTCCAACGAAATAGACCGGGACGGAGGGCCCAACGAGCTATGACCAGACCAGAGGGTCCAACGAGCTACATGACTGGAGGGTCCCGCTGAGACACATCGACCGGAGGGTCGTATTATAGCCTTGAGTGGCGTATGTGTTGTCTGTGGTATTTTGGGGAACTCATTAAGAATTTATGCTTACAGTTGTTGTGTGATGTGTTTCAGATACCAGTGATGAGCGCAGGAAGGCGTCGGCATGATCCGTACACACTTGTGGAGTTTATGTTTTGGATTCTGGGGAGATGTCTTGTGATAAATACATTTGAAACAATATGATGATGTTATTTTGTGAAAAATGATGGTTTTGAAAATGAAAAATTTGTTTCAAAATTTACATTGTTACAAGTTGGTATCAGAGCCTTGGTTTGAGGGATTCGGATGCATCTTCGGGCGTATCTGAACTCAAACTGAGGAATTGAGGAGAATTCTTATAATAAAATAAATTTTTTGAAAAGAGTAACTGAGTTTTGAGACAAGCAGAGCAGAGCCGTGTGTACGATCAGCCAGCACCCAAGCGACGAATTCCCCAAAAGTACCCTTACTTTATGTGTTATGAGATATGTTATATTATGCATGCTAGAGTAGGCTAAGTATACATATTAGGACTAGAGTGGCCTGATTTGTGATGCGTTAGCCTAGGAGTTTTCTACTGCTGAGATGCCTTGAGAGCGAGTGATAGCAGTTAGGAGCTCATGAGAATAGAGTACTTGTAATCCAAGATCCAAGGAGGAGGACTTGAAATGAATGTTGGTGCGGTGTGGTCAGTAGTATTGGGCTTGTACTACTGAAGACACCGGATCAGTGGGCATTTGAAGTAAGAATCGTTTGGATGATGGAGGACAAGTAGGGTTGCGTCATCGAGTATGAGCATGTTCGATCAAATCTCTGATAATTTTTGTTGTATTTCAGAGACATCATGGTTGGGACTCGACACACACCTGAGATCAGTGGTGTCAGCGACGAGGAGATCCGTCGGATGATTCATGAGGAGGTGGTTGTTGCCATCCGGGCTGAGATTCCTGAGATGTTTGGAGACATCAAGACCACGTTGATCGAGACTTTTGTTGAGCGGTACGCCGCATTGACGGAGGCTGCTGCAGCTGCAGCTACCGCTGTTGTTGCTGCTGCCAGACCTCAGGGAGGTGACTCGTTGTTGTTCCGGGAGTTCAGAAACACGAAGCCACTAGAGTTCGACGGGATTCAGGACCTGATTGCCGCTATGAGGTGGATCTCTGACATCGAGGGATGTTTCTATACGTGCTCTTGTCCAGAGCACCTGAGGGTTCGGTTCGCCTTGAACCAGCTCCACCTGGGAGCGAAGGATTGGTGGAAGTTCGTGACGGCGAACTTTACTTTGGCTGAGATTTCTGAGGTGACCTGGGAGAGGTTCACCGCTATGTTCCGAGAGGAGTATGTTCCCCCGGTAGAGAGGGAACGGTTGATCCAGGAGTTCTTGACCCTCAAGCAGGGTACTGATTCAGTGACTGTCATCACCAGGAAGTTCCATGAGAGGGCGATGTTTTGCCCTGAGCAGGTGTCGACGGAGCAGGCTCGTATGAGCCGTTATCTGGGTGTTCTGAGGAGAGTTATACGGGAGTTCATGGAGAACTCGACTTACCGTACATTTTCTGAGCTCCAGGCAAATGCCCGGAAGAGGGAGATCGAGATGGAGACTCAGGCCAGGGAGGAGGCCGAGTCTCAGAGGATGGTTCGGCGGCCGACCCAGTCTTAGCCGGCAGCCAAGCGGGCTAGACCCGCTGATTCGAGATATGGGGGCGCGAAGGGCCGCACATGTGGGAAGTGCGGTAAGAGTCATGAGGGGTCTTGCAGGGCTGGAGTATGTTATAAGTGTGGGAAGGAGGGGTATATCGCGAGGGAATGCCCCAAGGGATTCTCGGTTTGCTTTCACTGCAACCAGATCGGCCATCGGAAGGCCGAGTGCCCGCAGCTTCTACAGGGATCTGCGCCTGCTACTAGGGTTAGCGAGACTCGGCCGGTGAAGGCCAAGGCCCCGAGGGCTCGTGGGAGAGCGTTTCAGTTGACCGCAGAGGAGGTCCGCGCAGCGCCTGATGTTGTGGCTGGTATGTATTTTCTTTTCATCTTTTATTTGAGTTGAGATTTTATGCTTATATGATCATATGCGTAGGTACTTTTCTTGTGAATTCTGTACCTGCGTTGGTGTTATTTGACTCGGGTGCGAGTCGGTCGTTTGTTTCCATAGCATTTAGTCAGCATATTAGTACCCGTCGAGAGGCATTGGATCGACCTCTGTGAGTTTCCATAGCTGATGAACGAGCTGTGTATGCTTCGGATGTGATTAGAGGATGTGTCCTTGAGATCTTCGGTGTTGAGTTTCCGATAGATCTGGTCCCGATCGCGATGGGGGGACGTGTGTGTGATAGTGGGTATGGATTGGCTGAGCTGTTATGGAGCTGTGATAGACTGCAAGCGTCAATTGGTGTCGATTCGAGACCCTAGTGGGGGAGTTCTTTCGGTGTACAACGAGGGTACACGTTCAGGGTCAGCATTTTGTTCGGCCGCCAGAGCGAGACAGAGTCTACAGCAGGGCTGTAGGGGTTTTGTGGCATATGTGATGGATGCGACGGCTGATATTGAGAGACCGAGGTCAGTTGATGAGGTTTCGTTAGTGCGTGAGTTTCCGGATGTGTTTCCAGAGGACTTGTCGGGTGTGCCTCCGGAGAGGCAGGTAGAGTTCGGTATTGAGTTGGTTCCAAGAGTTGCGCCTATTGCTAAGGCGCTGTATCACCTTGCGCCTCCGGAGATGCAGGAGTTGTCCTCGCAGCTTCAAGAACTGCTGGGGAAGGGGTTTATCAGGCCGAGCAGTTCGCCTTGGGGAGCGCCTATCCTTTTCGTCAAAAAGAAGGATGGCTCGCTCCGAATGTGCATCGATTATCGTGAGCTGAATAAGCTAACGATCAAGAACCGTTACCCGTTTCCAAGGATCGATGACTTGTTTGATCAGCTGCAGGGAGCATCTTGGTTCTCCAAGATCGATTTGAGGTCTGGGTATCATCAGGTGAGGGTGTGGGAGGAGGACGTACAGAAGATAGCCTTCCGGACTTGTTATGGGCATTACGAATTTGTGGTGATGCCTTTCAGACTCACGAACGCACCAGCGGTGTTCATGGATCTCATGAACAGGGTGTGCAGACCAATGTTGGATCGCTCGGTAATCGTGTTCATCGACGACATTCTGGTGTATTCGAGATCCAGAGAGCAGCATGAGGAGCCTTTGAGAGAGATCCTCGGAGTTTTGAGATCGGAGAGGCTTTATGCCAAGTTCTCCAAATGTGAGTTCTGGTTACGAGAGGTCCAGTTTTTAGGGCATCTCGTTAATCAGACGGGGATTTTAGTCGACCCGGCCAAGATTGAGGCGGTTATGAGGTGGGAGGTGCTGAAGTCACCCACCGAGATCAGGAGTTTTCTAGGATTGGCTGGCTATTATCGGAGATTTATTAAGGATTTCTCCAAGATCGATGTGCCCCTCACCAGGTTGACCCGGAAGGGTGTTGCGTTTTCTTAGGGTCCGGAGCAGCAGACCTTGTTCGAGACACTTCGCTGGAAGTTAAGCGAAGCCCCAGTGTTAGCCCTTCCGGAAGGGATGGAGGATTTTGTGGTTTATTGTGACGCATCGATATCCGGATTGGGAGTGGTGCTTATGCATAGAGGGCATGTGATAGCATATGCATCAAGGCAGCTTAAGCCTCACGAGTCGAGATATCCCACGCATGATTTGGAGCTGGGGGCGGTAGTGTTCGCTCTCAAGATCTGGCGACACTACCTGTACGGGGTTCGATGTACGATATACACGGACCACAAGAGTTTGAAGTATTTGATGGATCAGCCCAGCCTGAATATGCGACAGAGGAGGTGGTTGGACGTGGTGAAGGATTATGATTGTGAGATCCTGTACCACCCGGGCAAAGCTAATGTTGTAGCCGATGCACTGATCCGTAGGGCGGAGAGCGCCCCATTGCGAGATGTATGTTTGAGATTGACAGTGATGACCCCGATTTTGGATGCTGTTCGAGGGGCCCAGGCTGAGGCTGTGCAGCCTGAGAGCCAGAATAGGGAACGAGTTGTCGGGCTAGTATCGGAGTTCGTTACCGATAGCCGGGGGCTTATGACATTTCAGGGTCAGATTTGGGTACCGTCTGTAGGCGGGATGCGAACCATTTTGATGGAGGAGGCTCATCGGTCGAAATTCTCGATCCATCCCGGGGCCACTAAGATGTGTTTGGACCTGAAAAAGGATTATTGGTGGCCCTGTATGAAGAGGGATGTTGAATGGTTTGTAGAGAGATGCTTGACCTGTCGCAGGGTTAAGGCCGAGCATCAGCGTCCATATGGTAAGTTGCAGCCATTAGAGATTCCCGAGTGGAAATAGGAACAGATTGCCATGGACTTCATCACCAAATTGCCAAGAACCGCGAGGGGTGTCGATGCAATTTGGGTGATTGTGGATAGGTTGACAAAGAGTGCTCATTTCCTAGCCATCAGTGAGAGCTCTTCCAAGGAGAAGTTGGCGGAGATGTATGTGAGAGAGGTGGTATCACGGCATGGAGTGCCGATTTCGATTGTCTCAGATTGAGATGTACGTTTCACTTCTAGACTCTGGAAGAAGTTTCATGAGGAATTGGGAACGAAACTGCATTTTAGTACTGCGTACCACCCCCAGACCGATGGGCAGAGTGAGCGGACGATTCAGACACTCGAGGACATGCTCTGAGCATGTGTATTGGATTTCGGCGGAAGTTGGGACACGTTTTTGCCCTTGGCGGAGTTCTCTTACAACAATAGCCATCATTCGAGCATTGGCATGCCGTCCTTTGAGCTGTTGTACGGGAGGAGGTGTCGGGCCCCTATCTGCTGGGGAGAAGTAGGACAGCGCGTGATGGGTAGTACCGAGATCGTACTACAGACGACAGAGCTTATCCAGCAGGTCAGACAGAGGTTGTTGACCGCTCAGAGTCGTCAGAAAAGTTATGCGGACAGACGCCGGTCCGAGCTTGAGTTTCAAGTCGGCGACTTTGTGCTCCTGAAGGTCTCTCCTTGGAAAGGAGTGATTCGATTCAGGAAGAGGGGCAAGTTGGGGCCCCGATATATTGGTCCTTTCAGGGTGGTCGCGAGGGTAGGCAGGGTAGCCTATCGTTTTGAGTTGCCAGCGGAGTTGGGTCAGATTCACGATACTTTCCACGTGTCGCAGTTGCAAAAGTGCGTAGCCGATGAGTCGGCAGTAGTGCCATTAGAAGATATTCAGGTGGATGCGAGCCTGAATTACGCTGAGAGACCAGTGACGATCAAAGATCGAAAGATCAACGTCCTGAGGAATAAAGAGGTGCCACTGGTGCAGGTCCAGTGGCAGCATTGGAAAGGGTCAAAGTTAACTTGGGAGCCAGAGCGTGAGATGCGTGAGCAGCATCCGGAGTTATTTGCAGAGTGAGACTTCGAGGGCGAAGTCTGATTCTAGTGGGGGAGAATTGTAACACCCGGATTCCCAGGTATTATTTTTATTCTTTTAATTTTTGAGTGATGTGAGGAGACTCGGCGAGTTGGAGTCTAAACTCGCCGAGTAGGATCGCGGTTTCGCACGCGGGTTCGCGTCTGGACTCGGCGAGTCCACGCTGTTTAATGAAACCCTAATTTCCAGGGTTTGAGACCTATTTAAAGGGGCTTATGGCCGTCACTTGCGGCCACCAACCCCAGAGAGAAACCCTAAAGAGATTTTGAACGTTTTGAGAGAGAGAGAGGAGGCCATTGTTAACCTTTGAAGATTTGTTTGGCAAGGCAAAGGAGTTTCTAGCCAAGAGGAGGCAAGGGAGGTGGACATCCTTCGAATTTGGAGCTCAGAGCATCATTTTGGAGGTATATTTTGGCTCCCTTTTTTGTTATTATGAGGAACATGGGGGTTTAGGGTTTCTTGACCCCTTTGTTGGTTAGATTTGATGTCCATTTCGTCCCTATTTGTGATGAGGCTTGAAATGGGATCCATAGAGGTCCAGAGAAGCTTTATTCCTTAAGCTTTATGAGGATTCATGGGAGTTTTGACCAAGGGTTATGAGATATGGGGCTAAAACATCATATAGGAGCAAATAGGTGTTTGTTTGAGCACCAAGGTTTGGACTTTACGTGATTATCATGCTTGGGGAGGCCAGATCTATGATTGTATGGAACAGATCTGACCTCAGAAGTGAGTTTGAGTTTATGCCTGGCATGAACTCGCCGAGTCTAAAGAACAGACTCGACGAGTAGCATGAAGTTTGCCCGTAACCACTCGGCAAGTGGTCTTATCGAGTTAAGGGGTCGACTCAGTGAGTCAGGGAGAGTCAGGGGGACTGAGTCAAGCCGGAACTCGCCGAGTTATTCTTGAGACTCCGCGAGTTGAGTCGTGGTGACCCCGCGATTCATGCCAGGTGGAACTCATCGAGTCAGAAAAGTACTCGACGTGTCAAGAGAGGATCCGAGAGAGTCAGTGGACATGTATAGACTTGCCGAGTCGCCTTAGTGCACTCGCCGAGTCTAGTCAAAGTTGACCGTTGACCTTTAGGGTTGAGTGCAGTTGTATTTATAAGTGTATTACTTTGTGTGATTAGGCGGAGGCTAGATCACATTTATTCCGAGGCAGATACTTACTGAGACATCGAGGTGAGTCTTCTCACTATACTTACCTAGAGTGGTATATTATGTAAACCAGAGGGTCTTATGTGTTATGTATGAGATTATGTGCTATGTGTTATATGTATGTTGTTATAGACCGGACCGAAGGGTCCAACGATATAGACCGGGCCGGAGGGCCCAACGAGCTATGACCGGACCAGAGGGTCCAACGAGCTACGGTACTGGAGGGTCTCGCTGAGACACATCGACCGGAGGGTCGTATTATAGCCTTGAGTGGCGTATGTGTTGTATGTGGTATTTTGGGGAACTCACTAAGCATTTATACTTACAGTTGTTGTGTGATGTGTTTCAGGTACCAGTGATGAGCGCAGGAAGGCGTCGGCATGATCCGTATACACTTGTGGATTTTATGTTTTGGATTCTGGGGAGATGTCTTGTGATAAATACATTTGAAACAATATGATGATGTTATTTTGTGAAAAATGATGGTTTTGAAAATGAAAAATTTGTCTGAAAATTTTCACTATTACAGTGTAGTTTATTTTCTGTTTTGAGGCTTGTTTCTAATCAGACTCATGTGTGTTATGCTAGGCTGGTTAATTGCTTCTCTAATAGTATTGTCCTCTATTCATTTCTTCCCGATACTTGGACTAGTGGTGAGTCAATCTTTGTTGCAAATCTAGTACATAATTTAATTACATGTCTTAGAACAATTCATCCGGTCTTGAATTTGTTATGCTATGTTATGTCCATGTTTGTATGTGAGATATATGGTGGAAATGTGATGTTCTATTGCGGGTAATGTTATTTAGGATGATATGCAATCTATATATATATATATATATATATATATATATATATATATATATATATATATATATAGGATTGTGATGAATTGTGGAGTTAGGTGCATGCTTGAGTGAAGAATATGTTTGAATGTGATATCCGATGTTTTTTGTATGTAATGTATATGAAAATATGTTTGCTTGTGAAGTAGGAAAAAAATTACATGCTAGTGATGTAAAATCCTTTAAATTTGTATGGTATGCTAGCATTTTTACATAGTGAAGTATCTTGATGTAATATGCTTTAATATGGTGTTTATAAAGTATGCATGATTACAAAGTGATGTATAGTATTGTATAGTGATGTAATATGCTTTAATATGGTGTTGATAAATTATACATGATTACATAGTGATGAATAGTTTTGTATAAGTATGTAATATGCTATAATAAGTGTTTGATAAATTATGCATGATTACATAGGGAAGAATATTGATGATTGGTGTGTAACCCTTGTGCGTTTCCTATCCAAATTTAGTGATTGCCAAATAGGTTGAAAGAGTACTTATAAGAAAAGCACTTAAGACAATGTGAAGTCAAGTGTTTTATGTTCTTTATTTAGTTAATCAAGGATTACATTACAATAGGGGATGAATGTTGGTGTATTTAGTGTCATCAATACATTTAGTGTACTAAGAATTCTATTTGAGACAATCTGAGTTCCATTTGTTTAGATTCTGAGATTTGAAATGAGGAGTGTACACTCAGATAACTAATTAGGACTAAGAAATCTAGGGGAAGCGTCGTTGGTGGGGTTCCAAGGGGCATGGACCCTGGTAGGGTCTAGGGGTAGATCCCTTGGCGGCTGTTCCTAGGAACACGCTGTTTTACTCCAAAAATCATCATCTTCTTCGTACTTATAGTCGATTTGGCATTTGCATATAGATATAATGAAAAAAAAATCTATGTTATGTCAAATTTGTCTCTCAAGAACACAATATATCAATAAGATATTATGTGTTTATGATTTTGATTAGGCTTGTAATAAGACTTGCTTTCTTGGATTATCCTGTATTTTAGGGTGGGACCAACTTTCAAATGAGGTTCGTACACCTCGTTTTTAATAGACTGGTTTTGGTGCTAGTGCTAACCTCCACCTCCAAAATGCTGATCAACCAAAGGCACCGTATACTCAACTGTCAACGCAATATTCCAATACCAACTCCAAAGTGTCATGATCATTCAATTAGTTAGTACCAATTGCTTATAACTATTACCCTATTACTGATAAGAAAATATTTGACTCATGGTTGAATTCTACTTTATAGTTCCATCATGGTCTTATCACATTTCATTTGCCATTTTAAAAGAGATGTATATACTCATGTCTTAATATTCTTATCTTGTCCTTCTTTATTCAATCCCTCTTTATATGCTTTCGGCATTAGAAAATATGCACGTTAACAAACCTTTGGAGTTAAATTAACGAGAATACTAATTGTTAAACGCTTAAACATCAAATTTGAGTGAGAAGGTTTTTTTTTTATTATTTTTATTTATAGACCAACTATTTGGTCATGCATGATTTATTATTTTTCTTATATTCTACTTGTCATCCCTCCCTTTGGAGTTAAATTAACGAGAAAACTTATTGTTAAACGCTTAAACATCAAATTATATATATATATATATATATATATATATATATATATATATATATATATATATATATATATATATATATATATATTATAAAAACACCCACTCCTTTAGAATGTAAGGAAAGTGGAGTTAGGAGGATTTTTGATTGATTTATGAGGATATTTTTTTGGATTTATGAGGAATTTTGGGTGATTTTAGAAAATATAAGAAAACTTTGAATTTCCATATCACCCACTAATTCTATAAATAATAAACAATAATGAGAGTTGTAGGGATATATAGGTTTTTAGATTACTAACATTTTTAATGCTTTGGCTGTAGATTTAAGATTCAGGTTCTTTTCGCGTCCATGGTATTGATGTTGAAGCCAGAAAATACATTTTATAAATATCATTTTTTACCGATGGCTAGAAAAAAATTCTACATCTATAGTATACTTACATAATTCACACCACACTATTATAAAAAAAATTAAAAAATTAAAAAAATAAAAAAGATTAAAAAAAAATAAAATTATTTTTGAGTTTTGATTTAACCTCAAATGATTTGCTAGTGGAAATATCTTTTTTATGAGTTTTGCTATAATTTCAAGGAATATCTATTCTATAAGTTTTGCTATAATTTCAAATGATTTTCTTCGTAATTAATATTCCCAAGAGGGGTGACACTTGACAATAAGATAGGACTTGGAGAGGAAAAAAATTATCAAAGTAAGCAACCAACTGGACAAGTCATGAGCATATAAGATATAATTATTATGACCATGATTCAAAAAAGTTAATATCGTCATCGGATTCCGATAGTATCTACAATTTAATGAGGGATGATTAACAAAACATGGATCCACATATTATCTTAATTTTTCTAGAATACCAAAAATATCATTCATGGGTCGTGCTTAACACGGACCTAAGATGTACCTAGTATATATATATATATATATATATATATATATATATATATATATATATATATATATATATATATATATATATATATATATATATATATATATATATATATATATATATATATATAGTTGGCAACCACTTTGCTAACTGATGACCCTATTATTATTTATCTACTATTGTCCATGAGCTCTTTAACACACTCAAAAGAGCTACCTTTAGGAGATATCAAGAGTCCAAAACATATGTGTGGCTTTAAGCCTTTAATCCGTTTTTATTTATATTTTACATGATTAATTTTCGTAATAATCGTAATAAGAGAACTAATAAAGATCGATATTCGTAATATCGTAATAAGAGAACTAAAAAAGATCGATATTTATATGGGGAATTGAGTAATCTAACAAATGTATTTTTTTTTTTAAATTAATTCATTTAAATTAATTATTGCAAAATAATCATTTTTTCTGAGTTTGACCATTCGAGAAACAAATTCCGACCCGTTTTCTGTTTGGCCGGCCCATTAGGTATCATCCGGAATGGTCATTCCGGAGTATTTGTACGTATTCCGGACCTCCTTTTTGAATTTCATTTTCCGGAATATATTCTGAAAAAATCCGGCTTGCGATTTCATTCAGGTACTCGACTTTTCGATACACTCCGACCTTCTGATTCCAATCTCCGACACGCTCTCCATCATTCTCGCACACTCCGTTATGATGCATTCTGATACACTCCAACTTTCTGATTCTGGTCTCCTACACGTATTCCGAACTCTGACCTAAGATATGGAAGACAGTGACGATGACCCAGTTGTTTTACGGGCAAGTCCTTTATTCTTATATTGTTATTATTTTAACTTTAAGATTTTTTGTTTATATTCACGTCCTCCGGAATGAATTGACCATGTTCCGGAGTTGCAATAGATGATGTCAGTGCATTAGGAATAATCGAGAACTAGTTTAGTTGTTTATGTGATGCGATTATACATCCAAAACTAGAGTTTCCGAACAAAAAATTGCATTTCAGAATCCGAACAAAACCTCCGGAATGAACTCACGACGTTTCAGAGTAGCAATAGATGATGACAGTGCATTAGTACCAACCCAAAACTAGTTTAGTTGAGGACATATGGGCTTGGGTGTCGTATCCTTACCGGAAGAGGATCAGGTTGGGCCACGCACGCCAGAGATGGAGAGTGACTATGATCCAACGATGCCTTTACCCCTACCCCAATATAATTGAGGAGGATGATGAGTCGTTTGAAGACGAAGAGGAGCCCACTAAGGAGGAAGAGTAACATTACGGGGAGTTCGGTGGTGAACCAGCAAACAACTCACCTTATCTAGATAAATCTTCTCATGATGACCCTGTTGAGCATACTAAGACTCATGAGAGGGACACTGCTGAGTCAGATCCATCCTTGGAGATTGTTGCCCCCACTACCCCCATCTTCTAGCCGATCCTTCGGTAATCATGCTTCGGGGTCCAGGATGATAACCACCCCAAGAAATTCTATCACCATTCCATCCTGAAAAAAGGAAGCCTCACTGCCATAATCGCCAAGATCATTAAAGAAACCTTACCCCACCCACAAATGGACCCCACAGGTAGACGAGTGGATAAGGCAGGAGCGCATTGGGTTTTATAAGGTTGGAGAGTCTTCCTATGCACCTTTACACGATCCCATTCTAGAGGATCCCATAGATAAGGTGATCTCAATGTTAGTTTCGCGAGTAGCATGTCAATGGGATCGTATACATCAGGTAGAGGAGGATCATGATTCACTGAGGAGAGATATCATGTTACTGCCTCGTAGAGTTAGAGATTTGGAGCATGGGATGGATGTATATGAGATGAGGATCCTCCACGCATACGACTATTTGGCAGAGAACCATTCTCTGGTTTAGTTTCAGTAGATTGAGATTGAGGGTTTAGAGCAGCGTATAAAGGATTTAGAGTTGAGGTTGGTAGTGCCAGAGATCAGTGCGGTTACTATTGAGGTGATGATCAGTTGCCTACAGCACCAGTTGGCACAGTTTGTGGCTTGGGTAATGGTTTATTTTGGTATGTGGTAGATAATTCAAGCTTGTAAAGCTGGGAACTATATTTTTGGTTTGAATCAGGGAAAAGTAGTATAACAGATAATAGGATAGTGTTATGTCTTTTGTATGTAAATTATATACTTTTCCTATTCAGACCATATCATTGTACACTTTTGGGAAATCCATATGTAAAAATTAATGGAAATTAATGTAAATATACATATGATCCTATTGTATATTGTGTTACTTTTTAGATTTGTTTTCTTGATATAGTTAACTCTCTTAACTTAATTTTCAAATAAAACCTCAAAACTTATCATAGCAACTAACTTATACCATAAATATAGAGTCATGCCTCGCACAAGGACAAACCAACGACAACCTGAAACAAATCCCAAACCTATGAACTTGGCTGCGATTGAGGCTTTAATGGCCCAAGATGTCACCGATGCAATTGCAAACCAAGAAACCAATAGGAACACAGGTTCAAGAGGTAATTGAGGTGAGAGTTCACATGGAGATAACCGCGGTCCAACCAGGGTTTGTTCGTATAAAGATTTTATGAACTTTAATCTAAAGTCCTTCCATGGAAACGAAGGTGTAGATGGTTTGACTCGATGGATAGAGAAGATGGAGTTGGTGTTTAAGATAAGCTTCTGTGTGGAAGAATGCAAGGTGATGTTTTCCACTTCTACCATGGCAGACGCAACCCTAAGTTATTAGGCCAGTTATACAAAAAACATGGTCATTAATGTAGTGAATTCCATGGCTTGGAATGAGCTGAAGCAGCTCATGATTGAAGAGTACTTTCCATACAAATAAATGCAGAAGCTAGAGCAAGTGTTGTGGAATTTGATGATGAAGGTACCTGACATTGCTGCTTATACAAACCCTTTCAATGACCTTGCCACCTTATGTCCCTAAATGGTCACTCCGGAATATAAGAATATAGAAAGGTACATTTGGGGTCTGCCTCAACCCATTCAAGGTTTATTCATCGCCTCAAAGCCAACCACCCATGACAATTGTTGAGATTAAAACTTTAATCTTTGAAGATCGATTAGATCTTAAACAGGTAAGTAATTATAAAACAGCAAGAACACGAAAATAAGAAGAAGGCAAAAGTGAATCAAACGTGTCGAATGATTAAAACAAAATCCTCAGAAGAGCTCGATTAAGAACATCAACTGTAGAGGATTGGTAGGTTACAAGAACGATCAAATAAATCTGGAAATACTATCGTTATGCTCTAGATCAATCGTTAAAATCATTACCCTAATATGCATGCAAGCATATACTTATATATTAAACATAATGGGCTCTCGGTTGGACAGGCCCAAACCGGAATACAAATAAAATAAACAAATAGCCGAGCCCAAAGACGCAACCCTTGAACAAATCTTCAACCCAACAATCTCCCCCTTTGCGTCAATTGGAGCGAGATCTTCACTTGTTACTTGGGTCAGCAGCGGAGGCAGGTACCTTCTTCTTCACGGTGTTAAACAGACGAGAGATAAGAGCCAGAATCGTCTTCCTAAACCTGATGTACCACTGGATCATGTCATTGAAGTACTTAACATCATCCGCTGAATTCTCTTTACACCTTCGAATGATCGATAACACATGCTCTAGACAAGCAGTGGTGTAAAGATGTTTGTCAGCTAAAGCGAAGAGACATTTCTGTCCTTCTGCTCTAGTGAACATGACCGAATTGCGTCTCGGGTCGATCTTGCCCATCTTCATCTGATTGAGATCACTGGCCGATCCCACAGGAGCTATCTTCGGTTTCTTCTTGAAGACAGTGGCAACCTCCTGATCCATTAGGGCTACCTCCATGATATAACAGACAATCATCCTCTTGATATGGTCTATAATCGGACCATATTCAGTTTCATTTGTCAAGAGGATGTTATGCAAAACAATCCAATCATGAGGATTTAAGTTCGGTAGATCTGCCAGGGAGATATGATGTACAGTTCTTGCAGATCCTCGAATCACCTTGAACCGAACGTTTATGAACCTTCCTTCGGTGTAAGGCTTTAGTACCCGAACGTTTACTATCTTCTGGGCGCTCCATGTTAGATACTGAGGACGAGCAGCCTTCAGATAGAATTCGATCAACTCCCTATCCACCTCAGGGTTCGGATGAGGGACTTCAAAAATATTTGAGAAGGCGTGGAAGATAAACGCCTTTCGAGTCAACGGCATGTCGAACTGCGAATCGACAGAATTATAGCAGTCGAACGAAATCACCGGCTCGAGCCATAAGAAGCTGGGAGTATCTATGGCCTCTTTAATCATGCGCTACCGAGTCCAGGCAGGGAAGAGAGTCTTCCTGCTCTCGAGGAGATCGTGGGCTTCCTTTTGCATGTGTTCGGCTTCTTCAGCCTCTCGCGCCACACGATTAACATCTTCATCAACATTGCGACTGTTTTTGCGTTTCAACATGTCAGCAATGGTTTCATCATCATCTTCATCATCATCTTCTTCCTCAGCTATGTTTTTCCCTTTATCCTTCACACCCGAACCCGAAGCTTGACCTGTCGGAGGTGGTTCGGTTGTGTGAGTAGCTTTGGAGGAAGGAGGTGGTTTCGATCCGGACTTCAACTCTTCTCCCCCTTGTTTCGGAGTGGACACGAAACTGGGTAGGCCTTCGATTTTGCTGAGAAGGTCCATGGCAGGAGAAAGCTTTTCAGCAAGGGTTCGCCTCACCGAATGGTTGAGAATTGGATCGTGTGCTTCTAGGATGTTTGATAAGGCAGCGTGGACATCCGAAACACATGTCTTGATGACCTCCCTTTCGGATCGAAGAGCTTCAAGCTGTTGTTGAGAGTTTGATAGCTGAGTGCTCTTGACCTTTAGGGTGGTGGTTTTGCTTGCCAGAACGTCCATCAATGAATTTTCAGTTGCGAGATCCTCCTGAAGCTTAGCGAGGCGCTCATTGATGGAGGCACGAAGGGCCGAGTTGTCGTCGCTTATTGATTGGCGAAGGTTGGCGAACGAGGTCAACTCCGTTGAGACGAACTTTGCCAATTGCTGAACAATCGGTTCCAAAGTTGTCTTTGTAGAATCCGCACTCTCCTGTAATGACTTCAACAGAGAAGAGGCGTCTGAGAATAGTTTATCGACTTTTGCGGTCGCAGCCTCACACGCTTTGGTAGAGGCGTCTATGGCGGTAGTGGCTGAGGCTACCGAATCATGCTGAGCCCTGGAGAAGGCATCAACAATCTTTTGAAGTGCAGCTTCAGATAGAGAGGACTGTTGGTTGGAAGATGAGGCGAGAAGTAAATCAACCTTCTCGTTGAGCTCCTTCAGATGTTTCTTTGTCACTGGAGCATCATCCTCTTCATCACTTTGAACCTGAAACGGACTAAAATAGACCGAATCGAAGGTCATGTTGTCGCCGCCAAGAAACGGGCTATCTCCATCAGAGGCATTATCTGGAGATGATGGGAGTGGCGAAGCTGGGGGTGTGTTTGAATGGGTAGGTGCAGGTGGAGTGTGAGGTGGGGTAGTTTCGGGTGGTGGTGGAGTATGGGTAGGTTCGGTTGTATGCTGGGTTTCGGTTTGAGGTGGTTCGGTTACGGGTGGGGTTTCGGTTACAGGTGGTGTTTCAGTTGTAGTGGTATGAACCCCCGTATCAGATATGTTGGTTGTAACCTTTGTAGTGGTTGTGGTGGTATCTGTGAAAATGGGTGGTGGTATAGGGAAAGAGGTTGGAGGAATAGTGGTAGTGGGGATTATGGTCGGAATGGAAGTAGGGATGGTTTGAGTAGGTGAAGGAACTGGTGAGACATGAATGTCCATGTATGGGGTAGGTGATCGGGGTGGGGTGTTGCCTCTTTGAGGGGTTTCGCCTCCTTGAGAGCCGTCCGAACCCGAACTCTCACCTTCAGAGTCACTCGAAGAAGAAGGGATAACAAGCTTTCGCTTCGGTTGAGTCTTCCTCCTCTTCGGTTGTGGTGATTGTGCAGGTTTCGTTTGTTTCCTCTTCTTGGGAGAAGGACCTTTAGCAGCTTTGGTCACTTGCTTCCCTTTGTCCGCCTTTTTGCCCCTTTTCACCGGTTTGTCAGCATCATGGATGGACTTCAGCATTTCTGGTGTAAGTTCCCTAGGTCCAGTTGCCCTGAACTCCTTGATCGTCCGGATTAGCCTGCTGTTAGAGGGAACGTCGCCATACATTGTCTCCAGAATAGAGCCAATGAATGAGAATTTAGATGCACCAGAGACGATGATCTTCTTGGTATGAAACGTACCGATTGAAGACATCGATGCACCAACAGCAGTGGGAATATCAAATTTGTCCATCGACCACTTTGTGATTAGAGTCCAGAACCGGGCATACGACACCTCAGAATGTCATGATAAAGAAGAAAGGCTCTGGATGAGCTGTTGCCAGAGAACCAACCCAAAATCTAAGTTGACTCCGTTGTAAACTGCATACATGATCGACAAGAACAGTCGACTAGCACCGTCGGATCCTGAGCTCCGTTCCGACAAGCCCTTGAAGAGGACTGTGAACATGCCGTTCCACTGCGGCGGCAAGCAGTATTTCTTGAACTTGGCGACGGAGATGAGCACCTCCGTGTACCCCATATTGTAAAACATGTTATACAGATACCCAACCGGAATCGTCTCCGGATTAATTCTCGATGGGTCAGCAAGCCAACCCTAGCAATGTGCAGAAACATTGTCGAGAAATGGAGGTCTTGTGATCGGCAACCTCGAAGAACACCCGCTCGACTGCTTTGTCGTAATAGGCAGTCGCATAAACCTGCGAGAGAGTCGTCATGGGCACAGACTCAATCCTGGAGAGAGCCGGAGCGATTTGGGAGTACTTCAGGCACTCGATGATCGGCGACATGTAGGAGTCGTAAGCCAGAGGGTTGAGGTCGATCACCAGGCATTGTTGCGGACGAATAGGAAGGATTTGTGAGGTAGCATGGATTGAGGATGATTCCGCCATTGGTGAAGGTAGTTGAAGAAGAAGATGAACAGTGAAGCTTTTGGGAGTTTTTGCTCTCTAGAAAATCCGGAAGCAGTAAAAAGGTAAATGAGAGTGTAGACTGCCTTTTATAGTGAGGGAATGGAGAGAGAAAAATCGTTTCAAATCTTCTATGCGATGATCACGTAGGAGAGAGAGTGTCAGAATCCTAGGATCACGCCACCCAACAAGCGCCGTTTCAGAAAAAAACCGTTTCAAATCCTCACGTGCCTTTAAGTGCCAGAGGGGTGTCGCTTGGATTTTGCACACGCGTCCATGATGTCAGTAAAAGTATGGGCGTTTCAAATCCACACGCGCCCCATTTTTACCGCCGGTTGAAATTCAATCCTTTTAATTTCCCGCCTGAGTCAGCAACCTTTCGTCTTATCGTTTTAAACGGCATCTTTTGAAAAAACTGCCCACGTGGATGATTTTTGACCACGTCTTAATTATTAACCACCAATGTAATAAATCAGCCTGAAATTAATTAGTAACGGAATTTTGGAAAATCAAAGATTTTCGTGCAAAGAGTGTAAAAAGAAAAGAAATAAAGCAACTATTTTTAGGATTTACTGTGATGTCAATAATGACATGAAACTGATGGTCCCGGGCACGAATCTCTTCCTTCAAGGTCAAGAGAGACCTCAAAGTGTTAATGTGGATTCCCGTTGAATTATGATCAAACACTTATTAATAAATGTTGAAAGGCTTCTTTTAATTAGGCTACTTTAGGGTGGCTTTCGCTTTGATGCATCAATTCTAATCTTGAAATAAGAAAGAAAGTGATCAAAGTACTTGTGAGACCGGTGTAGTCTGTTGAACAAGTAGGTAGGAATTTATTTTAAATTGGCTTGGAAAAATATAAAATCTCAGATGAAAAAATTAAAAACTGGATCCCAAGGGAAGAAATGTTATGGTGTTTAACAATTTCATAGGAATCACACAAAAGAAAATTTGAGATTTCATGAAGGTACATTCGTCAATTCTTTGGTGAAAACTTGAGCAAATTAATTGTTCACCGTCAATTCAGATTTGGTGTTGAATTTTGGGTTTCACTCCGCTCGTAGTGGCACGAAACTAAGATCATAAACACGGATGTTGTGTAACCATAAACCTCAGTGGTAATTTCTGAGAGTCTCAAGGGTTACGTTGATGAAACGAATGTAATGGAGATGGTGTAAGAAGATAAAGTACCTCTGCTGCGAAAAGAAGGACCAAGCAGGAAACTCTTAACTCATGTGAGAAGAGAGTGAGGTAGCTCACGATTAGAATAAATGTGTTAGCCTTATTGGGAAGACAAGGTTTGTTTATACCAGGTCATGAAGGCTATTATTCAAAATCTTATGAGGCTTGGGACACATACAGCAGCATGTTTCTAGGGACACTTAAGTAATCCAACAAATATACCCCCATAAACGAATGAACACACAAACAAAATTAAAAGAGAAAGATATTTTTGGAGTTTTTGAGATATATTAAAAAAAAATAAAAGAAAAAAAATAGTAAGAAAAAAATAAGTAATAAAAAATAAGACTTAGAAAGAGAAAAAAACTTTGGAAAAATTTGAAAAACCGAATCCGAGCGTTCGGTTGGTTTCGGTTCCAGAAAATTTTGAAAAACCGAACCCGAGCGTTCGGTTGGTTTCGGTTCCAGAAAATTTTGAAAAACCGAACCCGAGCGTTCGGTTGGTTTCGGATCAACAAAATTTTGAAAAACCGAACCCGAGCGTTCGGTTGGTTTCGGTTCAACAAAATTTTGAAAAACCGAACCCGAACCTTCGATTGGTTTCGGTTCAACAAAATTTTGAAAAACCGAACCCGAACCTTCGGTAGGTTTCGGTTTTGGAAAATTTTGAGAAACCAAGGAATTTAGACATGCAATTGGAAAATGCTTTCAACACAAAAAAATTTGTACAAGAAATATACAACAAAGAAAAACTACCTTTGAAGTGATGAGCGAGTCAGATGGTTTAACCGAACCCGAACGTTCGGTTGGTTTCGCTTCTTACGTTTGAGGTTGAGAGGTAGTGTGAGGTACTGACTCTGATTCCATCATACCTAGCCCTTGCAGGATTCTGTTGAATGATGCTTCAGGAAGAGCTTTGGTAAAGACGTCAGCCAGTTGATCAGTGGTTCTTACGAAGTGAACTTCGACGTTTCCATCTTCCACGTGATCTTTGATGAAGTGATACCTCAGTGCTATGTGTTTGGTTTTAGAGTGTTGCACTGGGTTATGACAGATCCTAATTGCACTTTCAGAGTCACAATATAGTGGGATCTTCTTCATATTGAGTCCATAGTCTCGAAGTTGACTCTGGATCCAAATCACTTGTGAGGTGCAGGATGCAGCGGCTATGTATTCTGCTTCAGGAGTAGACAACGACACGCACGTTTGTTTATACCAGGTCATTAAGAAATGCACACTTGACGTCCATTTGGAAAACTTCAAAGTTTTTGTGGGCAGCATAAGCAAGAAATATTCTTACAGATTCCAGCCTAGCTACAGGAGCAAAAGTCTCTTCATAATCAATTCCTTCCTCCTGACAGTATCCCTTTACTACCAGACGAGCTTTGTTCCTTATAACATTCCCTTCCTTGTCCATTTTGTTCCTAAAGACCCATTTGAGACCAACAACTGAGGCATCTGGTGGAGTTGGAATCAGGCGCCAGACTTTGTTCCTTTTAAATTCGTTCAGTTCGTCTTGCATTGCTTGAACCCAATCAGAGTGATCGAGGGCAGTGTTAACTGTCTTCAGTTCAACTTTTTATACGAACGAGTTAAACATGCAAAACTCAACCTTTGAAAATAAGGATGTCTGCTTTGCCTTCAGTTGTGATCGGGTCAGAACCTTTTCAGAGACATCACCAACCACTTGAGAGATAGGATGATCTCTGGTCCATTTGGTAAGAGGAGGATAATTCGGATCAAAGGTTGGGTCTAGTTCAGCATTGATCATTTCTTCTGGCTCGGATTGGCTATCATAGTCAAGCGTCATATCATCATGCTCCCCCTCGATTGATGAGCTTTGAGAAACTTGAGGTTCAGGGGTTTCTTGTGATGCTGGACTTGTAGGCGTTGATGCACCTTCGGTTGGAGAAGCACTTTCAGTTGGAGAAGCACTTTCGGTTGGAGAAGCACTTTCGGTTGCAGTTGAAGAGCTTGACTCCCCCTCGACATGTGAGCTTGGCTCCCCCTCGACTGAAGCATTGTTGGATGGAGGTTCATCAGAAGTCGATCCTCCTTCATTCATTCTCCTGGCAGCTTCTTCGACAATTTGCTTCATGTGGTCTACCTTGTTGTCTGTTGCACCTGCTTCTGAGAGAGAAGCTTTCTCTGGTTCATCAAATAGCTCCAGAAATTTCTCCTATAGATTAGCGATCGAGACTGTGACTTGGCCAGTTTGAGGAAAGATTTCCTCAGCTGTGTCTTCTTTGGCCTGTGGCCTTTTGACATAGCTATCGTCAAAAGTCACGTAATATGTCTCTTTGATTTTTCTTGAACGCTTGTTTAGGACCCTGTATGCTTTGGATGTGAGAGAGTAGCCCAGAAAGATTCCCTCGTCGGCTTTGACATCGAACTTGTTGCGGTGTTCTTTAGAGTTAAAGATGAAACACCGTGAGCCGAACACATGGAAAAATTTCACTTTGGGCTTTCGGTTGTTTAGTATCTCATAAGGTGTGTGCGTGAATCGCTTGTTGAGATAGGACCTGTTCTGTGTAAAACAAGCAGCAGAAATAGCATCAGCCCAAAAATAAAGAGGTAAAGAAGCGAAACTTAGCATAGTTCGGGCAGCTTCACACAAAGATCGGTTTCGTCTTTCGACTACTCCGTTCTGTTGAGGTGTGTAAGGAGCTGAGAAATTGTGACTTATTCCCTTTTCTGCTAGAAATTCTTCAAATTCCCTGTTTTTGAATTCCAGACCATTGTCGCTCCTGATGTTCAAACGACCTTCTTGAGCTGTACTTCAATTTGCTTGATAAACATTTTCAGCTTGTGAGTCGCTTCAGATTTGAGCTTTAGAAAGAACACCCATGTAAATCGTGAAAAGTCATGAACAATAACAAGAATAAACTGGCTACCACCGATGCTTTCGATAGATGAAGGACCACACAAATCAATATGAAGTAATTCGAGTGGTTCAACAACTTTTGTGTTAATTACAGATGGATGTCTTTGACGACTCTACTTCCCCATTTCGCATGCAGCACACAGATGATCTCTATTGAACTTGAGCAATGGAAGACCCCTAACATGACCTCCAGTGACAAGTCGGTTGATATCTTTAAAGTTGAGATGAGAGAGTCTTCGGTGCCACAACCAGCTTTCGTCAGATTGAGCTTTTGATAATAAACATATAGCTGGGTTTTCTTTGATTGGTTTAAGGTTTAGAGGAAACATTTCACCCTTTCGCTCCGACTTGAGAATTACTTTCTTTGTCTTCTTCTCAATAATTTCAGAACCTTCATCGTCGAATGAGACTTTGAGACCTGTACCCCCAACAAGCTGAGATACACTGATGAGGTTGTGTTGGACTCCTTCCACATAAGCCACCTTCCTTATAGTGAAATCACCATTAGTTATCATTCTGTATCCCTTTATGGTGCCGAAAGAATTGTTTCCAAACTTGACATTGCCACCATTTGTAAGAGATCTGTATTCCCTAAGCTCCTCATTCCTCCCTGTCATGTGACGTGAGCAGCCACTATCGATGTACCATTCTTCGTTGAACTGCTCGTCACTTATAACCTGCAAAAATTAAGCAGATTTAGGAACCCAAAGTTTCTTGGGTCCACGTGAGCTTTTCATGGGAACAGGAACAGTAAGAGAGATATCAACAAGATATGTTTGTTTTATAAGTGTTGTTTCATCTTTCTTTTTAATGGTAAAAACTTTTATTTTATTAGGATTGGGTGCGTTCGGTTTTGACTCTGGTGTGGATTCAGAAACCTTCTGTTTGCCCTTTTGTTCAGCTGACGATTGAGATTTTTGAGAACGAACATAATGAGCTTTTGAGTGAGATGGAGATGAACTGGTGGAAGTAGAAGAAGTAGATGAACTAGAGGGAGTGGGATTCGATTGAGAGGACTTCTTGGCTGGAGACTCTAAGTGACCCTTTTGCTTTTGATCATTGGAGGGACTGACCTTAGAGTTTTGATCTCTTTCGACTTCAGAACCGAACCTTTGCTTTCGGTTGGAATCGTTCTTTGAACCGAACCTTTGCTTTCGGTTGAAGTCATTCTCAGAACCGAACCTTTGCTTTCGGTTGGTATTCTCTTGCGAACCGAACCTTGGCTTTCGGTTGTCGTGGCTTTCAGGCTTTCCGACAGGATTGTTTTCATACTTCAGATTCTTGTCTTGATGTGAGAAGTATGCATTCTGGGATTGCCAGAATTGCCTCCTTTCAGAGAGATTCTTCCTGTATCTTTGGTTCCTTTCACGTTTCTTATTCCTCATCTGCTTCAGTTGATGATGAATATTAGCTTTCATTTTCGGTTTCCCCTTGTCTGGTTCATTTTGAACTGTAGGAGTTTCACTTTGAACTGAGGAAGTAGAGGGAACGTCTTCTTTTGCCGAACTTTCATTCTCCTGAGGAATGTCTTTCGTACCACTGGTGCTTGGCTCATCGAAATTATCTGGCTTATTCAAGGGTTCAGGTATGTATCTACCTTTACTCATCCAAGAGGTTCTTTCAGATAAGCCCACCGTTTCATTTGCATTATCTATTGGTGCTGACCAGAAGTACTCATCATAGCCATCAGCATTGTCTTCGTTCACAATAGCTGTGAGTTCAGCGGTCTGATGTTCGGTTACTCCAGTGACCTTGTAGACTTGATTTAGAGTGGTCCTGACCTTTTGATATACAACCGCTTTCTCCGCTAAGATCGGGGACTTTTGTTGGGACAATCGAGCGAACTCCACTGAATTTTCAGAAATTAGATTCTTGTGGTTTTCAGGTTCGCCTTTTACAAATTCTGAGCAGTCAACCATGTCCTCTACAGAAATTTCACTCATGTTGTCGTCCTCGTTAATCTCATATGCATTTTCAACATCTATTTTGTTTTCTGAGCTTAAGTTGGCGTTTAACGAATCAAATTTTTGTATGGTTTCGGTTCTCAGTTTGAGTCTATCATTTTCATCCAAAAGGTTTTTGAGCATGTCCTTGTGGTCCTTGGATTTAATGAAAGATTCTATTTTGTCCAGTCCATATGTGTAGGTTGGATTGACGTCATCAGATGATATCACACTCTCACAATTATAAGCCTCGGCATCGATTTCATCCTCCTTAAACTCAAGGAAGGGCAAAATCATGCGATGGATCTTTTGGCCTATTTCATAGTCCAAGTGAAGCTGAGTAATATTAGAATAAAGACGTTTTGCAATTAAACAAAAAACATTCCGCTGTTTTAACAACTTTAAATTGTCTCTTTGTAAATAAATGTTTTCGTCTTTAATTTTAACTAATTCAGACTCCTTCAACTCGATCCACATGCGACGCTCCTCACTCTTCGAAGACACCCTGCTTAATTGATCAGTTAGGTTAGAATTGGTGACTCGAGTTTGATTTAAGCTACTATCTAGATGAGAAATTCTTGTATTAACATTTTTTAGTTCTTTCTCATATGAGGATTGTGGTACTTTAAATGAAACAAAAACCGATTGTACCTTCTTGATCAGTTCATCAAGCTCATTGAACTGCTGGCTGAGTGGTTTGGCCGTAAAGCACATGTCCTCCTGCACCTTCGGTTCATTGCTTCCACCATCAGTGTTGTATCCCCTCATCTGAGATACATCAGACACCATGAAGCATCTTCCTCCACTGCTCTCCTCCTTTGCCACATAAGCCTTTCCATGAGTAGGCTTCCTCACTTCATCGTCTTCTGAGTCGGTAGACCAAACTTCCACGCTACCGAACTCGTCATCAGCAACCGAACCCTGCACAATAAGAGCATTCATGGAAGGGTTAGCGGTAGACTTCTTCTTTCTCATCTCATCGAGCCTTTTCTATAGCACAGCTTCCTCATCCTTTTCAGGCATCTTCTTAAGGACACAATCTTTAGCATAGTGGTTTTTCCCACCACAGTAGTAACAGCTTACTCCAGAATCACCATCCACCTTCGGTTCCGTCTTGGGCTCTTCAACCTTCGGTTCATTGTTAACTTTTTCTGAACTATAACTCCCCTGCCAGTTTCAGTTTTTATTGCTGGGGAATCTCTTCTTTATGAACCTCTTGGGGTTAGACACCATCATAGCATAATCCTCAGACGTGAGGTCATACTCCTCCAAGTTAAGGTATTCATCCTCCATCACAGCTTTACTTTTTGACAGGAGGGCCAGCGAACCAAGGCTTGAAACAACGTTCTTCTCCTGCAGTACAATCTTCTCCTGGGACTTGAGAATACCCACCAGTTTCGCCAAAGAGTATGATTTAAACTGCTCATGGGCTTTAACTGTTGACACCACAACTCTCCATTCTGACCTTAAACCATTTAAGAACGTAACCTTCTTGTAACAGCCCGGAATTTCAAATATTGATATAATTATGATTTGGGGGTGTTTTAAGAGGGGACTAGGCGAGTTGGAGCCTAGACTCGCCGAGTAGGATCGCAGACTTGGTCGCGGGATCGCGACTGGACTCGACGAGTCCAGATATGGACTCGGCGAGTCGACGCTGTTCAGCGGAAACCCTAGCCGTTTGGTTTCGGAACGTATATAAGGCACTTATAGGCCGTCATTGTCCGTCTTTAGTCGACTGAGAAGAACCCTAAACGGCGGTGGGCATTTAGAGCAAGATTGAAGGGTATTAGGGCTTTGAAGAAATTGTTGTGCAAGGAGGAGAAGAGTTTTGGCTAAAGGAACAGCAGGGGATTCGAGTTCTGCGGTTTGGGGACACAGAGAGTGCGTTATTCAGGTATTATCTCGGATTCTTTCTGTGTTGTTGATGTGTGCATGGAATTAGGGTTTATGGAACCCATTTGGTGATTAGATGAATTAGTACATTGTTACCCAAACGACTATAACCCTGTATTAGGACCTTTAGAGGTCCAGAAGGTCCCATGCTTGTGTATTTCGGGACAAAACTTATCTCAGGAAGCAGTTTGATCGACTGCATGGCATAGACTCGCCGAGTCCGATGAACAGACTCTGCGAGTAGCTTGGAGATTGACTGGGACTCGTCGAGTTGTTCTTCAGACTCGGCGAGTTGAGTCGGGGTGGCCCCGCGATTCTTCCAGGAGGAACTCGTCGAGTAAAAGGGGGATACTCGACGTGTAGAAAGGGTGTCTTAAGGAATCGGTGAGTTAAGGGCGAGTGGACTCAGAGTCGTTGAACTCGGCGAGTCTTGGGGTGACTCGGCGAGTTAGGTCGCGGGTTGAGTGAAGTTCTGAGTATGGGGACTCGGCGAGTCATAGGGTTGACTCGGCGAGTAGGGTCAGTCAGGGGTTGACTTTGACCTTGTCTTTGACCAAGGATTTACCAGTGGTTCCAGGGGTATTTTGGTAATTGTTGTTATTGTTTGAGTTCAGTGCATTGGTGACTGTCCAGAGGTGGAGATCGTATCAGTGATCGGAGCAGCTTGAGCTATCTGTTCAGTCGGCAGTTTCGAGGTGAGTTATCCTCACTATATCGCTAGGGTTTATGGCACCAATGTCAACCCTTTTACCGGATGGAAATCCGGGTAGTTGTCATTATATGTTACAGGCCGGAAGGCATTACTATGTGGACCGAAAGGTCATGGCCTGGAAAGGCGTATGTATGCATTTAGTATGTTGACTGACTCATAAAGTAATGTTATGATAGTGACCGGCTAGACCGGTATCTTGTTAGAGTAATGCTATGATATGTGATCTGTTGATCGATTGTTGTCTATGAACTGCTATATGATTGTTTGTTATTTTATATATGCATTTTATGTTTATGGGCCGGAAGGCAATATGTTATGGGCCGGAAGGCGATATGTTATGGGCCGGAAGGCGATTATGTTGTGTGATGGACCGGAAGGTCGGCATGGGTAGGACCGGAAGGTTTACCCAGCAGGGACGGAAGTCCCCTGAGATACATGGACCGGAAGGTCAGGGCTTGGAAAGGCGTATATGTGGTTGGTATTCTGGGGGTATCTCACTAAGCTTTCGGGCTTACAGTTGTGGTTTTATGTTTCAGGTTCTCAAGAGTCTGTGGCAAGGCAAAGGCGTGATCGTACCGTTCCTCGCGTTGGTGTTTTATGATACGAACCTGGGAAAATACTTTGTTAAATAATGTATTGAAAACCTTTTTGTAACAACGTTATTAAAATGAGTGGTTTTGAAAAGTTTTAATTGTTTCGAAATTTTGGACGTTACTAGTTGGTATCAGAGCCTTGGTTTGAGTGAATTGGGGAAACATTCGTGTGACTCCAGTCTCAAATCGAGGAGGATTTTAAAATGAGAAATTAAAATGGTTTTCAAATTTGGTAAAAGGAGGACGCAGAGGTACGATCAGCCGGAGCCAGTAAGTAACCCCAAGATACCATGCATGATATTGTTTATTTGAGCTTGATAGAACAGCATGCTAGAGTTAGGCTAGGGATCTTCAGGAATTCATGATAATGTTGCCTGATATGTGATGCCTGTAGCCTAGGGTCCCTTATGGGATGTTCTCAGAGTTCCTCTAGTGGTGAGGGTTGATAGTTGTTATGCATGTTCCCTAGGGTATTGTGGTTGTACTTCATACAAATATGGGTAGGTGTGGAAGGTAGTATGGGCCCGTACTACTGAACGCACAGGACACATACGCGTATCAGGGAAACCATGGTCTCTAGGGTAGGGTTGCGAGAGTTGGATCCCAGGATTTTGGGAAGTGTCTGAGATTGGTAGGGTGTCTTCGTTATGGAGATCTCGAGGCATGATGATAGTGGATCCGGATCAGGATCGGGAGCTGGAGAGCGAGTTCCGGGTGGATCAGTGCCGTCGAAGGTTATCGATCGGACGAGCACGAACGAGCGGGATGCGAGGATTCGCGAGATCCTGCGTGATGAGGCTGCTGCATTGTTACGGGTTGAGTCGCTAGAATTGTTTGGGTCGATTAGGACCGCCATGGTTGAGTAGTTTGATGAGCGATATGCGGCTCTCGCAGAGACGGCTGCCGCGGCAGTTACAGCGGCTGTAGCAACGGCAAAGAGAGGAGCTAGTCGGGGTTTTCAGTATCGGGACTTCTATTATACGAAGCCTCCCACATTCGATGGAGTTCAGGACCCGATTGCTGCTATGAGATGGTTATCAGACGTGGAGGGGTGTTTCTCCACGAGTTTATGCCCTGCTGATCAGAGGGTGAGGGGTGCTCTGAACCTATTGAGGCTCGGGGCGAAGGATTGGTGGAGAATGACCACGGGGTCATATTTCGACGCGCAGAGGACTGCGGTTTAGGGGATCAGTTAGAGAGATGTTCAGTACTCGCTATGTTCCGCGAGATGAGAGGGAGAGATTTGCTCAGGAGTTCCTTGAGCTGAAGCAGGATTCGGAGTCGGTGACTAAGATCACCAGGATGTTTATTGAGAGGGCGATGTTTTGCCCTGAGTTCGCTTCAGAGCAGGCTCAGATGTCCTGATATCTGAGTATGCTCAAGAGGGATATCAGACAGTTCATGTCTGCGCGGAGGTGTGAGACCTTGTTGGAGTTGCAGGAGGCCGCCATGTGGCGTGAGTTAGAGGTTGAGTTGCAGTCGCGTGAGCTGAGGCAGGCCCCGATGCAGTCGCAGTCGGCACCGAAACGGTCCAGGACCGTAGATGTTAGAATGGGGGATCGGAGTGGCCACACTTGTGGGAAGTGTGGGAGGGGTTACACCGGAGCTTGCTGGTCTGGGGGTGCATGCCGCAAGTGCGGAAAGGAGGGGCACGGTGCACAGGATTGTCGGCAGACAGTGCCAATTCGGGATTTGAGGATTTGTTATCAGTGTCGGCAGGTTGGACATTTGAGGGTCAACTGTCCACAGCCTTCTGCAGGACCGGTGCAGGCTCTAGCACCGGCCACCTTGAGGAGTTCAGGAGGAGGACAGAATGGAGCGGAGCCCCAAGGGCTTAGGGTCGTGTTGATTAGCTTGCGGCAGAGGGAGACAGAGCAGTGCCGGAGACAGCTGCGGGTATGATGCTTTCTTGATGTCTTGATTAGCTTGCGTTGATTGTGGCGTATTGGTTGTGCTGGTAGTGTGGATTTCGATGCGGTATTCGTTGTTTCGCGGGTTTGGCATGGTTATGGATTGGTGTTTCAGGTTTTCGCTTTGGCATTCGTTGTTCCCTGATGGTTTGATATGGTTATAGTTTGGTGTTTTGGTGCCGGTAGCCTTGTGCGGTTTTCGATGTGGTATTCATCCTTTGGCAGGTTGTGGGTTTGGTTACGGGTTATTGTTGGGAATTCCGTTGGTTATCGTTCGTGAGAGTCGATAGTGGTAATGCGGCACTGGGTTGAATGTCGGGTAGTATCTGCAGTCGTGGAGTGGATAATTGAAAGACCAGATTCTTTTGAGCGGATTGATCAGGGAGGAGATGTGCTTTGCTGAGGGTTGCTTATGCTTGTGGGAAGCAGTCAGTGGCTAAATGTTCTCTTGTGCAGGATTGTTCTGAAAGGTCGTTAATGACGATCGGTGGCAGTTAGTCAGTGCTTTAGTGGGGGAGAATTGGAGAATTCTCCGGGAGATCGATGAGTATGTGAGGGTGCTTAGCTGTTGGGATTCAGCAGTATTTGTCAGCTCAGAGTATAGGCCGACGAGAGCGAGTGTCGGGTATGCGGGGCGGGATACAGACCTAGGGCATTTGATTGTGGAGGCCTGAGAGAAGGCCGGGATCAAGCTTGAGTAAGTAACCGGGGTTATGCGATCAGAGTATTGGTATGTTTGAGGTACGTGATGGGTTGTACTGCATTAATCCCACGGGATTATGTTGTGCATGTTTCTAGAGCTGGAACCGGAAGGTTCCCAGAGTTAGAACTTGAGGGTTCGCAGAGTTTGGGTGTACGGACCCACAGAGATATAGCCTCGAGTGGCTAGTATGTGTTATGAGAGTCGGTCCAGTCATGCTGGAGACTCTGGTGGTATTGCTGGATCAGTTTGAGATTGCGGATTGTGTATGTTGCAGTGTGATTGCATTGGAAGGTCTGGCCCCGGGTTAGTGATCTTGTTTAGCGGAGGCAGTGATTTTGATGAGTGAAGAGAGCGCATGAGATTGAGAGCCCTTGCAATGAGAGCCAGAGTATGTGAATAGCGGTTACGCAAAAAGGGTGGTGTCGCTTTGGGCGAGCACCGTGACACTGGTTGGAGTGGCATTATGGCCAAGAGGGTTCCTTGGAAAAGGAAAAGAGAAAGGTGTGTAACTCCGAAGGGGAGTGCAAGTTCACGAAAGTGAAAGCTGCAGAGCAGAAGTTATGGTTAGAGTATTTTGAGTATGGCTTTGAGCATCGTGTTCGCGGCAACGAAGTAGGAACCCATCCGGTTTGGGATGTCTGTCGAGGCTCAGAAGGGATGCAGGGGGAGAGAGAATCTTGAATTCTCAGTGTGATTCTGATCAGAGTGTAGGGTGGATGTAGTGGTTCATCTTGGGAGATGTTCGAGGATATCATCAGTGTGTCGGGTCTTCCAACCTGCGGGTTTTGGAGGCTAGTTCAGCAGGTGTAGGTGATTGCAAGAGGAGAACTCGTGAGAGTTGCTCTAAGAGTGAGAATGGGTCTCTCAGTCGGTCCGGAATGGACAAAGTGGGCTTTGGATCGGGGATCCGGTGGTTCATGTTGAGATTTAGAGCAGGGTTGCATCTTGGGTAATTTTCGGTTACAGAGAGTGATGTGCAGTACAGAGATCGTGCTTCAGTCGACAGAGCAGATTCAGCAAGTTAGGCAGAGGTTATTGACTGCCCAGAGCCGACAGGAAAGTTATGCAGACAGACGCCGGTCCGAGCTTGAGTTTCAGGTCGGTGACTTCGTACTCCTGAAGGCCTCTCCTTGGAGAGGAGTGATTCGATTCAAGAAGAGGGGCAAGTTGGGGCCCCGGTATATTAGGTCTTTTCATGTGATTGCGGGGGTAGGCCTGAGGGTCTACCGGTTGGAGTTGCCCACGGATTTGAGACAAATCCACGATATTTTCCATGTATCGCAATTGAGGAAGTATATAGCCGATGAGTCGGCAGTGGTTCCATTAGGAGACATCCAGGTGGATGCAAGCCTGAATTACACCGGGAGGCCAGTGGTCATCAGAGAACGGAAGATCGAGGTTCTGAGGAATAAGGAGACACCTCTGGTGTTAGTTCAGTGGCATCACCGGAGGGGATCGGAAATGAACTGTGATCTGGAACGTGATATGTGGGAGCAGCATCCGGGGCTATTTTTCAGAGTGAGACTTCGAGGGCGAAGTCTAGTTCTGGTGGGGGAGAGTTGTAACAGCCCGGAATTTCAAATATTGATATAATTATGATTTGGGGGTGTTTTAAGAGGGGACTCGGCGAGTTGGAGCCTAGACTCGCCGAGTAGGATCGCAGACTTGGTCGCGGGATCGCGACTGGACTCGACGAGTCCAGATATGGACTCGGCGAGTCGACACTGTTCAGCGGAAACCCTAGCCGTTTGGTTTTGGAACGTATATAAGGCACTTATAGGCCGTCATTGTCCGTCTTTAGTCGACTGAGAAGAACCCTAAACGGCGGTGGGCATCTAGAGCAAGATTGAAGGGTATTAGGGCTTTGAAGAAATTGTTGTGCAAGGAGGAGAAGAGTTTTGGCTAAAGGAACAGCAAGGGATTCGAGTTCTGCGGTTTGGGGACACAGAGAGTGCGTTATTCAGGTATTATCTCGGATTCTTTCTGTGTTGTTGATGTGTGCATGGAATTAGGGTTTATGGAACCCATTTGGTGATTAGATGAATTAGTACATTGTTACCCAAACGACTATAACCCTGTATTAGGACCTTTAGAGGTCCAGAAGGTCCCATGCTTGTGTATTTCGGGACAAAACTTATCTCAGGAAGCAGTTTGATCGACTGCATGGCATAGACTCGCCGAGTCAGATGAACAGACTCGGCGAGTAGCTTGGAGATTGACTGGGACTCGTCGAGTTGTTCTTCAGACTCGGCGAGTTGAGTCGGGGTGGCCCCACGATTCTTCCAGGAGGAACTCGTCGAGTAAAAGGGGGATACTCAACGTGTAGAAAGGGTGTCTTAAGGAATCGGTGAGTTAAGGGCGAGTGGACTCAGATTCGTTGAACTCGGCGAGTCTTGGGGTGACTCGGCGAGTTAGGTCGCGGGTTGAGTGAAGTTCTGAGTATGGGGACTCGACGAGTCATAGGGTTGACTCGGCGAGTAGGGTCAGTCAGGGGTTGACTTTGACCTTGTCTTTGACCAAGGATTTACCAGTGGTTCCAGGGGTATTTTGGTAATTGTTGTTATTGTTTGAGTTCAGTGCATTGGTGACTGTCCAGAGGTGGAGATCGTATCAGTGATCGGAGCAGCTTGAGCTATCTGTTCAGTCGGCAGTTTCGAGGTGAGTTATCCTCACTATATCGCTAGGGTTTATGGCACCAATGTCAACCCTTTTACCGGATGGAAATCCGGGTAGTTGTCATTATATGTTACAGGCCGGAAGGCATTACTATGTGGACCGAAAGGTCATGGCCTGGAAAGGCGTATGTATGCATTTAGTATGTTGACTGACTCATAAAGTAATGTTATGATAGTGACCGGCTAGACCGGTATCTTGTTAGAGTAATGCTATGATATGTGATCTGTTGATCGATTGTTGTCTATGAACTGCTATATGATTGTTTGTTATTTTATATATGCATTTTATGCTTATGGGCCGGAAGGCAATATGTTATGGGCCGGAAGGCGATATGTTATGGGCCGGAAGGCGATTATGTTGTGTGATGGACCGGAAGGTCGGCGTGGGTAGGACCGGAAGGTTTACCCATCAGGGACGGAAGTCCCCTGAGACACATGGACCGGAAGGTCAGGGCCTGGAAAGGCGTATATGTGGTTGGTATTCTGGGGGTATCTCACTAAGCTTTCGAGCTTACAGTTGTGGTTTTATGTTTCAGGTTCTCAAGAGTCTGTGGCAAGGCAAAGGCGTGATCGTACCGTTCCTCGCGTTGGTGTTTTATGATACGAACCTGGGAAAATACTTTGTTAAATAATGTATTGAAAACCTTTTTGTAACAACGTTATTAAAATGAGTGGTTTTGAAAAGTTTTAATTGTTTTGAAATTTTGGACGTTACACTTCTGCTCGATAAGCTTCCTTTCGATGTCATGCTTGATCATCCTGCTGAGAAGATGATTGAAGCGATCGAACGTCTGGGTCACTGTTTCTTCAGCTCCTTGCCTGAATTCTCCAAACTCAGATAAAAGCAAGGTTTGGATAGAATGATCAAGATCCTCGTCTGTAGAATACAGTTCGCGAAGTCTATCCCAAACTTCCTTTGCCGTTGTGCATGAGCTGACCAACCTGAAGGTGTCTGACTGAAGGGCAAATCTTATCAATCTTAACGCCTTGATATTGCACTGGAATTTATCCTTTTCATCTTGTGCAATATCTTTAACATCCTTCAGCAGATCATTGTACTCCTTTTGAGTCTTAATAATCCTGGACGTTGCAGAATGAGAGAAAGGTCCATTAATGATAGCTTCCCATATGAGGTATCCATTATCCTCAGATCCTATCACGTAGTCTTCGAAGTGATGCGCCCAGACTTCATAGTCATGGGTATATAGGATTGGAATCTTCGTGGTTGAACCGATGTTGTTGGAAATATTGATGGGGTTTGATTGCGACTCGTCCATTATGATCAAAAAACCTGTTTAAAGATCAGACTTGTAATAAATCAGATTAGGGCAAAACAATAAATATCAAGATACGTCAATAATGAGATGACGGCTCAATAAATATCAATGATTGCGGAAAACCCCTAATTGAAACCTTTTCACAGAAAAGATGTGTATCGATTACACAGCCTCCTGCTCTGATACCAATTGTTGAGATTAAAACTTTAATCTTTGAAGATCGATTAGATCTTAAACAGGTAAGTAATTATAAAACAGCAAGAACACGAAAATAAGAACAAGGCAAAAGTGAATCAAACGTGTCGAATGATTAAAACAAAATCCTCAGAAGAGCTCGATTAAGAACATCAACTGTAGCGGATTGGTAGGTTACAAGAACGATCAAATAAATCTGTAAATACTATCGTTATGCTCTAGATCAATCGTTAAAATCATTACCCTAATATGCATGCAAGCATATACTTATATATTAAACATAATGGGCTCTCGGTTGGACAGGCCCAAACTGGAATACAAATAAAATAAACAAATAGCCGAGCCCAAAGACGCAACCCTTGAACAAATCTTCAACCCAACAACAATGTTAAGAGATTAGCCTTCAGCCTGATGAATCAAGAAAGATGTCATGGTACAATGTTCCACAAGGCTAATCTCCCAAAGGCAGAGAATAGGAAAAGGAAGTTTGGAAAGGAATCCAAAGGATGGGCTAGGAAACCAGCAGAAAAAAAAAGTAGGAAGTGGTTCAAGCATTTGTTGTTACAACAACCCTAGTAGGGACTACCACTGAAAGTAGTATGAGATGCAATAAGTTTGGGTATCATTATATCGGATCCTGTTGGATCTGCACCAATTGCGGTAAGAAAGGTCATCTTGCTAATAGATACAGAACCCCACCAAATCAAGGAACCGCAACAGCAGAATGTGAAGCATGTTATAAGTGCTAGGACGTTGGACATATCAAGAACAATCCATGGTTGAAAGGATAAGGAGGAGATGTTAGGAGTCGAGCATTTGTGATAGAAGCCAGAGAAGCCGTCCAAGATCTAAAGGTAGTTACGGGTACGCTTCTAATCAATGACTTATATGCAAATGTACTTTTTGATACTAGCACCGATAGAAGTTATATTACTCCGGAGTTTAGAAAATTATTAAACCTGCCATCTAGTAAACTTAGGGAAGCCTATAGAGTAAAAATGGCTAACGGCCAAGTCGGTAGTACCCATCAAATACTTAAGTATTATACATTAACGTTAGATAATCATACCTTTCTCATTGACCTTATATCTATGGTGATTGGAAGTTTCAACGCCATAATCAGTATGGATTGATTATCCCCTTAACTGCGTCGAATTCTTATGATTTCAAAAAGCATTATGTCTACCTCTATCAAACGAAGAAGCCTTAATCGTCTAAGACAAAAAACCTTGTCGAAACCTTAGGATCATCTCCTACATAAAGGCCGAAAAATACTTGCAGAAAAAGTATTATGCCTTCCTAGCCCATATTGTCGCTAGGAAAGACAATAAGTAGAAGAAGATTGAGGAAGTACCTCAGGTGTGCGACTACCATGGAGTATTCTGTGAAGATCTACAAGGACTGACGCCAGCTCGACAAGTAGAGTTTCAGATTGATCTAATTCCAGGGGACGCCCCAATAACAAATTCTCCTTAGAGATTGGAACCATCATAGATGAAAGAGCTCTCCGGCCAACTACAGTAACTTCTTGACAAGGGTTTTATCAGAGCAAGCTTCCCGCCTTGGGGAGCAACCATTTTATTTGTCAAGAAGAAGGACAGATCTTTCTAGATGTGCATCGACTATAGAGATTTAAGTAAGTTGACCGTTAAGAATTGATATCCACTTCCCCAAATAGATGATATCTTCGATCAACTTCAAGGATCTAATTACTTCTCTAAGATCGACTTAAGATCTGAATATCATCAACTTCGAGTAATGGAAGAGTACATTCTAAAGACTTCTTTCAGAACGCAATACAACCATTATGAGTTCTGGGCCATGCCTTTTGGACTGAACAATGCCCCAACTATTTTTATGGATCTCATGAGTCGAGTATGCAAGCCCTACTTGGACAAAATTTTGATAGTATTCAGTGACGATATTCTAATATACTCACGAACTAAGGAAGAGCGTGGGAAACATCTTTGAATGATCCTAGAGCTATTAAGGAAAGAAAAGGTGTACACAAAATTCTCTAAGTGTGAATTTTGGATAAGATAAGTACACTTTATCGGGCTCGTGGTAAGCAGCAAAGGTATTCATGTCGACCCTTCCAAGATTAAGGTTGTGAAGGATTGGAAAGCACCTAAGACACCAACCGAAGTTCGTTAATTCTTAGGATTGGCTGGCTATTACCGGAGATTCAAAGAGAATATCTCCCGTGTAGCCAAACCCCTTACAACAATGACCCAAAAGGAAATAAAATTTGTTTGGCGAGAGAAAGAAGAAGCATCTTTCCAAAATATAAAGGAAATGTTATGTAGTGCACCAATACTCTCCCTTCCAGAAGGTACTAATGATTTCATAGTATATTGTGATGCTTCGCATCAAGGATTGGGATGTACATTAATGCAAAGGGAGAAAGTCATAGCCTACACCTCACGACAACTCAAGGTGCATGAGAACAACTACACCATCCATGACTTAAAGTTTGGAGCTGTAGTTTTTTCCCTGAAGATCTAGTGTCATTATCTTTACGAAACAAAGTATATTATCTACATGGATCACAAGTGTCTACAGCATATCTTCAATCCAAAAGAGCTTAACATGAGATAAAGGAGATGGTTAGAGTTGCTGAATGACTATGATTATGAGATTCGTTATCATCCAGGCAAGGCTAACGTCATAGCTGACGCCTTGATTCAAAAAAGAACGAATTAAGCCTCGTAGGGTCAAAGCACTCACGATGACTATCCAGTCTAGCCTAATCTCGCAGATTAGAAGTGCTCAGCTTGAGGCTTTAACGGAAGAAAACATTAAGGAATGAGGCCATATAGGAATGAAAAAGCTACTAGAGATTAAGGATGCTGGAACGTTATACTTCATGAACCGAATATGGGTTCCAAAGTTTGGAGGTATCAAGTAATTTGTTTTAGATGAGGCCCATAGGACTAGATATTCCATCCATCCTGGAGCAGACAAGATGTATCTGGACTTCAAATCTATTTATTGGTGGCTAAATATGAAGGATGAGATTGCGACCTACATAAGTAAATGCCTAACATGTTACAAGGTCAAGGCAGAACATCAACAGCCCTCGAGATTGTTGCAACAACCGGAGATACCCGAGTGGAAGTTGGAGCTGATCTTAATGGACTTTGTGATAAAATTACCCAAGACTACTACTGGTTATGACACTATATGGGTAGTTGCCGATAAATTAACCAAGTCTTCCCACTTTATACTAATAAAAGAGACAGATAAGATGGAGAAGCTGAATAGGACGTACCTGGGAGAGATTTTCAGATTGCATGGGGGTACTGTTATCTATTATCTGTGACAGAGATAGCAAATTTACCTCCCAATTCTAGAAAGTTTAAAAAAATCCCTTGGTACTCGCCTGAATATGAGTACAACCTACCATCCTCAAATTTATGGCCAAAGTGAAAGGACCATCCAAACACTGGAAGATATGCTCGGAGCATGTGTGATAGATTTCAGAAATGCATGGGATGCTCACCTTCCTCTGGTTGAGTTCTCATACAATAATAATTATCACACTAGCATTAAGGTTGCACCATTTGAGGCTCTATACGGACGAAATTTTGATCTCCTATTTGTTGGACGGAAGTTGGAGCTACCCAACTAGCCATAAAATTCGCATGGAATACCTTACAAACCGGCCCAAAGATTATTCACGAGACGAATGAGAAGATAATGAAAATTCGACAGCGCATGAAGGCATCACGTGACCGCCAGAAGAGCTATGCTGACATAAGGTACAAAGCCCTAGAGTTCCAAGTCCGAGATAGGGTGATGCTAAATTTAAATCCTTGGAAAGGAGTTATAAGGTTCAGAAAGCGGGGAAAGCTAAATCCTAGGTACGTAGGACCATTCGAAATCCTCGACAGGATTGGTCCAATTGCCTGTCGACTTAGACTACCTCAAGATCTTAATAATGTGCATGATGTCTTCCATGTGTCTAATATTAAAAGGTGTCTCTACGACAATACACTTGTGATTTCTCTTGATGAAATTCAGATTAACGCTGCACTAAACTTCAACGAGGATCCAATTGAAATCATGGACAGAGAGGTCAAACGACTCAAGCAGAGTTGGATTCCCATAGTCAAGGTACGATGGAACACTAACAGAGGACCAAAGAATACATAGGAACGGGAATATCAAATGAAGAACAAATACCCTCACTTGTTCGAATGAAGCCCGACGATACGATAAAATTCTGAGCTGAAATTTCCTAAACAGGGGGAGAATGTGAGAACTAAGAAAATCCTGTCACCAATCACCATTAGGAAAATAGTAAAGGAAAATAAATTTAATATCTTGGTATTGTAATTTTTGATTTATGAGATAATAAAATCAAATATGATGTTACAGTTACTATTAAATCGATTGTTGTGCTAAAAAATAAGCCTCCAAAAAGTTGTATCGTCTTTTAAAACGGTTAATGTATTTATAAAGTACTCGTTGACGTGATCCCAAGAATATAAAATTCGTAAGAATCCAACTCCAAATGGAGGAGTTATTGATATTTGTGTGTCTATTAGTAGGATTCAATAGTTAAGCTTATCATTCATCCGAAATTGGTTATATCAATCATGAAGCATGATATTTCGAAATCCCTCAAAGGTAGTATGGTGGTTGGGGAAGCCCTTAACATACCTTCTTAATAAAAATTAAGGACTCAATTGAAGCAATTGAACCCAAGAAAAGTGATTAGCCTTAAGAATGAAGGAATTCCCAATTACTGGACAATGTTAATGCTTACACATCCATAAAGGAGTCATTATCCACAAGCTAGAGATGATTTCTTTCATCATAAAGCCCCCGTTTTAATAAAATTCAATGATTCATTGCTAAATCAAAGAAATAAACTAACAATTGCTCATTCAAATACTAAGCTCATGATCAAAGTATTAAACAACCATAAGAATTATGAACTAAGGATCAATAACATGAGATAAATGACAATCAAAGATGAATCCTTCAAAACCCACAAATACCCAATGGTTTAGCCCAAGTCAACCAAAATGAAGAGATTAGCCACTCATGGCAACATGACAGTAATTATAAAAGTCTTTTAACATCAAGAATGAGTAATTACTAGAAGAATGAGAAGATGATAGCTCGAACTCTCCAAAAACTCCTCCAAGATGCTCTAATGGTGGAAAATTCGAAGTGATAGCCGCCAAACCTTACCCCCAAGGTAAATGATGAGCCAAATGACAAAAATCCCCCTGACTATGCATTTGTGTGGGTGGCTGTGCAAATGATGTTGAAATACTATTGGCTCTTTTCATCCATTACTCCACCTCACTACTCTAAATTCCCTTGGTCCCCTTCACACATTACATGATTTAAAATGGACCAATCATATTTAAGCTTTAATATGGGTGGTCCAAGCCCATTTTCAAGATTCTATGACCCATCTTCAAAAGTCCATCTCATCCAGGTCTTCAACAAATCAAGGCCAATTCTTCCAAAATAGATCCGTAAAGCCTAAAAATCCTTGCATGCCCATAAATCCCAACAACAAGCTAATCCATCACCGCAACGAGACTCCAAAAACCTACAAAACCTCTTATACAAAAGAGAAAGTGCTCAATACGATCTAATATAAAGAATGGACATAATATGTAATGAAAAAACAATAAAAACGGCTAAAAATGCTAAAATAAACTATATAAAAGAAGTAAATAAAACAAACTAACAAATATTCTAATACATGATTCTTAAATATATTGATTCTAGAGAGTTTTCTTGTGAGCGGTTTTTCGGTACCCAACAACCGAATGTGATCCCTCGAGTTGTTGCAAGGTCGAAATTGGGGCCTTGGCGTGTGCCTGAGTGCAAAATTCGACGATATATGTTTACTTATATACTTTAAAATTTTATTTTATATGTATAATCTATGTTTATTTATAATTTTATAATTTTGTTAGCAGGATAATATACTTGTACAGAAGTTGGAGCCGACAAAAATTGAGATTCGTGTTAAATGGCGGATAGTTAGCTTGGAGTGATTGATCACCCTGATTTTCCCAAGATATAAGTTCACAGGGAACCTTCCTTCACACCATCACCCAAACACTCCCCTTATCCATGAACCTCGATAGAAGGAGGCACAGATAGATGTTCCATCTCACCCGCTTCCACCACCATGGTCAGACGTTAAACCATCAACTGATAAGAATTGAATTATTAATGACTTGCAAAATGAGGTATGTGAATAGAAAAACAAGGTCAGTGAATGTCGCGAGCAATTGAGGTCACATGATAAGCGTTTAGCATGGCATGATGCTACTTTATCCATGCTTCTAAAACGTATCAATAAGACTCCTAAAGATAATGTTGTTACGTCAAATAGGGGTGGAGGTACATTGTTAATTGTTTCAATCCCATATAATTTTTATTTAACTTTATGGTATACCCGTTATTCATTGTTTATAATTAAATACTATCGAACCATACATACACTTTATCATGCAAGATGATGGTACCACAGACTAAAATGACTTATGGGAGCATGGTTATAGGTTTGGGACACCTAAACAACCGCTAAATCACAAACCTCAGAAGCCGTCTACATGCATTCAATCGTCATATGTAAAGGAGATATCATGGGATGAATACAAAACGCCTGTAGCACTGCTTAGCCATTCTTTACACCAAAAAGTTATGTCTATATGGTATAAGTCCTCATTGATACAAATGAAGATGAAAGGTGTTGCACGACAATCTTTTAGAACCTACTATACACAGTCTATATAAAGAACGGGATGCTTCGTTGTTGCTTGCTCACCATTTTTTGACCGGTATTCTGACGATTGAGTATTGGACACACTTATATGCGGATAATCACACAAGTTGGTTTCATTGGAAAGTGATGTAATTTACATAATTATGTGCTCGTTATGTACTACACTTCTAATAACAATACTTACTTTAATGTAAATTTTTTGATTGGCAGGACATCATATTGTGCATCTCATATTTGATAGAGTGTAAACGAGATGACGCTCGGTGGACAATTGTGTTGTCAGCTTTCAACACCAATACATTTTACTAGAATGACATGGCTAATTGTGATACGATATAATTGTGTTTGGATTACATTACCAAAGTAACCATAATTTATAATATAATGTTATTTGATGATTAATTAATTCTAAACTTTTGTGTAACTTTACATCCTAATCAATACACCAAATTCTCATTAGTTTTTTGGGTGCTTTGGATTTGAAGACATTCAAAATGACAATATACGATTGTTACTGGAAGAATAGTTACTGTATGGAAGATGATGATTGGTTTATAGATATGCGAGCCCACATCATTAAACTACTAGTGGGTATCTGTTGGATTAGTGTCTAAGCCCGTAACTATATTTGGTAAGTACTTGACCCGGTTGTGCATGGTCCTTTTGGGTTGCCTTCACCAAAGCAACATGATATGATGATTTATAAGTAAAGAGGTTATTATGATTTATTCATATATTATATGATTAATATATTAACAAAATCATATAATTTAATTAATATTCGACAATAATTAATTAAGAATTAATTTTGTGGCTAAAAGAGATTAATTAAATAAAGGTGACTGGAACTGTCAGTTATGTGATAGTTGGTTATTGGGCTGTGGATCCTTATGGATCATAGGATGGACGAAATTAGGGTGTATGGACTCCTTGAATTCATCCAAGCCTTATTCTAGAAGGATCCTTGGACTGCTTAAAGCCTATGTTATCCAATTAGGGTTTCAAGCTGTAACCCTAGCATCTCAAGTATTTAAAGACCCCATGGGCTACAGAAATTGACTACTAGAAACCCTAAAGAGTTCCTAGAGCCGATTTTGTGCCTACAACCTCTCTCCAAATCATCCTCTTGCTTCTTGTTGTTTTGTAAGCCATTAGTGGAGTGACATTTGTAACTCTAAGCTCCAAGGATAACAAGATTCAAGCTTTCAAGAAGAGGTAATCATCTAGATCTATTTTGTTATGTCAATTTTGAACTGTTTACTCTAGATCTAGGGTTTGCAAGTCTTGTATGAAAAGCATGTTCATTAGAGAAACCTAGATCCAAGCATTAGGGTTTGCATGTGTACATAGGAATGTTCTTATGGCTAAAACTCATCAGTGGTATTAGAGCCTTGATTGGCTTCTCTTGAATTTGATGCTTTATGTTTGATTCTTGATTGAACTTTTGTTTTTTTTGCTCTTTGCCTGATGAACTCGGCGACTCCCATCCTGGACTCGACGAGTTAGGATGAACTCGACGAGTCCATAAGGGGACTCGGCGAGTCGGAGTGTCAGACAGAGGGAATTTCGGGATTTCTTGCTGTTTTGCTTAAGGATACTTACCTAAATCGTTTTAGTTTAATAAAATCCGAATTTTATTACCTTTTTGTCAATATCCTTAACAAAAGAAAAGATAATTACCAATTATTTAAATTATAAATTCCTATATGATAATATTTGATTATTTGAATTTATTTGGTGAATTATCTTAATCTTGATTTGGTCAAATTTAGATAATCATAAAATTAATTGTTTAATTTAAAATTATTTGCTATTTGATCCTTGTGTTTTGAAAGGTTCAAAACTTTTCCTCAAGTTTTGAAATTTAAATTTTGTGATTAAAATGTTTAATTTGAACTATTTAAATTTCAAACCCTAGAATTTTATAAGTTTAAAATTCGACCTTATACTTTATAATATTATAAGATATATATATATATATATATATATATATATATATATATAGGGTTAGGTTATTTTGTGGATGGTATATATTGTGTGGATGTAGGGATTAATTTAGACCACTAGATTAAAAGAATAAAATGGATATGATTTAAGGTGTAGGATATTAAAATAGGGTAGCATGTATAATATAATACACTCAAAATGGTTGTAAGGGTAATTATGTCAATTTGGTTAACAATAAAATAAGGAATGTGAGATATTCTTGCTACTAACCAAACAAATACACCTGCTTTCTATAAATTCATGATTTAAAATTGATTATCAAGATTATGGAGTTAAAAGTTGATAAAGAACCATACATAACTTTTTTTTATTATGCATTCTAACAAGAATGAGGGTATATAACTTAAAAAATGAACTTACAATAAAAAAATCCTTATTCTGACAAAATGAATATATAATAACATGACTTTACTCATGAATGAACATACAAATTTTTTTTTGATTACGCATTCTTACATGAATGAATATACTTCAACATACAATAAAAAATGCCTATTTTGGAAGAATTAACTTCTTTTATCTAAAAATTCAAGTTCATTCTTAAAGAAAAAGCATTATAAAATAATAGGTATTCTTGAAGAATAAAACTAAAGTTTCCTTTATCTTCTGGTTATTTAGGTCTGATCTATTTGCAGGTCTACATGTGAAGAACATCACCCTTCCTAATTCTAAAAGAATATTGTCCTTCATCCTTTTGAAAGAATATTAGTTATCCTCTTTCTCAAGTCTTCCTCGTTCTGAAAGAATATTGCTTGACCAAAATTCTGAAAGAATTTACAAGTTTAAAATAACATGTATCAAGGAAAATCAAATAAATTACATTACTCTATGTCAAAATAAAAAGTTATAATGTCTAAAGCCATTGACTAGACATATGGACTTATGAATCAATTTTCTAGTTATGAAATTTAAGTCAAAAACCTGCCTTCTCAATTGCTACTATTCAAAACGATGGTCAATTAGATGAATATATTTAACAAGAAACAAAAAAAGTTAGGGTTTTGAACTGTAATGGAATAAGACTTCGCCTTTATATCACTGGAACTGTTCTGTTCTAGATGTATATTCTTATACCAAAATCCCATATATCAGTCCCTTAAACTAATTAGAAAGGCAACATACCTGGAGAAAATTAAATTTGAAGGAGCAGCATATGTTCAAGGAGTAGCAGATATCGATATAAGGGAAACAAGATTTCAATAATGAATCAGATTTACAATTTGACATCCTCAATTTGTGACTTTGCTTGATTTATTGATGAATTTATGCTTGATTGGAGTAAACGTATCTTCAAACATAAATGGAAGACGCTCTGCCATAAACAAAATCAGAAGGTTCAGGATAATTGAACTGGAAATCGGGAAGATGAAGGTTAATCGCAATAGTCGAAGCGATGGAAGCAGTCCCGGCTGAGAGTGTCTGGTCGCACACATAACAAATGGGTAGAGAGCTCCTTTGACCACCACCATCATCGCCAGTGCAAGGGGTAGCTTCACCCCCGTCTCTTCTTCAATCACACGAGGCACAAAAAATAAGTCGGTTGAGTCTTGATCTTAAACCCTAGTAACATACACACCAGATTCTTCCAAATGAACCTAGTTGGCTTCTTCAACATGACTTTGTGACTGTTTGAATCATATGGGTTTTTGATTTTGTGGGTTATAGGTGAAGATGCAATGTCGCGATCGTGTAGCCGTGAAGCAGTAATTGTACGATTGAGTGGTGAGAGGTGGGTTTTAATATGGTAATTTAGAAACTGATTGCTGAAATTTAGATAATAATTAAATTTAGATAATAATTAACATATACATGTAATATTACAAATATAACCTTTTTTATTTAATTAATGATTTATTGTTTGCTAAATTTTGATTGGTCCCTACAACCACACAATAGTTACCAATCCACATTTGAACCTAGCTCTCTCTCTCTCTCTCTCTCTCTCTATATATATATATATATATATATATATATATATATATATATATATATATAGTCTTACTGTTAGTAGGCCTTATTCACGAAGCCGATCTATAAGGGGGGTATAAGGTTATGGCCTATAAAATGGCCATTTAATGGGTGTCCACCCTCACCCGCCGCTTCCTTGATTGGTGGAGGGTCGTTAGCTGAATGGGTAGGATAGAGCAACCCTTTCTCATTAATAAGTATAATGAATTACTAAAGTAACTAAATGTTTTTTCAAAATTCTCAATCTTAGTTACTTTAGGCAAAGTGAATTGATGCAATCCCATGAAATAATACTTTGTACCCTTGCTAAGAAGTTAGTGGAGCGTGTGTGGTTAACCGGCACAATAATTGGTTTCTAAACAATGGTGGCAAAGGGTTACTCACTGTTTGTCATAGTTCGATGGAGCGTATGTGGTTAACCAGCACATCGAATAGATGACTATAACAACAAGGGCACCATGTACATTTGCATAGTTATTCACACCCGCTTTGTGATCCTCGGCATCCCAGTCACAAACTTGAGGGGGATATCGAGATTTAAACATGTCATTAAAAGGTTCAATGAATCTCAAAAGAATCTAGGAGTTTTTAATACATTTAAAACTTTATCTTCTTTTCGTTTTTCATGGTGTAGAATTAGTGAATCGTCATTCACTTACCTTCAAATTATTTACTTGTTAGATTACGGCATCCATCTTCTAATATGTAAATAATTTTGTTGGATCCTAGCCCTAATTTCTCATTTTGGGTGTTTAATTGGGGATTCATTTCTAATCAAACTTTGTTCTTTTCTTTTTTCAGATGTTGAACATGAACAACAATAACGCTTCTTGCTCGAGTTCCTCCGACTCTTTCTCACTCATGAACTTGTGTGGGAGGGTGATATTCGGCATAAACAATTTCAATGATTGGATCTGTAACATTAGAATGGTCACCCGTTATGAGGACAAAGAGTATGTCCTAGATAAGGAGCTGAAGGAGATCGACATGAACACTGCTATTCCTGAAGAGATCGCTGCCTTTGAGGCCCACGAGCGTGATGCCACGAAAGTCCATTGCATCATGCTGGCAACAATGACTTCCGAACTCCAAAATTCCTATGAGGACATGTATCCCTATGAGATGTATCAAGACTTACTGGACCGGTACCATCAAAGTGCGAGGCAAGAGAGGTATGAGATCATCACTTCGATGATCACTACTCGAATGGATAGTGGAGAGTCCCTTACCGCTCATCTGCAAAAGATGCAGAGATATGCTGACTGTCTTCTCAAGTTGAATGTTAACTTTGATGAAGAGCTGACGATTGACATTATCCTTCACTCCCTGCCTCCCTGCTACAACCAGTTCTGCATGACCTACCATATGAATAAGGAAGAGGTCACCTTGAGCAAGCTTCAAGGCTTTCTTAGGATTGCTGAGAGTAATCTCAAGGATAATTATGTTGCATCAACTCCCACTCCAACCGCTGCCCCTGTTTTGGCCATTGGGAAAGGGAGGGGTAAGAAGACGAAGGCTCCCTCAAAGAGCAACCACAAGGGTAAACCCCAAGATGGTACCTCTTCTAGTGGACCCAAAGTTGGTTCTGCTAAACCCAACTCTAACCCAAAGGAGGCAGAGTGCCACCACTGCCACAAAATAGGGCATTGGAAGACAAGCTGCCCAGAATATCTGCAAGCTATCAAGGATGGAAAGATAAAGCCATCTTACGCAGGTATTTACACAATTAAATCTAATGATTTATCACATTCCATTTCTTGGGTACTTGATACAAGATGTGGTTTTCACAATTGTTCTGATTTTCTGGGCCTAAGAAGAGATAGGGATGTGGAACATGGGAAGATAAATTTGATCACAGGGAACAGAAGATCGTCGCCTATAACCAAGATCAGAATTTACTCTTTAATGCTTAATAGTGGATTAGGATTAGATTTAAACCATTGTTGCTATTCGCCAGATATGGAAAGAAACATCATTTCATTTCATGGTTTATATAGACAAGGTTTTAGATATTCATTTGATAATGAAAAGGGTTCTATTAATGCTTATCTTAATGGTGTATTATATTTTGAAGCATTGCCTTGTAATGGAATATATGAAACTGTGATGGTTGTAGATAACTTAGGAAATGATGTGCTGTGTGTTGAATCATCCAATGGTTTGGATAAAGCATGCTTGTGGCATTGTTGTCTTAGACATGTCAACAAGAAATGCATAGCCCAACTCCAAAAGGATGGAGTGTTGGAGTCATTCGACGTTAGGGACGATGACGTGTGCGAGTCTTGTTTACTTGGAAAGATGACCAAGTCACCCTTCACTGGAACTTATGAGAGGGGTGAGGGTCTATTGGATCTCATACACACCGATGTATGTGGGCCCTTTAGATCAACCACAAGGGATGCAAGCCGCTTCTACGTGACTTTTACCGATGATTATAGTAGATATGGGTATATCTACTTAAGCAAGCACAAGTCAGAAACCTTTAAAAAGTTCAAAGAGTTTAAACAAGAAGTGGAGAATCAGTTGGGCAGGAAAATCAAGATTCTTCGATCCGATCAAGGAGGAGAGTACCTAAGTCTTGAATTCCACGACAATCTTAAGGAATGCGGAATCGTTTCGCAATTGACGCCACCTAGGACACCGCAGTTGAACGGTGTGACTGAGAGGTGTAATCGAACCTTGTTAGACATGGTTCGTTCCATGATGAGTCTTGCTTCACTACCTATCTCATTTTGGGGGTATGCCTTAGAGACTGCCGCCCATATCCTTAACTTAGTCCGTACGAAGAAGGTTTCCAAAACACCTCACGAGATGTGGACAGGGAAGGCTCCCTCATTGGCACATATAAAGGTTTGTGGTTGCGAGGCTTTCGTAAGACGAGAGACTCACGACAAGCTCGAACCTCTTAGTGAGCGGTGTATTTTCATCGGCTACCTGCAAAAATCCTCTGGATATCTCTTCTATAGATCGAGTGACAATGTTGTCTTCGTTGCGAGGAGAGGAGTCTTCCGAGAGCGAGAACTCATAAGCCAAGGGGACAGTGGGAGGAAAATCGATCTTGAAGAGATTCAAGAGTCGAGCGATGAAGGAACCTCTAACGCTGGCACTCAACCCGAGGAGGAAACTTCGGTTGAACCGATTGACGAGTCATTACCTCTTAGACGTTCCGAAAGAGTTAGAGTTCAACCCTAGTTATATGGTTTTCATATGACTACAGAAGGGGACACATATATTAGTGATATTACACTAATAAATTTGGAGGAACCTAACAGTTATCAGGAAAGCATGGCAGGCCCGGAGTCTGCAAAATGGAAAGAGGCGATGGACAACAAGATTCAGTCCATGTATGAAAACCAAGTTTGGAATTTGGTTGACCATGTACCCAGACGTAAGACGGTCGGGTGCAAGTGGATCTTCAAGAAGAAGACCGACATGGATGGGAATATGCACACATATAAGGCGCGATTGGTCGCTAAGGGTTTCACTCAAATTCCCAGAGTTGACTATGATGAAACCTTCTCACCGGTTGCCAAGATAAAATCTATTAGGGTGATGCTAGCCATTGCTGCATTTCATGATTATGAAATATGGCAAATGGATGTCAAAACCACTTTCCTTAATGGGAATTTGGCTTAGGATGTTTACATGGCTCAACCAGAGGGTTTTGTCAATGCGAAGCATCCCAATAGGGTGTGCAAGCCTGAGAAGTCCATTTATAGACTTAAGCAAGTGTCTCGCAGATGAAATCTTTTCTTCGATGAGAAAGTCAAAGAGTTTGGGTTTCTACGAAGCGGGGATGAATCATGTGTAGATGTCAAAGCCAGTGGGAGTATAGTTAGCTTCCTCGTACTGTATGTCGATGACATACTACTCATAGGAAACGACATCCCGACACTGCAGGAGGTTAAGTGCTGGCTCGGGAAGTACTTCGCTATGAACGACCTCGGAGAGGCTTCCTATATTTTGGGAATAAGGATAGTGAGAGAAAGAAGTAAGAGACTAATAGGACTTAGTCAGAATACTTAATTGGAAAAGGTACTAAAATGTTTTAGTATGGAGAATTCAAATAAGGGAGAGTTGTCAATCCAAAGTAATGCGAAGTTGAGTAAGACTCAATGCCCGAGTACCGAAGTCGAGACAACAGAAATGAGCCGAGTACCATACGCTTCCGCAGTTGGCTCGATTATGTATGCTATGACTTGTACTCGACCTGATGTGGCCTTCACCTTGAGCATGGTCAGCAGATATCAAGGGAACCCTAGCAAATCACATTGGACCGCAGTCAAGAACATTCTTAAGTACCTTCAGAGGACCAAGGAATGGTTTCTAGTCCTCAAAGGGAGTGATGACTTCAAAGTGTGAGGGTATAGTGATGCCAGTTTTCAGACCGACAGGGACAACTACCGTTCACATTCGGCTGACTCTTTACCCTTAATGGAGGAGTAGTGACTTGGAAAAGTTCCAAGCAAGAGATAGTAGCCGATTCAACGTGCGAATCAGAGTACATTGCAGCGAGCGAAGCGTCAAAGGAGGCGATATGGTTGAAGAACTTCAATGGAGACCTTAGAGTTGTGCCAGCCATAAAGAAGCCCGTAAAAATCTTCTGTGATAATGAAGGAGCGGTTGCCTTGACCAAGGAACCGAGGGATCACGGCAGATCTCGACATATCGACAGAAAATATCATTTTATTCGACATCAGGTGGAAGAAGTACTCCTCATAGTAAAGAGGGTATCGTCAGAGGATAACCCAGCAGATCCACTTACGAAGGGAATGAGCAGGGTTAAGCACCTGCAGCATGCTAGGAGTATCGGGCTGAAGGACGATATTAGTTTAGATTAGATAGTTTAGAAACATGTAATAGATAAACTGAAATTAATATTTTATGATTAAATAAAAGAGTAATATTTATTAGTAATGTTATTGTCCTATGTTAATTGTTTACCTATTGTTTCATTTTTACATGTTTTGACTTCTGGAATAATAAGAATTATTCGAACCGTCCACAGTCGTTCATATGTTGGAAGTAGGTATGAATGAAGACTGTTAGACATAACAAAAGTCTGCTAGAACGTTCATGAGTGCTTATGAGTTTGATTTGAGCATTGGAATAAACCCTCGCTTGTTGGAATCACTTCATGGAATTTATCTCGAGTGATCGCAAGACGATAATATCATATTGTCTTAAAACGTATATATATGGTTTATTGTTTGGTAATTGGTTATGCATTGATAATGCGAAAACGCATCAGTAACTTGATGTTATAAAACACATTGTTGTGTATGATTTGGTTAGTGAATAATAAATGCATATAAGGTGAAGTTTATCTGTTCCTTTTATCCTAAGAGGGTAAAAGCGATATCATGGCCCCTCGATGATTTGGTTTGACTTATGTGCCCGGCCCGGTCAGGACTGAATTGATGTGTTCAATTAAGTTCTATGTCAAACGAATCAGAGATCGAGAAACAAACTGTGGACAATAAGTATGACTATGTTCCATGTAATTGTCCGCATGATATCTAGAACAGAGGACTATACGATCCCTTATCTAAAGGACAGGCTACTGATAAGATCAGAGTTCGACAACATCTTTGAGAGCTACGATTGCTAATCGGATTGTGCTTACACTTATAGTTACTAGACTTATCCAAGTGGGAGACTGTTGGATTAGTGTCTAAGCCCGTAACTATATTTGGTAAGTACTTGACCCGGTTATGCATGGTTCTTTTGGGTTGCCTTCACCAAAGCAACATGATAAGATGATTTATAAATAAAGAGGTTATTATGATTTATTAATATATTATATGATTAATATATTAAAGAAATCATATAGTTTAATTAATATTAGACAATAATTAATTAAGAATTAATTTTGTGTCTAAAAGAGATTAATTAAATAAAGGGAACTGGAACTATCAATTGTGTGATAATTGGTTATTGGGCTGTGGATCCTTATGGATCATAGGGTGGACGAAATTAGGGTGGACTCCTTGAATTCGTCCAAGCCTTATTCTAGAAGGATCATTGGACTGCTTAAGGCCTAAGTTATCCAATTAGGGTTTCAAGTTGTAACCCTAGCAGCTCAAGTATTTAAAGACCCCATGGGCTACAGAAATCGACTACCAGAAACCCTAAAGAGTTCCTAGAGCCGATTTTGTGCCTACAACCTGTCTCCAAATCATCCTCTTGCTTCTTGGTGTTTGTAAGCCATTAGAGGAGTGACATTTGTGACTCTAAGCTCCAAGGATAACAAGATTCATGCTTTCAAGAAGAGGTAATCATCTTGATCTATTTTGTTATGTCAATTTCGAATTGTTTACTCTAGATCCAGGGTTTGCAAGTCTTGGATGAAAAACATGCTCATTAGAGAAACCTAAATTCAAGCATTAGGGTTTACATGTGCATATAAGAATGTTCTTATGGCTAAAACCATCAGTATCAACTACTGAGGTACCAAACCAACTAATCAATCCCAATTGAGAGTTTCAACATGACTCTCAAAAAGGCCCCATACATACCACAACGCATTGACAGTAGAGGAGATTGTGGGATGTTTTTGTGTTGGTTCATTGAGATGTTAATTGTCGGGAAATCGTATTTTTAAAAGGGTAAAACCGTTCCATGGGCTATGTCATATCGTAAACGATTGGCGGATATTTTTTGGGGTACAACGACAAAGTCCATTTGAACATTGTACTATTACTTAAAACAAATCCCTTAAATTTATGTAATTATTAGTTTTTTTTTTTTTTTTGTAATTTTTAAGATTACATTTGCAATTTAGATTTTATAAAAAAGAAAATTATTAAAAAGGAAAAAAAATAACACAAAACACATTTTACGCACAAACATAAAAAAAAATACTTTTCCGGAACGAGTGTCTGAAATCCCACTCCGGTGTCCCAGAGAACTCTCTAGAATGATATATTCCGGACAAATTGGTTATTTTACAAAAATAAAATAAATTAAATTGGGTTATTTTTTCAAAATGCTAGTGGGTATCAATTGAGAGTTTAAACATGACTCTTAAAAAGACCCTAGACGTACCACAATATATTGATAATAGAAGGGATTATAGGGTGTTTTTGTGTTGGTTCCTTGAGATGTTAATTGTCGGGAATCGTATTTTAAAGAGTGGTTTTATAGCTAGATCTATGATTTAGATAAGTTGAGGGCTTTGGGCATAATATAAAGATTCAATTGTAATAAACTTTCGGGTTCAGTCAAAAATATTTTAAATAACAGTAGCAAAGAAAAAGAAAAGTGTTAGTCACAAAAAGTGTGCAGTTACATAATTAATTAATAGTATAGTTTTCATCTTTTGGAAGTGATCAACTACAACTTAATTTTTTTTCTTTTGAACGGTGGATTTTTTAGACTTTAATAGGAATTAAGCGAATCCAACGAGTACGGGTAGAGGAAAAAGAAAGCATCTAATCATCAATAAATGAAAGAGTTGGCACCACTGAAAACCCACATATCCGAAGCTGGAGCCAAAATGATTGAATCAAGACGGTCCCAAAGACCCTGCCATTGGAGACTCCCCCCTTCCCTTACTCTCTCAAAAGTGAAATAAAAAAATAACTTTGCTCCATTTTGTATCTGACAGTAGCCTGTTTATCCAAATCAAGAGCATAAATTCTAGGAAATTTGGTTTTTAAAAGCGTATCTCCTAACCAAATGTCTTCCCAAAAATAAATAGACAAGCCTCACCTAGTTTGTTTTTACACGTAGATAAAATACTAACACCCTTCGAAGAAAGGTTATCCACAACCTTGATCCAACCAAATAGTGTTCTCATTGCCCTCGATACCCCACTTGACCTTAGCTTTTAAGCTAAGTCAAGATGCCTCAAGTCCAACTCTCGTAGCTTCTAAATAGCAAAAATCCAAGATTGAGTTAGCCAATGTTGTGGAAATCGCTATTCGGCACTCGTTCGGTTGACTGAAGAGTAGCGAGTACTTGTCCTAGGTGGGGAGTACTCGGATATGGTATTTTAAAAAGATTTACTTTTAGGGAAATTATATATACGAAAAATCAAAAGTTTATTAAAATTTATAACAAAGTATGTGAAAGATCAATAAAAAAGATACATGTTTGAATGTTAAACTAGTTCAAAAAAGTAAAAATTTTAATCACGAAAATCTTGAAGATGAGAATGAGAGAAGAAAATGTATACAGTTCACTTATCTAATATCTTATTTTAATTTTAAGGTTTTTATGTTAGATAAAGTATAAAATATACATATTAATCTTGAAATTCTAGATTTTTTTTTTCTCTTTTTAAGTCAATTTTAACCATTTGACCTAGGTTAACCGATTTGGCTAAGTTTGACCGAGTTGGGCCGATGCTGACCGAGGTTGGCTGCGTTTCGAGTTATTTGACCGAGTTGGCTTAACTTGCCATAGTAAGAGGTCGAGTTCGAATACTCGACCAAGTAGTCACCCGAGTTGGTCGAGTTTTACAACACTAAGGACAGCTTAGAAGACCCAACCAACTCCATAAGTTAATTGTCAATAATATCAATATATTGTAAAAGAATCTGCCTGGCTTGTGAGTGCACCCACATTGTGCCATAGAGATTGGCGTCATTTTCCTTGTTAGATCCACCCCAACCGTAGTCATCTAGAGAACCACACCAACCTATTGCCAACAAACATGTGTCAAACTCCCCTAGTGTCGACCCTAACCCCCGCCTCCTCCGAAAATCTAATGTTTTTGATAATATTATTGACATGACGTTTTCTTGAATTTCCAATAGAAGTAGTAAAACTAAAATTATACGGGTTGCTTGTCTTAAAACCCCAAATTTGGCTTGCATTTACTTATAATGGTTTTTCTCTAGCTACTTACTTAAAGTTTGGTTAATATATCTTTCTTGTTAAAAAAAACTGATAGTTAGGATTTTGTGATATGATTTAAGAACACAATAAGATTCATGTACATGGGGTTTTTGTGAGAAAGGCTTTTGTGTTTGAAATTGTGGATAGTAGAAATTTTAATAATCATAGGCAAATTAAATACAAATAACATATTTTAAGTTTAAAATATACTTTAAAAATCAATAACCTACCTTTCAAGTTGCATTTTTAGCATTTAGAATTAGTGTAGGCACTTCCACTTTTTTCACAGCTTCATGAATTAATGTCAGAATGTTTGCGATCAAGTTATATTTAGACTTAGGCAATTTCCTTTTAAATTGAGAAAACATATACAATTAGGTTATTTCGGTTTAGTGTTTCAATTATTAGGTTAAGCAAGTCGATATGTAATATTTCAAGTAATAGTTTTCTTCGGTAAATGTTCGAACGACTATATATCCAGTTTGCCGGTTGGAAACAGAAAATTTACAACACATGTTTGGGGATTGTGATACAGTGGCACAGACTTAGGTTGTTGTCCCTAGGTGGTTGGATGTCCAGTGCCTCTACAGTTGTCCCTTTCGGGGATTTTGGCTTGACGGATTCGTTAAGTATTACCAAAATGAAGAAAATGCCGATTCAAGTGGTAGTCAAGATGTGCTTATGAACAGAACCCACTGGAATTTAGGGCCCAAAAATTTATTCAGATTTTGTATTAAGTTTTGTTCATTAGGTTACAAAACGTATGATGCATCAGGTGAGAAAGGAAACAACGCAATGGGAAATAGAAATCAAATGAACGGGAATCGGAAATTCTTTGGGAAAAGGAATCGGCGTTTTGGTTCTTGCTGATAGTTATTACAATTTTTGCATGGCGAACAAACGATGGCTAGCAACAACATTTTATTAGTTCTTATTTTCTTAAATCCAAAAGAAATCATTCAAAAGAAAACCCATAATCCTCAAAAATCAAAAGGTAATTAATCACCCAATTAGAGGCTTTAAATCACAAATCTGTCAACTTCCAATCCATCTTTGAGTTTTAGAAGTATATGATTTCAAATTGTCTTGAAATGTCGAAAATCAAAAGATATTATACACATGATACATTTATGATATTATTTAGAAGTAAATCCGTATTTTTTTTTTTCCATTCTTTCTGATTCATATTTTCTTTAATTTAGAAGTATTGGAAGCAACAATCTGTTGACTTTTTATCCAACTTTAAGGTGTAAGGTTTAGAAGTTTCTGACTTTTAGATTTTTTTGATGTGTCGAAAATTATAGGTAACTTTTGCTTTATGATTTTTTATTAGAAGCAAATTAGAGTTTTTACATCTATTACATATATAGTTATGTTGATTATTCCTATTATTTTTGTATTTGAGGACAGAAAGTGAAAAGTGTTGTATTTATTTATTGTTTTTACATCTACTACATATAGAGTAATTTTGATTATTACTATTATTTTTGTACTTGTAGAAAATGATGTTTTCCGATTTGAAGATATTGAAGTCTATTTACAATCTACAGTGATTCAAAAACGATTTAATGGATTGGTTTTGATGACGAGACATAATGTTGAAAACAACTTTTTGGATAAATTTATTTATGAATGTGTTATTAAAAAGTTTATTTCAATTAATATTAGAAGAATGATTGTTTTCAAATAGAATCAAATTTCTTTTTTGTGTATTATTTTGAATGAAGTTTTAATTTATGTATTTTGCAATAGAATATAAAAGTTATTAAGTTAGATTTTTTAGATTTTTCAAGTTTTAGGGCTTAATTTTTATTAATTGCACATGGTCTTCAAAATCTCAAGACCAACCCTATTTAAGAATGATGTGGATTTTGGTAACACGTTTTGACGTAAGGAGCTTATCTATCATTTAGTGGTAGATTATTCGTTTCTTTGGTTTTCTAGCACAAATCGAAAATCTCATATTTTTTAGACATGATGGTTACATAACTCTTTACTTTTAATGTATTTTTCCCTTCTTTTAGCCGGTTGGTTTGTAATAAAATTCAACTGTTCAATAGAAAAAAAAACTAATTGTATTTGTATGTTTCCAATACTCCTCTACTAACTATTAAAACAAATCTAAACGATATAGTTTAATAACAAAAGTTTTGTTTGCTTAAAAATTTGAATGCAACAGAATTTTTATTTTTAAAGAATTACAATTAAACTATAGTGATATAGAAATGTGGGCCGGTTTTCCATTTTTTTTTTTCAAACCCTTTTTTAAGCAATTTGTCTAAAAACAAGTTTTTTTTTTGGTTTGTACAGCAAGGAGATTTCATTTTCAATAAATAAATAAATAAGAAGGCGGCTACTAAGAAACTAGCATAGATTACAAAAGACAAGCCGTAAAAAGCGAGGTTCCCCAATTACTCCAATCTATGCTATAAAAGCTTTCCTTTATGCTTTAAAGAAAGTAAACAAAATTTGATGTCATGTTTTGGTTGTAAGAGACTCGTCATCGCCTTTTTTAAAAATTGTGCCATTATGAGCCTTCCATAGCAGCCAAAATATTAAACTTATCAAAGCATCAACTACCTTTATCTCCTTGTGATCTTGAGCAGTGAACAAAGTGATGTCAGTAAAGATGTGTCAAGTAGAGATCGTAATCGAGACGGGGAATAAATTAACCTATAATTAAATAACAGGAGACCCTAATTCTCAATATAAGAGCATCTTCAATGGTTAAGTCATGTTATGACTTAAAGCTATTGCCACATTATTATTATAATAAATTAACCTATAATTAAATAACCATGGTTAATCTCCTCAAATAGCTTTTTTTTATAAAATTTTAACTAATTTACCCATATCCATTTAAAATGTTCTATAAAGCCCCTTTATTTAATTATTCTTCACTTAAACACACGTTGTATTTTAATTTTATTAAAAACATTATAATAAGTTGTTTCAAAATAAGTATATTACAAAATATCGTTCGGAAAAATTAATACGAAAAAACTATTATGGAATAGTGATAAAAAACAGTGAAAAAAAATATATAATCATTATAATTTTATATTCCATATAAGAAATGTCATTAGATATTTAATATAAATAATTAATTAGTAAATAGATAAAAAGTATTTAAAACTAAAATATATTTAGGAAGGTAAAATGAATTATAGCTAAAATATGAGTGTGTTAAATGACAAAGTGTAGAAGTATATTGAGTGATCAATGTATATTGAATGGTCAATAAAAAAAGCAAATAAGCTTTATGTTCCAATAATAATAAGCTATAAAAAAAATAAAGGTCAATACTAATAAGTTATAAATAAGCTACCATCGGAGATGTTCTATGTTTAAAGATTTTATAAAATATAAAAATATCCATAGATCACATAAAATATATAAACAAATTTTCTATTAAATTTAAATAAAAACATGAAAAATCAAGTAGAAAAATTACCCAAGAAATATTTGAGGTATAAATAAACCAACCAGAAAAAAAAATTATCCACAAGTTTATATTAGATAAAAGAAAAAGAACAAGTATAATTTCAATCAAATAATTACTAATGAGTTAAATTAATTGGATCAAATTTTATATATTATAAATTATATACTATAAATATATGTTTTATATTATTTTTATATATTAATATATATCGGGGACGGATCCAATGTCAGAGATTAAAGTTATCCCATCCTCACTTTTTTATTCGGAGATAATCCCCGTTTTCATCCACACTGACATAAATAACCAGAAAGCCCCGAACTTATCCCGTTAAAGGTCTTCTTGACCCTGAAATTCAATCCAAACCACTGGAAAGCCCACATCCACGCTGACATAAACAACAACGGACAATTTGGAAAAATATGTTCAGCTGTTTCATCCTAATCTGCAGAATGGGCAGGAAATATAGTGAGCAGAATTCCACCATTAATCAAATTTGTTGCTAAAGGATTAAAGGAATACGGTTTTGAACTAAGCGCCAAACCAAAAAAAAAAAGCTAATTTTATTAGGCTTGTTTTGTGGGTCTTTTGCTGTGACCAAAAGTCCAAAAGTATATTAATAGTTTAATTCTATAAAGGTTGGGCCTCATGAAAACATATTTGTACTAAGTAGGCTTGTTTCGTGTGTCTTTTGCTTGTTAGACCAAAAGTCCAAAAGTATTAAAAGTCTATAACTCATTTGTATCAACGCTATAACTTTTGAACATTGAAGTTGTGGTGTGAAGTGTGAACTGAATAGTATATATATATATATATATATATATATATATATATATATATATATATATATATATATATATATATATATATTGGTTTCAATAACTATTTCAATTTAAAAACTGATAACATAAAGGTTCAGTAGTATTATACTAGTCCAACCAATTCCAAAATACAATAAAAAACCGTTGCATTTGTAAAACTTGGATAAGTTTGTCAATATTATTTGTTAACTTATATAATCCAAACAGGTAATGTCCAACCGTTCATAACGGTATTTCACAACTTGTTTCAAATTAACCATCGTATTGATCTTAAAAGAATCGTATGTGAAATTTGTAATTCTTCATATCTATTTTTGCCAAAGCTTCTAGATTTATTTGCAGTTTGTTCTTTTAAAAAGACATATGAATGACCTCTTAGCTATGTAGGCCGGGAGTTATTAAGCAAAAAACTATTTGTTCTCAGAGACATTAAAATGGTTGTTCCTTGTATAAATGCAACTGAGGAAAAAAAAAAAACTATTGGTTACGAGTTGGATCATGTCTTAAAATATTCAAACATCACTTCAGTAGTTATAATAACTCTTACAATTGGACCCTAGGATATCTTATATCATGAAAAATATTCATACTAGTGAGGGTTTGAGGTCGGCGATATTGAATCGTTGAATTACAATTCATGTTTTTAATTTTTTTTATTTAAGATATTGAGTTATTCTAAATGGTTATCGAATATAAAATATATGGAGTATCTTTTTATCTCAAAGATTTGTATGTAGTTTCTTTAAAAATAATAAGGTAGTTCATTTTTTTTCATATATACCTTGTATTATATTATTTTTTAAAAAAAGGTAGAACCTTCACTTAAAGTAGCTACGCCCTTGTTTGCAAGATCATTTTAAAAAAAATAAAGACAAATAAAAAAGTTTTAATTTTAGAAGACATTTTTTAAGTTCTAAGTTCTAACCAAATTATGATGCTTTTCTCCACCACTACTGCCACGAGGGCGGAACACGATCAATAAGATTAGGGGGCCGAAATAAAAAGTATATAAACTAGTTTAATTGGTTCAAAATCATAAAATTGTAACACCCAGTTTCCCAGGTATATTAATTTATGATTCTATTTCTTTAATTATGTAAGGTGACTCGACGAGTCGGTGCTTAGACTCGTCGAGTCTGGTCGCGACTGGATGACGTGGTTAATGAGGGGACTCGACGAGTCGGGGAGTGACTCGCCGAGTCAGAGTTGATGAAAGAAACCCTAATTTCTCGGGTTTGGGACCTATTTAAAGGCCCTTATGGCCTTCAATTGCGGCTACCTGTCCATTGAGAGAAACCCTAGAGTGCATGAGCGTTTTGAGAGAGAAAGGAAGCCATTCTTGACCTTTGTGGTATTGTTTAGCAAGAAGAAGGAGGTTCTAGTCTACAGGAAGCAAAGGAGGTTGCTATTATGTGGATTTGAAGCTAAGATTATCGCATTTGAGGTAGTAATTCGGCTCTTCTTCTGTTTTTATGATGAATATATGGATTTAGGGTTTCTTGGGCCCTTTGTTAGGTTGATTTGATGTCCAAATAGTCCCTTTTTGGTGATGAGGCTTTGGATCTGGATCCATAGAGGTCCAGAGAGCCTTACTCATCAAGCTTTATGAATAACAATAGAGGTTATGACCTTGGGTTGTGGTATTTAGGGCTAAATCATCATATATGGTCATATAGATGTTGCATGTGCATCAAGATAGAGACTTTACATGATTATTGAGCTTGGGAAGGTTAGATCTAAGGATTAGAGGAATAGATCTGACCTGAGAAGGTTGTTTGAGTTTGTGCATGAAATGAACTCGCCGAGTCCATGAGCAGACTCGACGAGTCGGAACAGGTTGTCCCGTGACTCAGATTAGTGGATGACTCGCCGAGTTGGGTGAGTGACTCGGTGAGTCAGAAAGGATTCAAAGGACTCGAGTTCACATATGGACTCGACGAGTCTATGCAAGACTCGACGAGTCGGGTCAAAGGTTGACCGTTGACCAGCGTTGACCAGGGTTGACTAGTGTTGACTTAATAGTGTTAGTCAAACTAAGTCAGGAAAGTATTAATTAGGGATGTACTTATGATATAGGAGGACGATAGGTCGGGGAATTGAGCACGAGTGATTATCCGACATCAGCGAGGTGAGTCTTCTCACTATGTCAAACCCGATAGGGTAATTATGTGTGAGCGGAAGGTCTTATGTGTATGATGTGTATGTGATGCTTGTTATATATGTGATCTGTTATGATACGAGTATGGTGATATGGGCTGGAAGGTCAACAGAGTATGGGCCGGAAGGTCAATAGAGTTATGGGATGGAAATGCCATGAGACACTTGGATCGGAAGATCCTAAGGAGTTATGGCCTGGAAAGGCGTATGTGTTGTAAGTGGTATTTTGGGGAATTTACTAAGCATTTATGCTTACCATTGACGTGTTATGTGTTTCAGGTACCAGTGATGATCGCGGGAAGACGCCGACATGATCAGTACACACTTGCAGATGATATGTTTTTGAGATCTTGGGATATGGATTATGTATTGTGTTTTTGTGAAAATATTGGATACATGATGTTGGAATGATTTGGAAATGAAATGTTTTTATTAAAAATTAAATGAAAATTGTTTGAAATGTTTCGGTGTTACAAAAATACTTTTACATCTTCTGTTAAAGTTGTGCATTTTCGTACTCGTATCTTTAAGAAACTAATCCATATGGATTGTTTTGTAATATTATTGTTCAACAGATAACACAGTAAATTACAATTAACATATAATAAAAGAAAATGTTAATAAATAACCACATTTATAAAAAAAATTTCATTAAAATACAAGTCATAAAAACAAAATAAGAATAATAACTACTATTTTGAATCAAATCTCTCTATTCTAATAAAAGAATAGGTTTAATCTCATATTGACAAGTGTCATGCAATTAGAACCCCTCATTAATGTTAAATATCATTTATCATGCCAGTTGTCAACCTATTAATTATTCATTTTAAATTTCCCACTCTAATTTTATTAAATTAATAATTGATTCTTCATTTTAAATTTCAAATTTTAAAATTTATCCCTTTAATTATATTAAATTAATAACATCAGATTAAAAATAAAATAAAATTAATATAAATTATAAAATGATATAACTCCACATATTTATTTAAATCAACGATTATAATTTTATATAATAAAAAAAATATCTCTTAAGTAATAATTGATTTAAAATAATTGATTAATAATTTTGATTTTTTAATATGAAAGTTTAATTAATTTTATAACTGTGGTTATCACGGGTGATAAACTAGTCGTCTAATAAAGTAATAATAAATACTTTTATTTTGTTTAGTCATTTGTTACATTTATACTTTAAATGTTTTATATTTTATTATTACTAATAGTTTTGTTTGTATCAGGAGTAATAATCAACAAGAACAACACAAAAAAAATACCATTAAAAAAAATAAAAACTAAAACAACATAATTTTTTTTAGTGAAATTACTATTTTCTCTTTGCAACTTTTAGTGAATGTTTCAGACCTTTCAGGCTTTTGCCTTTCAGCCTCCCTTTGGTTTAAGTTTTACATTTTTTTTTCAAAATATCATATGTAAGAGATAGTGAGAGAAAGAAGGCTCTCGCTCTCGTCGGCTAAGGCCTTGTTTGTTTGCCTCTTAATTGGAAAATTAAGAGGCAGTCTCTTAATTTTAAGATCTAGACCGTTTGATAGCTTCTGAATTTATACCTCTTAATTTGTTAGTCGCCTCTTAATTTTTCAGATTTGGGGATATGTCTGAATTAAAGACAAGAACGCGCGTTCCTCTTTTGCCCTGATACTTCATCTTTTCCTTCTTCTCTTTCTTTCACAAACGTCGACGCCTCATTCTTACTGCATCTCCGATTGCACATTGACAACCCTCTGATATCCCATCCGCCACCAACTGACTGCTGCCTCTTCCCGCGCTGCCATCGCCATCGATTGAGGCTTGTCGGAAATCCCCAAAGGCGAGCGACAATGCTTCTGCGATTTCGAAAATTCTAGCAACACCGATCTCATCTTCGACTGCTTGATTACTGCCGGATGATTTGATTTCTCCAGCTCTCGTTTTGTCTTCCTCACTTGGCTATGATAAACAACCAACCTCGACACACTTTCCTCTGCTGCCTTTGTATGATTTTTCATTCCCCCTCGTTTTTATTTGCATCTTATTCTAGAGTATATAATCCAATGTTCCATTCAATAAATTTTGGAAATACACAGTCAATTTCCTAAGAAAAGTAATGGCTTTCTATTTGCATCTCATTAAAGCTCTTAAGCACACCAACTGTTTGTGAAAAGTCCTGTGAGGTTTTTAATCAAATCACAAAGTTGTGACCTGCTGCAAAAATAAGAATAAAGGGCATAATGGTCTTTTCCTTGTTATTATCAAGTGGGACTAGGTTATTCTAGATTGCATGAAGCATCGAGACTTTGGATGGCCGGAAGAAAGGAGTTGGTTGATGGTTTAAAGGCTGTGCAAGAAAATTTTTTAGGGGTATTTTGGTCTTCTTTTTGGAATTTTACATAAAAGGCTTTTTTTTAATGTGATCCATGTAAACATACATTTCAGTTAGTTTTTATAACCTATTGTAAGCTTGTTTTTGTAAAGGTGAAGACATGAAATAACAATGTACTTTTATATATTTCTTTATTATAGTATCATACTTTCACCTTTTCCTATTAGAGCATAATATTTTGTATGGTGTTTATATATATTTTTATAATTATTTAAGGAGTTTGGTTCGGTTATTTTACAAATAGAAACATTGAATTCAACGAAAAATAAGATGGAAGGGTAAAATGGTCATTTTTATAATTCAGCACAACAATTCAGAGGTTCCAACCAAACAGCATATTAAAAATTCAGATCTTAAAAATTCAGACCCTCTTAGAAATTCAGACCTCTTAAAAATTCAGATATTAAAGATTCAGATCCTGCCAAACAGCCCCTAAGCCGTAAGCTTCCTCTCTCTCTCTTTCTCTCTCTCTCTCTCTCTCTCTCTCTCTATATATATATATATATATATATATATATATATATATATATATATATATATATATAGAGAGAGAGAGAGAGAGAGAGAGGAAACTTAGCCGCAGTCGACAAAGCTCATGGATATCATAGGTAAGCAGAAGACCGACGGGGAGAAGAGGCGTGAGAGCGAAATAGTGTAAAGGCAAGAAATCCGACGATGGTGGAGCCGGGGAGGAGGTGAGCAGTCCATTGGTGTCGTTTTTCTTCCAGGATGTTTTGTGACTACTTTTCTGGCGGACACATTTTTTAGCGTTTACTTTATTCTCCGAAACTCAAACATTGAGTTGAAAAACTTGTAAATTAAATTAGGATTTTGGTATTTTTTTTTATAGATTTTAGTTATATAGTTTCCTAGTTTACTTTTTCAAATCGAAGTTGGGTTGTTTTGATTTTATCAACGATTTTCTAGTCTTTTTGTTAATTTTTCAGCAATTTTCTGATTTTTTGTTAATTGATTATTTACTCTCTTACTTAATCAGACATATAAACTACATGTATGTAACACACACACACACACACACACACACACACATATATATATATATATATATATATATATATATATAGAGAGAGAGAGAGAGAGAGAGATTAGCAAGCTTAAAACCGGGGGTGGGGGGCATGGCTCCTCCTAGCCCCAAGAGGCTCCGCCACTAACTGCCACCACCACGATATACACCAACTTTGCCACATCATCCACCTTTAGCAAGAAGACATTGATTCCATGTATCTTGTAAGTGTTCCAAGGATTGGAGTGTTTTTGCAAGTGGTTCGATATATGAAAGCTACAACTTCTTAAACTCGTTAGTTCAGATATTTTATGACTACAACCTCTCGAACTCGTCAGATCACTATTTTACAACACTAGCTTCTTGAACTTGTTGGGTAAGTGTTTGAAATTTATAGTTTCTTCCACTTGTCGTTTCAGTATATATCAACTACAATTTACCGAACTCATCGGTATATGACACTACAACTTTTGAAAGTAATTGGTCGGTATTTGAATGTTTCCATAAGCGTTTGAGATTGATAAATGTCATTAAGATTTCTCAACATGGAGTTGAACTTGGACATTACACGAATCCTATTTCAGAGTTAGAAGGAGTTAGTCTAATTTAACTCGAGCCCACTCACGTTTATAGAACGTGGTCCGCTGACATAACATTTAATGCCTATCTTTCTATGGTTTTAGTGTTTTGACTTTCAAAGTTCTTTTGATTTTAGATACATTTATTATGTTCGTTTATGATGTCGAGTTTTTATGGTTTTTTCTATTTCTCTTGAACAATTTTTATTTTCATTTATTCTTCTATCACCTGATAAACCAGTTTGTTGTTGCTTCATTTATTAGATGATGGTAAAGGAAAAAGAAATTATCAGTTGTTTATCGCTAAACTCTAGATATTACCGTGAAGACTGCATGATTAAATTAGAGTTTTCATCCATAAATTCCTAATGTCGGTATTTCTATTCACTAGTATGCTCGTCATGTTGGTGTTTATCATCAATTTCCTCCGGTTGTTTTAGGTACCTTTATTTTGATTTTTTTGGTGAAGTATGTCATTTGTATGAAGTTCACATATGTCAAATAAGTATCATTGGACTTGTTGGGTGTCGCATTTCGTAGGTGTTATGTTTGAGTTTGTATGCGAAAGGTTTCACAATTTTGTATTATAAGTTTCCTATTTGTTATGTGAAAGCAATCTTGTTTCGTAGTTTTTGCACTTAGCTTCGCAAACTGTGTTTGGTTTTTTTGACAGGCCGTCTTAGGCCATCTTAGCTTAGGTGTCATGACCGGATTGGTCATTTCCTAACCGACTCTCTTGGGGTGACCAATATAAGAGATGTTGGTTAAATAGAGAGAGTGACTTTTGGAGTGGTTCTTACGTCATTTGTAATCAAGCTTCTTATCCTCTAATCAAAATCCAAATCAAATTTACTCTTGTGTGTTCATTTGATTGGCTTTCATAAGGTTGTTTGCTTTGTATTTCTATGTTAGGTGTTGGTTATCATTCCTAAATTCGGTTAATTCTGTTACTTTTACTATATGATGTTGACTAGAGAGCGGAATGATTTTTGACAATTTGAAAGAATGGTACTGGTTGTTTGTCATTTGTTTGGATAAAGTCCAAACATTGTCAATATTGTAAATATGATACTTTTTTAATATTTTCAATGCAGATTTCCTCCTATTCAAAATTGAAAATTTTGTTTTACCTTTAAGGTTAAATTTTTACATTTTCTTTAGTAATTGTTAATTTTAAACTAGAAAAGAGTCCACTCCCCACCCTACCCCACCCTACATCTCTGTCTATCTATCTATCTATTTATCTATCTATCTATCTATCTATCTATCTATCTATCTATCTATCCTCCCCCTCTCTTCCAATCTCTCTATCTCTTATCTATTTCTTCACACGCGGCAACACACAAGTTGTTTACTAGTTCTACTTAAACTTCATTTATATCATATAACTTTTCTTTGTGTTTGCAAGTGTTTTCTTCACACACAAAACACATACGCCCATTAAATATGTCTGGAGTTGTATATATACACACTAGTATCCTCTATCATGAGATGGCACATGTACGACAATGGAACGAAAATAGAAAGGCGGTTCTGAGAGAACAATAGTGTCAACTTTTTATCCCAAGTTGAATAATTAGTGTGTTAAAATGGAAATACACCTAGAAAGTAACAATGAACAGAATGCTATTAATGTGTGTGTGTATATATATATATATATATATATATATATATATATATATATATATATATATATATATTTGATGTAATTAAAACTAAAACTAACAAAGTTAAACTAAAACATTATAAAATAAAAGAAGAAGATTTGAGAGGATTCTTGAACACTTAGAAGATTGTATTCAAGATGGTGTATTTATTTCTTTCACATTTGATGGGTATTAATACTACATATCATCCTATTCTTACATCATCAAAATAGTACTCCCACTGTCCTCTTTGGAAATGAGCTATCTTTTGCGAAAGACCCCCTTTCGAGCTACAAACACAATGTTTTCACTAGGTATGTAGAGCAAATATCAAAAGGAATTTTATTGGTAACTAATGAAAATACATTTCTCGGCTTTGGGTTCTAGTTTATATTAGGTCTCGTGCCTAACGAGAACCTCACAATCCTAGACTTTGACGTGTGCGAGCGAGTGTGGTTGCCCTGTCCACATCTCATGAGGTTTTTTGGAAACCTTCTTGGTGAGAACAAGATTTAGAATATATGGGATGTTGTGTTAAAGCATAACCCCAGAACGATATTGAGAGTGAAGCTTGACTCATCATGGAATGGAACATGTCTAGCAAGGTCTGATTACACCTCTCAACTACATCATTAAGTTGTGGTGTCCTAGGAGGTGTAAATTGTGAAACAATTCTGCATTCCTTTAGATAGTCATTGAACTTGATACTAAAAATACTCTCCACCTATATCAGATCGAAGCATCTTTATCTTCTTGCCCAACTGATTATCTACCTCGTGCTTAAACTCTTTGAACTTTTCAAAAGTGTCCAGTTTATGCTTGATTAAGTAGATAAACCATACCTACTATAGTCATCAGTAAACATCACGTAGTAGCGATTCGTATCCCTTGTGGTAGATTTGAATGGTCCACATACATCAGTATGTATGAAAGCTAACAAATCTTCACCTCTTTCACATGTGCCAGTGAAAGGTGATTTGGTCATCTTGCCCAACAAACAAGACTCGCATTCATCGTCTAATTTTAGGTGAAATGATTCCAACACTCCATCCTTTTGGAGTTATGTGATGCGTTTCTTGTTGATGTGCCCAAGATGACAATGCCATAAGCACGCTTTGCTAAACTATTAGAAGAATCAATGTTATAAATATTATTTCCTAATTCATTCACAAAAACAAAAGTTTCTTACACACCATCACAAGGATAAGCTTTGAAAATAAATCCACCATTATGACAAACAAAAATTGAACCATCATTATTATTAAAACCATAATGAAATCCTTGTCTAAATAAAGCATGAAATAAAATAATGTTTCGAGCCATTTCTGGCAAATAGCAACAATTGTTTTAATCAACCCTAACTCAATCGAATACAAGCTCATAAGTCCCAATCCTGGTACGACTTTCGCCTAATCCCCATGATAAGGTTCAACTTCCCATGCTCAACCTCTTCACTTTCATTTATCTGTTGTATATTAGAACAAATATAGAAACCACATCATGTATCAAGGACCCAAGAAATTGAAATACAACTGTTATTGATTTGAATAGAGTACGTACCATAAGAGCTAGACACCTTGCCTTTGGGTTCTTTCACTTACTGGAGGTACTTTTGGCAGCTTCTTCTCCAATGGTCCTTTTGGCCACAATGAAACCACTTGGCATATTTTGGGTCCGCAACAAGAGGAGTATCGAAGTTGGGCCTTCCCATTAAAATGAGACTTCTTCATTCTTTCTTCAACTGTCTGTATTAGATCATGAAGCTCAATCAACGTTGTCTCAATATTGTTCAAATGATAGGTCAAGATGAACAAATCATAACTACTGGGCAAGGAGTTTAGCACCATGTCAACGACAAGATTCTTATCAAAGTTCACGTTGAGCTTCTCCAATCTCTCTATGTGCCTCTACATTTTTAGCACATGAGCGCACACAAATTCCTTATCTTTCAATTTGCAAGACATAAGTGTAACACCCATGAAATTCAAGAAAAATTTAAACTTTTAAAAACATTCAAAATCATCATTGTTTACAAAGTGTTTCCAAAATAAGATTCATATCAGAGAAATCCAAAATCATAAAAACAAAACATGAGGAGGTGCACGATCACGCCTTCGCCTTCCCACGACCCTCTGAAGTACCTGAAACATAATTCAAAACTGTTAGCCCGAAGCTTAGTGAGTTTCCCCCAAAATACCAGTTCATAACAAATAACACAATATAATAACAACTTGCGATGGGTCCACAACTTTACAAACTGGATTACCCCTGAGCCCACATCATAAGTCTGGCTTGCTTTACAGGCCCACAACTTATGTCTGGATTGCTCCCTGACCTGGTCAGCCAACAGACTAAATACCGCTAAGCCCTTAGTACGAGTCTGACATGCCCTTCCTGACCCTCAGCTCGTATCTGGAATGCTCATGAGTCCTCAGTATGAGTCTGGCATGCCCTCCCTGTCCCACAACTCATATCTGGAAAACTCCAGGGTTTGTTGGCTATAACACAAAGCAGTAAAACCTCAACCCAACCCACATAATATGTCGATATATAACAGATAATATCATATATATATATATATATATATATATATATATATATATATATATATATATATAGACAGTATCACAGGTAGTCCTACATATCTACCAGACTAGCATATGAAGGCCAGCATAAACAAACTAGCATGCATATTTATTCCATACTTGGCATATTAACAATATCAGGTTATCAAACCAATGGGCCGACCTCGGTGCCTTCGACCCGAAAGTATAGTGAGGAAAACTCACCTCACAAGCAGCAAAACTGATATGAGCTAACTTCGAATCTTAGCTCCCAACTCAAAGCCTACAACCATCATGACTAACCCATAAAGACCTCAAAATACCCAAAATGCCCTCAAAAGTCTAACTTGGTCAACCATGGTCAAAATCAATGTCAACAGTCGAGGTCAACAGTCCATGTTGACCCAACTCATCAAGTGCACCTATTAACTTGTCAAGTTCTTTAGTATTTAGACAGGCGGGAAAAACCCTAGCCAACTTGTCGAGTTAGCTGGAAAACTCACCGAGTTTTACCCTCTTACACATTCAGTCCTTTTTCATCAAGTCTAATGTTTCAAGATGTAGATCTAGCACCTAAGAGCTAGAAAGTCATGTAAAGCTACCAACTTTACGTTCATGCATGCCCCAAAGAGGCTCTAACTCTCAAGGAAAGCTTAATAAGGGATCTGAAGCATGAAAGAGGACTAGAACTCAATAAAGTTTGAAACTTTAAGCCAAAAGAGGCCATCAAACGTCCAGATCTAAAGTGATAATTCCATGAAATGCTCAACCCCATGAACAATCCAAAAATGAGTCAAATGTAACAATAACTTCCAAGGAAGAGATCTAAGCAAATAGATTAGCAAGTTTTCGACTTTTTACCTCAAAAGAGTAGCTAAACTCAAGGAGATTCTGGATCTATAGGTTTCCCTTCAAGCTAGGAACCACCAACTTCAAGATCTTTCAAAATGAGACCAAAAGAAGCAACTTTTAAGCTCATACACTCAACTTGGGGTAAGATGCACGAATTCTACGGTTTCTGGGCAAAGGAGACGATTAGGGAGGCCAACAATGGGACTTAAGGCCTTTAAATAGGGTGCAAGACCCTAAAAATTAGGGTTTCATATTCAGCCACCAACTCGTCGAGTTGGTCTAAAAAGATCCACGACCCAGAAACTTTCAACACGTCGAGTTGAGGCCATCAACTCGACGAGTTCCAAGGAAAATTTGCCTTTTTAATAAAAATTCTCATACATGGAAGTCGGGATGTTAAAACTCTCCCCTACTTGAACAAGGATTCGTCCTCGAAGCCTGCTGTGGTGAACAAATCTGGATAATGCTCTTGCATCTCGTCCTCCGGCTCCCTAGTCCACTCAGATCCCCTGTGATGCTGCCACCGTAACTTTACCAAAGGTAGCTCCTTGTTACATAGAACATTTACCTTCCTTTCCAGAACAGCCACCGGCCTCTCAACATAGTTCAGGCGCTTATCAACCTGATGTCATCCAATGATGCCACTACATCCTCGTCCAGTACGCACTTTCACAACTGCAAAATGTGGAAAGTGATATGAATCCGACTGAGTTCCTCCAGAAGATCCAATCTAATCGCAACCTTGCCAACCCTGGCACCAATCTGGAAGGGTCCAATATATCGAGGGCCCAACTTCCCCCTCTTCCTGGAGAGAGTCACACCCTTCCAGGGTGAGACCTTCAACTACACCATGTCACCGACCTAAAACTCAAACTCAGATCGACACCGTTGACATAACTCTTCTGCCGACTCTGAGCAGTCTGCAATATCTGTCTGATTTGCCGAATCATCTTTGTAGTCTGAAGAACCATCTCGGTATGAGCTATGACCCTATGACCAACCTCCCCCTAATAGACTGGGGTACGACATCTCCGTCCATACAAAAGCTCAAAAGATGGGGCACCAATATTAGAGTGGAAATGTCCCACCAAAATCTATGACACATGCTCGCAGCATATCCTCGAGGGTCTAAATGTCCCACTCACTCTGACCGTCGGTATGTGGATGATAAGCTGTACTGAAGTGAAGCCTCGTCCCCAGTTCCTCATGGAACTTTTGCCAAAATCGGGAGGTGAACCGAGCATCATGGTCTGAAACAATAGAGACCGGAACCCCATGACAAGCAACGATCTCGCGAATATACACATCGGCCAACTTCTCGGCCGACGAGCTCTCCTGAATTGCCAGAAAGTGGCAACAATCTAGAAGGGTCCGATATATCGAGGGACCAACTTCCCCCTCTTCCTGAAGCGAATCACACCTTTCTAGGGAGAGATCTTCAGCTACACCATGTCACCGAACTGAAATTCCAACTCTAGTTGGCGCCGGTCGACATAACTCTTATGCCGACCTGAGCAGTCTGTAATCTCTGTATGATCTGCTAAATCATCTCTATAGTCTACAGAATCATCTCGGTACGACCTATGACCCTATGAACAATCTCCCCCAACAGACTGGGGTACGACATCTCCGTCCATACAAAAGCTCAAAAGGTTGGGCACCAATACTGTAGTGGAAGATGTTGTTGTAGGAGAACTCTTCAAGAGGTAGGTAGGAGTCCCAGCTCCCACCAAAATCTAGTACGTATGCTCGCAGCATATCCTCGAGGGTATAAATTATCCGCTCACTCTGACCGCCGGTCTGCGGATGATAAGTTGTGTCGAAGTGAAGCCTCGTGCTCAGTTCCTCATGGAACTTTTTCCAAAATCGGGAGGTGGAACGAACATCACGGTCTGAAACAATAGAGACCGTAACCCCATGGCAAGCAATGACACCGGCCAACTTCTCGGACAATGAGCTCTCCCGAAATGCTAGAAAGTGAGCACTTTGGGTCAATCGATCCATGATGACCCAAATAGCATCAAAACCCTTTACCGTCTTCGACAACTTGGTGATAAATTCCATCGAAATCTGCTCCCATTTCCATATGGGAACCTCCAGAGGCTACAACTTTCCATGTGGCCTCTGATGGTCAACCTTGACCATCCTGCAGGTCAAGCACCTCTCAACATACCAAGTGATCTATCTCTTCATGCACAACCACCAATAACTCAATCTCAGATCCTGATACATCTTGGTGGCTCCCGGATGGATCGATAAGCGAGACTTATGAGCCTCCGCCAACACGATCTGTGACCCCACCAAACACAGGAACCCATACTCGACCACAACAGGTTAACAAACCATGACTGTTCGGAACAAATATGGTAATCTCACCCCTGATCCGCTCAATCTTCCAGTTCTCCTCTCGAACACCCTCAGTCTGAGCCTCCCTAATCAATCCCATAAGTGGAGAATCCACATATGTCCTCATATAGGTCATCGAAACAGAAGATCCATCCTACTTGCTGCTCAAAGTATTCGCCACCACATTCGGTTTACCTAGATGGTAAAGGATCTCGCAGTCATAATCCTTGACTACATCTAGCCACCTACACTTCCTCATGTTCAGGTTCGGCTGATCCATAATATGGCTCAAACTCTTGTGATCCGTGTAGATAGTACAACAGACACCATAAAGGTAATGCCTCCATATCTTGAGGGCGAAAACCACCACCCCAACTCAAGATCATGTGTGGGATATCTTGACTCATGCGGCTTCAGCTTCCGCGAAGCATAAGCTATCACTCGTCTTCTCTGCATGAGGACTACTCCCAAGCCAGTGATGGAAGGATCACAAAAAACTACAAAATCCTCAATTCCCTCTGGGCTGGTAAAAAATGGGGCCTTACAAAGTCTCTGCCGAAGGGTCTCAGATGCTGACTGCTGCTCAGGTCCTTACTGGAAATCCACCCCTTTCCTCGTCAGAAGAGTGAGGGGTACTGCAATCTTGGAGAAATCCTGAATAAATCTCCAATAGTACCCTGCCAAACCCAAAAAACTACTAATATCCGAGGGAGATTTCGAAACCTCACATTGCATCAGCGCCTTGATTTTGGCCGGATCGACCAAAATCCTATCTTGGTTAATGAGGTGTCCAAGGAACTAGACCTCTTGCAACCAAAACTCGCATTTCAAGAACTTAGCATAAAGCCATTCTCGCCTCAAAACCACCCGGAGCTCACACAGATGCTCCTAATGCTGCTCTCTGATCTTGGAATATACCAAGATATCATCAATAAACACGATAACTGAATGATCGAGCATCGGCCTGCATACCCGTATCATCAAATCCATAAATACTGCAGACACATTGGTGAGCCTAAATGGCATCATCACGAACTCGTAATGCCCATAACGATTCCGAAACGTGGTTTTATCCACGTCCTCCTCCCTCACCCTGACCTGATGGTACCCAGACCTCAGATCTATCTTGAAGAACCAAGATGCTCCCTGTAACTGATGAAAGAGATCATCAATCCGTGGAAGGGGATAACGGTTCTTCACCATTAACTTGTTCAGCTCCCTATAATCGATGCACATCCAGTGCGAACCATCCTTCTTCCTGACAAATAGAATCGACGCTCCCCATGGAGAACTGCTCGGACGGATAAATTGCTTGCCTAGCAGCTCCTGCAGCTGAGATGACAGCTCCTGCATCTCAGGCGGTGCTAATCGGTACGATGCCTTGGTAATAGGGACGCACCTAGCATAAGGTCAATCCTGAACTCAACCTGCCTCTCAGGAGGCACACCGGGTAACTCCTCCAAGAATACATCAACAAACTCTCTGACAATTGGAACGTCAGCAACCTATACCTGATCCCCAACCTACGCATCCACTACATAAGCCAAATAATGCCCACACCCGTGCTGAATATACTGCCAAGCCCTGGCTGCCAAACAAAACCCTAAACCCAGCCTGGTGTCCTCTCCATAAATAACCAGCAATCCCCCTCTTGGGGTTCGAACTACCACGCGCTGACCCTCGCAGTCAATCATGGCACCGAAACGACTCAGCCAATCCATATCCACTATCATGCAGACATCCCCCATCAGGAAAGATACTCTGAAAATCTCCAGAATGCAACCTTGATAAACCGAAGCAGCATAAACCTTGTGCTCGTTGACGATAGAAACTTGCAACGAATTCTTTAACTCCCCTATGGGCTGTAAGTCCCCAAATTGCTTGTGTATCAATCAGATCCAATTGATGGTGCGGAATCCCAATCAATTGGATGATGTCAGATCAATATAGAAGGGAAGGAGAAGAAGAAGATGACGAATCTAATTATGTATTCAATATGAATGATGCTCCTTACAATAGATTCTCTCTCACACACACTTCTTCTCTCTAACTTTCTCTCTCTTCTCTAGCCTTACACTCCCACATGCACTCCTCTATTTATAGCACTCTCCAGCAGTACACAAGTGTACAGTCGTACAAAAGGTGTGCGGCCACACACACATGTGCAGCCGTACACAGGGTGTGCGGCTGCACACACATGTGCAGCCGTACACAACCACAAAATTACATAAAAATATATTTTCTTAGAAAAGCAAAGTATAAACCATATTTTTGACCCAACAATCTCCCCCTTGGTTTATATATTTCTTTTCTAATGGACCCAACAAACCCCCCTAAAAAGTAGCTGGCTTTTCTTGTTAATCTTCATTGGGAGCTTAGCTTCAGCATTAATCTTCAAATTTCTTCACAGCATCAAGATGAACATATGAATCTTCCATGAATGACTTCATCTTGAGCAGTTGGGCATTTCTTCAAGATTTGACTCTAAACGCACATTGGGTGAGGAGGCTTGATGAAAAGATTCTTGAAAGATAGCACTTTCAACTTGAGAATCTTCAGAGAGAACAAAGAAGAGAAATAATCTTCTGGATCACTCAGCAGGTTCAAGATAGCAGCAGACTGATTGAGGAGGTTTCAATGCAATCCGTCACATAATCTTCAAGAACAGCTTCACCTTGCTTCTAGGGTTGGAGGATTGAATGTTTAAAGAATAATCTTCATTTCTTGCTCCTTTGAATGAAAATTCTTCGATGCTCACGAATGAAGCTTTGGTCTAGAAAATCTTCAATATAGTCTCCACGAGTCTCATCTACGCCTGACATCACTTTTCAAGACAAAACAAAACTAAAAGAAAACTTAGCTCACAAAAAATGTTTTTGGATTTTTGATATTTTCTGAAAAAATAAAACAGAAATAACACTATTTTTTTTATTTTTTATTTTTTATTTTTTGTTTGATTTTTGAATTTTTCTGATTTTTGTTTGATTTTTGATTTTTTTTTTCTAATTCTCCCCCTAAATTTGTGCATAGAGGAAAACTATGAACAAATTTAACAAAAACAAAAATATTTGGGATCAAAGTTGTGAGACAGCCTTAATCCGTTTATCGGTACCTTTCCCTTCATGAATAGATCTGGTCGATCACCAGTATTGTGGTCCACTTAAGCACGAAAAATTGTGACAAATTTTGGACATGCTATAAGTGACAAGACAAGTTGATCCTATATTCCTAGATAAAACTTCCTAAGGACCATTCATCTGACGATGACCAAGGATATTGTTGTCCACCTAAATTGAGCAGCGAGATCTACAGACAATCTATAATTGTTCAATTTTAGATGTATTAGAACATGTTTCCCGCTTCTTGATATACCCCAATAATCAAGAACTTCCGAGATACTCCTTACTTTAGGTGAGCAGACTATTATTCATAGAGAGGATAAATTTAGATTATTATTAATTATAGTTTTTAGAGGGATTGAGAAGTAGAAGGTTGTATATGCTGTGTACCAGGTCGGATTGTTAATCACACAAAGGAGACAACATATGGCTAACATATAAGAGGAATTTCATATATATATATATATATATATATATATATATATATATATATATATATATATATATATATATATATATATATATATATATATATATATATATAATATGCAGAGAAATAGAGTTGCATATGTTACAGTCCAGGTCGGATCTCTTACAATCATGCAGAGGAGGCAACATATGACTAACAGTAAGAAAGAAAGAAAATGATTTTCTATAGACCTAATTCATCGGAATTTACCAGTCGCCCCATCAATACTGGAATTAAGGACAGAATCCGCACATTGAGAAAGAATTAAACCACAGTTCCAGATACAGGTTCAATTAATGTGACGAGTAGATTCCCATATATATCTCCCTGCTCAACCTATCCAAGCGTCGTATTGTCAGACTAAACGGAACTATCTAGGTCAAGATTTATCAAGTCTCTAGATTCCTTAAGTTCATCTGCACCTAGTCAAGTCCGTTTAATTCTTCGTGCCTACAAGCGCATCGAATACAGAGCATAGACAATCCAGTTTTGGTACTTTACACAGACTCAGATTGCCCTTTATCACTTGATAATATCAGTTCCCAAACAATACCTACTTACGAAAAACTATAAGAAAGTGAAAAATTGTCTTTCAAATGAATCAGATTAAGATAAACTCAGGAGTATAGAGAAGAAAAACTCAAACCGTAATTCACCGATTGAATTTGCATCCAGAAGGTCTGAGAACAGCACGCGTAATCTCAGATGAGATCCGAAAATTATTCACTTCGTTAACCATAAACCCCATGTGATCCTTTCCTTCTTTCCTTTCTCCCGCAAAGGACATATACTCTCAAACAAAGTTCTGAGTGTTGTATAGTTGAGAGATGTCCCCTATCATGTGCCAGGAGTAGCCATTATCAACAAACCAAAGTCTAATGATATGCCTCCATAGCTGCTTCGACACAGAGCGGGATCAGTTGGTCTTTGGAACCCAATCCATTTTGAAACTGAGTTGACCTTTTTCATTCTTGCACGGTACTCTCTCCCATGACATATCCTGTTTATCACAAACAGAAGATGTAGAAATATTAGAATCATTAGAAGATTTGGGAGAGTAAGCCTTTGGAACCCATTTGTAGTTGGGTTTAACCCATATTTTTTTCGATCTGATGGGTGGCTCAGTACTTTCTTTTGATCTTGATGTCGTCCGTTGAGATGACTTTGATTTTTGACTTCATGGGAGCATCTCTTAGATTTGGCTTCTTGGCCGACATTCCCTTCTTGCCTTTGGGATTCGGATTATTGGCCTTGTGGGTTTGATTCTTGGCCTTCTACGCATTCCAGTAACCATTGTCTGAACGTGACCTGGAAGGGTTTCTTTTGAAGTATCTCCCTCTTGGCACATTTTTCCATACTTGTGCATAGTAGGGAACGTATGCGCGATTAGGAAAATTTCTAGCAATGTTTCTAGGTGTTCCACAGTGAAAGCATGTCTTTTTCTTCACTGGGAAGTTGTTTCTTCCTGCCCCTGGTGGCGTGTCTTTGCCTTGTCTCTTGCTTTTCCCACACAAACAGTTGCAACAGGCACTCTGTTTAGCTTGAAATGGTGGCCTGTATTTACCAACAACAGGTTTGTTAGGAGTAACTGAGTTAGAAGCAACAGATTTAGAGTTCAAGGAGTCATTGGATTGTTCAATAGTTTTCTCCTTATTCTCATCCTCTACTACTTTACCTGCACAAGAAGTAGAATCATTAGTATCGTTCACCTCAACACCCTCAGTTGTCTGTTCAACAACTGGTTTACCGTATACCATAAATGGTTCTCGGTCAATCTCTTCCTGAGTCAAAGGTATGGATATATAGTTATGATTGAAAGGTGGAGGAACACTATCATACCCTAGACCCTTGTTTTGATGATTATTTGAATTTTAATTGGTTTTCAAATAAGGACTCAACAGTCTTACTTGACGCAGTGTAATTTTTGAAACTAACATCTGTTTTTCCACACTTAATTTTCAAAGCGTCAAGTTCTTCAGTCACAGCAGCAAGTTTTCTTTTGATGTGATCATAATTCTCACACTTATTGCTGTAATCTTCTTGTAGTTTTTGGAAATCCTTGATTTTGGCTTCTAATTGAGCTTTCAGGGGTTTTTGTTCTTTCCTAATGGTGTAGTTCTCATATTTTAGATCCTCATTTTCCCTTTTGATTAGATCTATTGATTCTCGTAAAAAATTAATAGTTTTAACACAAGATGGAGAGCAACCGGATTCATTTACCTGAATTGATGTGGAACTCATTTTCTTTTTATTATTATTATTATTATTTATTTTTTTTTATTTTTTTTAAAAAAATTTATTATTATTATTTTTTTTAATTGCCCTTTGACTTAAAAACCAAGAAAGTCAACTTTAAAAGTCAAATTTAAAAAGTCAAACTTGCAAAGTCAAACCGAAAAGCTAAATTTGAAAAAATTAAAAGTCAAACGAGAAAGTCAAAGTTTAAAGTTAAAGGTCAAATTTTAAAAGTCGAAGTCAAAATTTTAAGGTCAAAAGATAAAAATAAAATCAAAAATTAAAAACTAAAATTTCGGGTTGAAAATTGGAATTTAAAAATAAAAGAAATTGATTTTTGGGTTGAAATTGTCAATTTGCGAAATTATAAACCGAGAAGGACAGTTTATGATTTATGTTTCGAAGGGATGACACAAAGGGTGTTCTAGTCGAGTTGGTAAGGCGCGCTGACTGATGAACCAAAGGTCGTAGGTTCGATCCCTGGCAGCCCCAAAACCGCCTCTAATTTTTTAATGGAAGTTGTTGTGCGAGGTTGCTGCTTGCGAAGCGAGGATAAGCTGCGATGCGAGGACGAGGACGAGGACCGCACACCGAGACCGAGCTGCGCACACCGGGGCCGCACACTCCGAGCCGCAAACCGAGGCCGCACACACCGAGCCGTACACTCCGAGCCGCACACCTTCAAGTGGCTGCACACCTTCAACAGATTCGCGAAAAAACAACGTTTTTCACCCTTTTTTGCTCCAAAACTCGTTTTTATGAAAAATGCAAAGAAGAAACCCCCCCCTTATTTTTGCGAGATCTATCCAAAAATGCTACTATCTTTTCAAAATAAGATCAAATAAGCTCCAGATCTGACAAAATTGATTGATACAACCTTGCTCTGATACCAATTGTAAGTCCCCAAATTATTTGTGTATCAATCCGATCCAATTGATGGTGCGGAATCCCAATCAATTGGATGATGTCAGATGAATATAGAAGAGAAGGAGAAGAAGAAGATGATGAATCTAATGATGTATTCAATATGAATGATGCTCCTTATAATAGATTCTCTCTCTCTCTCTCTCACACTTCTTCTCTCAAACTTTCTCTCTCTTCTCTAGCCTTACACTCCCACATGTACTCCTCTATTTATAGCACTCTCCAGCAGTACACAAGGGTACAGCCGTACACATGGTGTGCGGCCGCATACACATGTGCAGCCGTACATAGGGTGTGCGGCCGCACACACATGTGCAACCGTACACAGCCACAAAATTACATAAAAATATATTTTATTAGAAAAGCAAAGTATAAACCATATTTTTGACCCAACATGGGCAAAGAAAACTCCCTACTAAAAGACTGAGAGACAAAGGACCGAGTTGCACCCGAGTCGAACAACACAAGATCCGAAAATGAGTTCACTAAGAACGTACCTAACAGAGGTACAAACAAATGAGAATAAAACAAACATAATCAATGAGATAAAGGATAGAAACATACCAGTCACAACATCTACTACTGCCCTAGCCTCCTTGGCAGTAAGCTGGAAAACGCAACGTTGAGCCCCCGGGGGGCTCTGCCCTGTCCTGACTCCCATCAGTGATCCTCATTGTATCTGGAACTAGAGCCTGTGCTGACCTGGCAGCGAGAGATGGACAGTTGGCCTTTGTATGGCCAACCTAGTCGCAATGATAGTGTAACGCCCGCAGATCCGGGCTAGTCAATTTAGAGGAGATAAGTGTCGAAAACAACTTTTTGGCAAAAGATTATTTATAATAAATAGTCTTAACCAAGTTGTAGAATATGTCTCAAGGTTTCCGTACATATAAAGAACGCCGAAATCCGAGTTATAACGAAGAAGTTATGACCCGCCGAAGTTTTACGGCAAAACCGGCACGGCACCGGGAAGCGTAAATAGTGAATTTACGATAGAGCGAGATTTAGCCTTAGCGATCTAAACGAAATTCATAGAATATGTTAAACTAAGAGCGTTGATAAAAAGAACGCCCAAATCTGACTTCGTATGAGGAAGTTATGATTTTTCTAAGATTCGGCTTAGCAGTGTACAGCCCGAAACTCGAATTTTAGTTCGAGCGGTTTTTGGCTTACGCGACCTAAATGAGAGTTGAAGATCTCATTAATAGGAACTCAATGGTAAAAATATGGACAAAAACGGAGTTCGTATGAAGGAGTTACGAATTCTTCGCGGTCATTTAACAGTCTAAACGCCTCCTACTGTTAAATTTAAGATTGGTCGAGAATTAGCCGACGGAGTCTAAACGAAAGTTGTAGTTCTTGATATTACCTACGCGTGGATATAAAGAACATCGAAAACGGAGCTCGTATGAGAGAGTTATGATTTTTCTAAGTTTGAAGGCTGATACGCGATAGGGGTGACGTGGCACCACCAGAATTGGACACGTGGCACCACTAGAAGGTTGCCACATGCACCAACTCGGCGAGTAGGTCCTCCTACTCGGCGAGTAGGTCAGTCAGCACCCCTATAAATAGAGGTGCCAGGCATTCACTTCTCTTCACACCTCTCCAACATTCTTTCTCTCTCTATACTCTCTCTCTAACCTCCCTTAAGCCCCCTAAAGCCTAGGTAAACCCCCTAGCACCCGAAGGAAGCCCCGAGGCTCCCGGAGTCCCGAGAAAAAGGGTCTTTCGGCTCAGAAACGCTGTTCGAGCGAAGCTCGGTTTTCGAGAAAACCCGCTGTAAGTGAGCTACGCCTACCCTATCTTTAGCGTAGCTTATGTTTCGATATAGTAATGTTATTAGATCTTTAAAATAATTATTTGGACTATTATTATGAGTTATATTGAGTGTTATTTAATGCTTATATAATAATAATAATAGCTAGACTATTAATTAGTCACGGTTATCGTTAGACTAAACCCTAGTGGTATTGGTACTAGGTTTTATCGAAGGAAAATCGTTTTGAGAGTATCGAAGCGCTGTCCGAGTGTTGAGTCATCACCTTTCAGGTGAGTGCATGGTCCCCTTCACCTTACACATAGATATGAAGTATTTACTACGTGCTATGTGTGCATATTGTCTGTTTGCTTGCTGTCTATGCTCGGTGAAAGATTTTATACACGTTTTAAATGATTTAAACTATATATGTATTTTATATCTATGAAAATGTTGGGGTAAAACATGGGTAGATATAATATATGAAATATGAGTTGGACGATGAATTGAGAGGTGGTATAGGCTATGAGGTACGGGTGAGAGGTGTACGATGTGAGAAACCTTTTTTCCCAAACGATGTCCCCGTCATTCAGCAGAGTATGGATGACAACCACGGACTATTCTAGATAGTCCAGTGGAACACTAGCAGGCTCGCAACCTGTAGGTGTTGTGAACGATGTGTTCACTCGGTGTACACTAAACCTTGGTGATCACGCAGACTTGATACCTAGACCCTGGTGATCATGCAAACTTGGTGCCAAAACCCTGGCAACTATGCAGACTTAGTGCCTATTGTATAAATTATGGCGACTATGCAGACTTAGTGCCTAAACCTCGGTGACGATGGACTTCGTGCCGATTCCTTAGGATGATCCTTAGGAATGTATGAACGAGGAATGGTTGATTCTTAGGGTAGATCCTTAAGAATAAAGAAGATAATGGGGATGGGTAATTGGGTTGATTGTTTGATTGTTTGAACATAATAGTTATATTATTGTGGGTTGAAAACCCTATGTACTCACCAGGTTTCCCAACCTGACCCACTCAGTTTATTTATATCACAGGTGTTGATATGAAGTCACATTACACTGAGAGATTTAAAGAGATGTAGATCACTGGTGTAAATAAATGTAAGTTCTGTTTATGCTTATGTTTCTGTATTAACGATGAGATCCCAAACGTTTTAAAATGAATAAAATACGTTTCTTCGAAAATGTTTTAATAACGTATTTATCATGTTTTTCTGGGAACAAATTCCGCAACATTTTTATTAAAAGAAGTACTCTGATTTTTATAAAGCATAAACAAAATCGGTCTTTTCTGGCCGTGAAAATGGGGATGTCACAGATAGCAAATCATGGAACTGAGTGTTGGATTTTGTTGATAGAAATCCCTCACCATGTGACCCTACCGGCCACAATTGTGGCACCCAGATGACTGACAAGCACCCTCATGCGCCTTGGCGCACTTGCCACAAGTACGACCCTTCCAATCTCTAGATTTCACATCAGCAGTCTTAAACCTCTTTGGCACAGGCTGCGACTGTGTTGGGGCCGACCTCTGCTCTCTCGTGTGTAGATCAATCTTGATCACACACCGCCTGGTGGCCTCGTGCATCTCCAACAGTAAACTGTAGCGCTGAGTGGAAACAAACTGCCTGATCTTTGTGTTGATCATGCTCAAGTAGCAGCTCATCTGAGCCTGCTCAGATGTGGAAAACTTAGGGGATAACATGGCTCTCTCCATGAACATCTTGGTGATCTCCATCATCGTCTCAGTACCCTATCTCAAATCCATATACTCTTGCGCTAACCTCTCCTACTCCACTAGTGGTACATAGCGGGAGCGGAACATCTCAGAAAATTGTTCCCAAGTCACAGTAGCCCTCTGCTCAATAGAATAGGAACTAGTAGCGAGCCTCCACCAATCCTTCGCTCCGGACCTCAAAAGGTTCAGAGTGCACCAGACCTTCTAGTCAGCAGGGCATGAACAAGTGAAGAAGCATCCCTCCACATCAGATAGCCACCTCATGGATATGATCAGGCCCTATACTCCATCGAAAGTCGGGTGCTTCATATTATCGAAGTCCTGATACTGAAAGACCCGCCCTGTCCCAACACCTACAACCGATATGGCTGCGGAGGCTGCAACAATAGCTGTCTCAACAATGGTTGCATAACGATCATAAAAGAACTCCATCATCACGGTCTTGATAGACCCAAACATCTCTGAAATCTGGCTCCAGACAATAGCAACCACCTCCACATTAATGATCTCCCGGAAGCGGTCCTTTGACAATGCTGGCCCGCCCTGACTACTAGCTCCCGATCCCGACCCGGATCCGATCTCAACTCGTCTCGTAGTCACCATACTGAAGAAACACTAGGAAGATATTAGCTAAACCACATATCATAATGCGGAACCAACTCCCAATGAATCCCTAGGGGTTGTGACTTCATTGCTACGCGTATGGGTTTTGTGCTTTCAGTAGTACGGGCACATACTACCTTCCACACCTACCCATATATGTCTCAAGGATCATAATAACACTCTAACAATACTCTCAAGCATAACTACACACTCAATGCTCACTTCCTAAATGTAGCTAATCATCTCACAACTGGCTAGCTTACCCCGCACAACTCATCCATGAAACTTCCACCAAATCTACAACACTTGTGTATGCTAGCCATACATAACACTGGACCCTATAGACTTTCAAGTATCTGATCCTACCCTAAGCCCTTCATCAAACAAGAATAGGAAATAAGGCCAAATCAAACATTCTCAGACTATAAGATCTTAATTATATATAACCATGATGCATACACTAAGGAACTACAGTAATGATGTCAATTCCATAAAAGAAAAAGATCCTAGGCTATCAGGCATCATATAATCTGACAATTCTATCATGCAATTCCTAAAGATCCCTAGCCTATCACTAGCATGCTTTCTAACATATCACAATATCAAATAACAGTATGGTATTTCGGGGTCTAATTACTGGTTCCGGCTGATCGTACACATTGCATCCTCCTTGAATATGTTGAAAACTATTTGAAAATCATATAAAAATATTTTTCCTCAGTTTGAGACTGGATTCACGCGAGTGTTACTCCAATTCACTCAAGCCAAGACTCTGATACCAACTTGTAACACCCATAAAATTCATGAAAAATTTAAAATTTTAAAAACATTCAAAATCATCATTGTTTACAAACTGTTTCCAAAATAAGATTCATATAAGAGAAATCTCAAAATCGTAAAAACGAAACGTGAGGAAGTGCACATCACGCCTTCGCCTTCCCGTGATCCTCTGAAGTACCTGAAACATAATCCAAAACTGTAAGCCCAAAGCTTAGTGAGTTACCCCAAATTACCAATACATAACAAATAACACAATATAATAACAACATGCAATGGGTCCACAACTTTACACACTGGATTACCCGTGAACCCACAACATAAGTTAGGCTTGCCACACAGGCCCACAACTTATGTCTAGCTTGCTCCCCGACCTGGTCAGTCAACATACTAAATACCACTAAGCCCTCAGTATGAGTCTGGCATGCCCTACCCGACCCTCAACTCGTATGTGGAATGCTCATGAGTCCTCAGTATGAGTCTGGCATGCCCTCCCTAGCCCTCAGCTCATATCTAGCACACAATATGTCGACATATAACAGATAATATCATATATAGATAAATAGACACTATCACAGGTAGTCTTATAGATCTACCAGACTAGCATATCAAGGCCTACATAACCAAACTAGCATGCATATCTATTCCATACTCGGTATATCAACAATATCAGGTTATCAAACCAAAGGGTCGACCTTGGTGCATTCGAACGGAAAGTATAGCGAGGAAAACTCACCTCACAAGCAGCTGAACTAATAAGATGTAACTCCGAATCTCAGCTCTAGAGTCAAAGCCTACAACCATCATGATGACCCCCATCAAGACCTCAAAATACCAAAAATGCCCTCAAAAGTCCAACTTGGTCAACCATGGTCAACGTCAAAGTTAACAGTCCATGTTGACCAAACTCGTCAAGTGCACCTATTAACTCGTCAAGTCCCTTTAGTATTCAGAGAGGCGGGAAAAACCCCAGCCAACTCGCCGAGTTGGCTAGAAAAATCGCCGAGTTTTACCCTCTTACACATTCAGTCCTTTTTCATCAAGTCCAATGTTTCAAGATGTAGATCTAGCACCCAAGAGCTGGAAAGTCGCATAAAGTTACCAACTTTACGTTCATGCATGCCCCAAAGAGGCTCTAACTCTTAAGGAAAGCTTAATAAGGGATCTTAAGCATGAAAGAGGCCTAGAACTCAATAAAGTTTGCAACTTTAAGCCAGAAGAGGCCATCAAACGTCCAAATCTAAATTGATAACTCCATGAAATTCTCATCCCCATGAACAATCCTAAAATCTGTCAAATATGACAATAAACTTCGAAGGAAGAGATCTATGCAAATAGATGAGGAATTTTTCTACTTTTTACCTCAAAAGAGTAGCTAAACTTAAGGAGATTCTGGATCTATAGGTTTCCCTTCAATCTAGGAACCACCAACTTCAAGCTCTTTCAAAATGAGACCAAAAGAAGCAACTTTTAAGCTCGCACCATCAACTTGCGGTAAGATGCACGAGTTCTAGGGTTTCTGGGCAGAGGAGGTGATTAGGGAGGCCAACAATGGGACTTAAGGCCTTTAAATAGGGTGCAAGAACCTAAAAATTAGGGTTTCATATTCAGCCAACAACTCTTCGAGTTTTCCTCTTCAACTCGCCGAGTTGGTCCAAAAAGATCCGCGACCCAAAAATTTTCAACACGTCGAGTTGAGGCCATAAACTCAACAAGTTCCAAGGAAAATTTGCCTTTTTAATAACAAATCTGATACCCGGAAGTCAGGATGTTACAATAAAGGCCTTGACGACTTCGTGGTGCTCTTATCTATCTTTCTTGAGAAACATTTTAGACAAAGCATGGTTCATCTCATAGGGCCAGTAGTCCTCATAGGTCTTCTGGAGCTCATGTGCCATGGTTTCAATAATAATGCTAGCAACCTTTGTTGTGTTGTCAAAGCGTTGGTTATATTCAACCAATTCTTTAGGAGTAAAAGATTCTATGTCAATTTCAAGAACTAGAGTGTCGAGAACATACTCTTTGTTCTCGTATCTCAATGTCATTTTCAAAATTTGAAACCAGTCCATGTAGTCAGGACCCGTTAGCTTATCTTTTGAATGAATAGACAAGAAAGTGAAGTTTTGAGTGGTTGGAGGAGGAGGAGGAAGTTCACCATTTCTAGACATCTAAAATAAGAAACAAGATTTTAGTTAGTTGATTCAATTCCTTAATATTTTAACCTAAATTAATATTGAAGCCTAGGATCGAATAATCCAATTCGAATTGAAGAAGAGGGATGTTGTAATCTAATTCCGAATTCATTTTAGGTAAGTAAGACATTTTATCAATTTAAACCTAGTATAGAATTCTTAGAACATTTGAGATTCATTAAGCTTTTCAATGGCATGTTTAATCTCAATTATACTCTTCAATTTGTGACTGGGATACCGAGGATCACACATATTATGAGAATAACCATACAAACCAGCTTGAAATGCTCGATGTCCTTTATTATCTCACATTGACGTTCTAGTAACCCACACATACTGATAGGTTTTATAGGTTATAATTAATACATGTGGTGAAAAAAAGTTAACCCTTAAATTCACATGCAACCTACTTAGAACTGAAGTTTTCTTTATTGAAAGCAATAAACAATTGAACATCATAAACCCTAAGACAACCCTACTATATTCGAAATTACAAGGATTAGGGCTTACATACCTATTTGATTATTATTGTAAATCATCAAGAATTCATTTCTTTAATTTTCTTGGAAATCCAACACCAAAATTATGATGTCTGTAATGGATTGTACCCAAACCCTAGCTATTAAAGACTTGAGAGGAAAGAGGAGATGGAGGCAGAATTTCAACTCTTCTAACTCTTGGTATGCATGGAAGAAAATAAGGAGTACAGGGGGCCCTATTTATAGCTGATAAGAAAACCCTAGATAACCCTAATTTGGATAAAATAATTTTATTTAAATTATGACTTTATCTAGTTTCCTTATTATCCATATTATCCACATGAAATATTCCAGAAACCCTAGAAGGCTCCTAAGTTTCGTTCCCCATAGGAATGATCTAGAATCCTTATATTGTTCAACTATTGAACAATAACATCTTAAGTCCTTGCATTTTTAATTAATCCAGTTTATCTCAAAATTAATTCCATTTAATTTTTTATTAATAATTAATTAAAATTACTATTTCTAATTAATATATTAAATTCATAATATATTAAAAAAATCATTTATTTCTATTTGTTAATCTTATAATAAACCAATAAATCAACGTCTCTCTCTCTCTCTCTCCAAAAGTCATTCCGTCAATTAATAGTTTTGAGGGCCATCCGAAAAGGACTTTGCTTTTAACTGAAGTATATACCAATTTAGTTATTGGATTAGACACCTAATCCAACAGTCTCCCACTTGGATAACTCTGTAACTACAATTGCAAGTATAATTTCTAAATTGAATCACAAAGTGTGCTTTCCCAAGCAACTGCCAAACTCTGATCGAATAAGACATTGACCCTAATATAAGTTCCAATATTCCTTCGTTCTTCAAGATATCATATGGACGTGAGACATGGATTACAATAAATCTCTTGTCCAGAATTTTGTTTCCCAATTTTCTGATTTGTGATGACCTCATTAGACTACTAATTGAACACATCAATTCAGTCCTTGCTGGGCCCAACACAATAATTTCAACACCAAATCATCGAGGGGCCCAAAGATATCACTTTTCCTGTTAGGGAAAAAGGAAAGAATAACCTTTGACTTATATGTTTATCTTTTACTCAACAAATCATGCATGGCACCATGTTTTATAACATCATATTACTGATGCGTTTTCATAATACCAATGCACAACCGACTTGTAAATTACAACCCATATATCTTTGTATTAGGAATATAAGATATTATCGTCTCAGTGTTAGTCGTGATATAATCAATGAGGTAATTCTCTGAGTGTGGGTTTATCCAATACTCAATATCTCATTTTCTAAGCACTCATAAGCATTATAGCAAATCTTATAGCAATGTCTAACCACTATAGACAATCTACAACTCAATTCATGACATTATTGATTCACTACTTACCTCCAAAAAGTGTGAGCAACGATGGAATTTTGAATAATCAAATCATCCAGGGAGTAAAAGTTGCAAATAAAAACACAAGAATAAACAATTGAGAAAGGCAGCAACCGTACTCATGAATAATCTCTATTATTTAAGCACCAAAATCGATTACATTTATTTTGTTACTAGTTTCAAACTATCAACTGACTACTAAAACTAATATCATCTCTCAAACCTATGCCCCTATCATGCCGGTAATGCTTAACCCTACTCAGAGCCTATATGAAAGGATCTGTAGGATTGTCTTCACCAGGAAATGACCTTCTTCAACCCTATGTCTTATGTAATGGTACTTTATGTCGATATGTTTGGATCTACCATGATCCTTGGGTTCCTTAGTTAAACCAACTGTGCCTTCATTATCACATATGAGTTCCAATGGCTCTTGAATGGTCGGACTATTCCGAGATCATTGATAAAGCTCTTTAACCAAGACATTTCCTTTGATGCCTCACTTACTGTGATGTACTCTGATTCACAAGTAGAATTGACCATAATTTCCTATTTGGAACTATTTCAAGTAACTGCTCCACTATTTAACAAAAACACACAACCCGACTGGGAACAAAAGTTGTCCTAATGTGTTTGAAAGCTAGCGTCACTATATCCACTAACACTCAACGTATCACTACCGCCAATGACTAGAAACATGTCCTTTGTCTTTCTCAAATACTTAAGAATGTTCTTCACTACAGTCCAATGAGCTCTGCTAGGATTTCTCTGAAAGCGATTAACCATGCTCAAAACATAAGACACATTAGGGCAAGTACACGTCATAACATACATGATCAAACCTAAAGTCGAAGCATATGGGACTCGACTCATGTTAGCTATCTCTTTATCTGTACCGGGGCTTTGAGTCTTAATCAACTTAACATTACTATGAATGAGTAGTTCCCTTTCTTGGAATTCTCCATACTAAAACGTTTTAGTACTTTATCCAAGTATGTACTCTAACTAAGACCAATGATTCTTTTCTTTCTATCCATGAGAATCCTTATCCCAAGAATATAGGCCAATTCCCCTAGATCTTTCATGGAGAAACACTTTTTAAGCCAAAATTTTACTTCTTGGAAGGTTGGAATGCCATTTCCCATAAAGTGTATGTCATCAACATATAATACTAGGAAATTCGCTATACTCCCACTAGCCTTGACATACACACATGAATCATCCTCACTCCTAGAGAAATCAAATTCTTTGACTATCTCATGGAAGCAAAGATTCAAATTGCGAAATTCTTTTTTCAATCCATAAATGGATTTCTCAAGCTTATCTACTATATTAGGAAACTTTGCATGTACAAAACCCTATGGCAGGCTCATGTAAACATCCTCAGCCAACTTCCCATTTACGAAAGCAATTTTGGCATTCATCTACCATATTTGATAATCTTGAAAAGAAGCTATGGCAAGCATTATCCTGATAGACTTTATCTTGGCCACTGGTGAGCAAGTATCATCATAATCAATCCCTTGGGTTTGATTAAAGCCCTTAACGACTAGTTGATAGATTCCCTTTTATGCATATTTTAGGGTAGTTTTTATTAGCATTTGCATCATTTTTTATGCTTCTTCATGTGCAGTAATTTAAATAATGTTCAGCTCATGTATTCGTAAGAATTCTAGTACTGCTCATGTTTTGATGTTTATTTTGAGATAATTTGAAGTGGAGCTAGAGTTTGAAAGTCTTTGGAGTACATCTGGAGCATATCTAGAGCTTATCTGGAGCCAAAACTCTTAAAAAAGACCAAATACGAGCTATATCTCACCAAAAACAGGTCTTTCTTCACTTATGAAACATAACCAGAGGATTTTTGATTTTTTTAGGCATTTGAAAATTTTAGCCCCGAAGCACGGGCCGTGCCCACCTATAGATGCCATTATTTTCGGTGTTATAACTTGCGAAGCCCAATCACAGGCCGTGCCTCCCAAGAACGGGCCATGCTTACCTTGGTTTTTTCTTGTTTTTTTTTTTCCAAAATCTCAATTGCAATGATCTGGCATGGGTCGTGCCCCCTAAGCACGTGTCGTTTTTATTTCCAGAACCCTTATTTCCTGCCCAAACTACTATATAAATACCATATACCCTCAAAGTCGATGGGAGGGACGATCCAGACGATGAAAAACCCTTCTGAAAGCGATTTTCTGCACTTTTCATCACTTTCTAAAAATCTGAAGGTTGTGGATCATCTCCCACGTTTATTTTAGTAAGATTTATTAGTTTAATGTTTATTTTTATTGTTTTAGATTAGATTTTATCCATGTCTAGCTAAAACCCTAATTTTCGGTTCTGCATAGACGAGTACTTTTCATTTGATTAGTTTTCAGATCTGATTTTCTTTTTGTGTTTCTATTTAGATTTTTTCAGTTTGAGCTTATTGAATGTTTGATTTTAATTTTTGTTAGTCTGATCACCTAGCTAGGGTTTTATCATTCCAGTTAATTGGTTAATATAATCCATAATTGATCTTGTCAACTAGTAATAAGTAACAAGTATCATATTAGTTCCATGTTTGGGATTTAACTCTGATATAAACTATAAAAATCATATCTTTACGCTTCCGAGCTTGTGAGAAATATTGGGTATTGCTGGGAACTTTACATAGAACTTAATACAACTTTTCTGATCTTAATTAAGAGCTTGTTTAATTAGACAATAAAAAGTTAGGGTTAGTTTAAGAGCTTGCTTTGGTTAATTTAATTAGGTAAAAGAGATTATACTAGAGCTTGTTAGTTTTTCTCAATACCAACTTAGATAGAACACATTCTGAATAACCAGATTTGGGTTGATTGCATGATTAGGAAAGTAGCAGCAGAGCTGAAATTGCTTTTATTATTGATTTTTTAGTTCATTTTCACTGTAATTTTAGTTTTCAGTTTAATTTAAAAATCCATCTTATATAATTTATGTTTCTTGACTAGAATGTGCCTGACGCAAAAATGCATTGACCGTTAGGCTGTATCCCCACGGATTCGAACCTGCTTCCCTATGGTATCCATTGGTACAACCAACAGTAAAATATTATTTTCTTAATATGCCCACAACAACGTGTTAACACTAATCGTTCCTTGAAAGTGTGTAGCTTTCCATCCATGTCGATCTTCTTCTTGAAGATCAATTTGCACCCAACTATCTTTTGACCTGGTACATGATCAACCAAATTCCAAACTTGGTTATCATACATGGACTTGATCTTACTGTCCATTGCCTCTTTCCATTTGGCAGCGTCAAGGATCTCCATCACTTCCCTGTATTTAACTGAATCATCCAAATTTATCAATGTACCATCATTGATAAACGTGTCACCATCTGACGTTATATGGAAACCATAAAACTCTAGTGACATGCTAACTCTACAGGATCGACAAAGAGGTAATGAATTATCAATGGGCTCAATAGGAACTCATCCTTTGGTTGAGGGCTAGTATCTTCTATGGTTCCTTCATTGGTTGAGTCCTGAATTTCTCCAAGGTCAATTGCATTCCCATTGTCCTCTTTGAATATGAGTTCTCTCTCACAAAAGATTCCCATTCGAGCTACAAACACGAATTTCTCACTAGTTCTGTAAAACAAGTATTCAAAAGACTTATGTGGGTAGCCAACAAAAATTCACCTCTCATTTCTAAGCTCTAGCTTGTCATGAGTCTCTCGTCTAATGAAAGCGTCATAACCCCAAACCTTGATGTGGGCCAGTGTGGGAAGTTTCCATGTCCATATTGTTGGATTAGGTGTCTAAATCCATAACTAAAATTGGTATATACTTGAATTGGTAGTAGCACAGTCCTTTTGGGTTGCCCTCAAACCTAGCAATTAGACATGATGACTTTTAGAGAGAGAGAGAGAGATTAATTTATTATGTGAATAATAAGTTAACGATTTATTAATGTATTATACTATTATGAAAATAATATATTAATTAGAAGTCATATTATTTCATTAATAATTAATAAAAAATTAATCGGAATTAATTGGGTTAATTAAAAGTACATGGACTATTTGGTTATTTATTGAAAGTTGAGGAAGGAAGGCTCTAGAACCTTATTAGACGAGGTAGACGGAAACTTCTAGGGAAGGCCTAGAATTTTCATCCAAGGCCCTTTGGAGAAGAGATTGGGCTGCTTGGTCACCAAGCAAGGGAATCTAGGGCTTATCCCTTAAACCCTAGCTTTGGCCCAAAGATTTCTTAACTATATAAAGGCCTCCCTAGCCCTTTATTTTTTCCATCCCTTATCTCTACAAGCCTTGGACGAAATCTTGGCTCTCTTCTCCTCTCTCTCTCTCTCTCTCTCTCTAGTTTTCCTCTTGCTAGCTTGGGTGTGAAACATTAGAGACACGACACTTGTGGTGCTTTCTTCTAAAAGATCAACAATAGGATTTCTAGTTGTTTACAATAACAACTAAAAGGTATGTAACCCTAAACCTTCTTATTTAGTAATTTTCGAAAATTACCTAGGGTTCCTAGGGTTCTTCTTTTGATGTTCATTGTTATAGGTTCAATAGTGAAAACATAGATCTTGTTTTAGGTTACATGCACACTTAAGAGTTTTAAGTTTGTTTTGTTATGCCTAAAACCCATCAGTGGTATCAGAGCATTAGGTTTGTTTTCAATTTAATTTTCTATAACTTTTGAATTTTTTCAAATTAGGGTTTATGGAGATTAAACAATGTATGGCAACAAATTTCAGAATTGGATTAGAGTTTCTTGCACCCTAAGTTTCGACATTAGGGTTAGCGTTTTGAAACTCTAACCCCCCTCCCAAGGAAATTCAAAATTTAAGGTAAGGATTTGAATCCCTTACCTTCTTCCCTAAGCAAGATTTTGAAAATGGTATGTCAGGGATTTTTTTTAAATTTTGGTAATTATATTTTTACTTGCCTTAAAAAGGGATAATTAAAATTGGATAAATCCTATACCTATTTTCAAAAATTTAGGGGGTATAAGGATTAGGATTCAATTAATTGATATATTTGATTGGATAATCCTTATCTGATTTAATATAATTAATTAAATGTTAATTAATAGGTAATTATTAAATCATTTGGTTTATTTTTAAATTTAAATTAGTTATTTAATTTTCAAAATTTGAATATAAACCTAGTATTTTAGAAAAGTTTTAAAATACACCTTATAATATATGTAAAATTAAAAGTTTAATAATTTCTATATGTATTCTAAGTCAGTCAAACCGCTTGTACGCCTCATTCATGAAGCTATACTATAAGGGGAGTTTAAGAAAGTGGCCTATAAAATGGCCGTCATTGGATATCCATTCTTACCCACCGCTCTCTTGTATGGTGGAAGGTCGTTAGCAGAACAGGTTTGATAGGACATAAATAATTCTCATTAAAAGTATAATGCTATTAAAAGTAACTAAATTTTTTTTATTAAAATCCCAATCTTAGTTGTGAATTTGTATGCTAAACAATGAAATTGCACATTATACTTTATAGTAGTCAGTGGAGCGCGTGTGGTTAACCGACACACAAATAGTGACTACAAAGAGTAATAATGGGCATCTCGGAAATTATCATTGATTAATGGTGTGCGTGTGGTTAACGGGAACATTAAAATAAGATGATAAAAGACATCGATAGTGCCAAGCTAATTTGTATGGTTATTCACATCTTGTTTGTGATCCTCGGTCCCGGCTATAAATGGAAGAGCATAATCTGAGATTAAACATGCCATTAAATAGTTTCAATGAATCTCAAAAGATCTAAGAATTTCACTTAACTTAATTCTTTTCAAATTTCATTTTCTATTGGTGGAATTGGTAAATCATCATTTACCTACCTTTATAAAATTTAGAATTAGATTATGGCATCCCTTATCTAAGCAGTGAATTTTTTAGTTGGATCCTGGCCTTAATATTTCATTTTTGGGTTGTTATATTAAGAATTATTCTTATCTAACTAAAACTACCTTCTTTTTACAGATGGCTACTTCAAATGATGCTTCTGGTTCGTCCTCCTCCACCCATAACTTTTCATTGTTGAACATCTGCTCGAAGGTGACATTGGATGGCACCAACTATAATGACTGGATGCGCAACATCAAATTGACCCTTCATTTCAAGGACAAGGAGTATGTCCTTGAGAAAGAAATAAATTAGATTGGCAAAGAGAAGGCAACTCCTGAAGAACTAGCCACCTACAAGAAGCAATACAATGATGCGAAAAGAGTTCCTTGCATCATGGTATCGACTATGAATCCTGAGTTGCCAAGATTCTATGAGGATTACTTGTCATTGAACAAGGAACTTATGGAGAAGTACCAGGAAAAATGAAAGAGGGAGTGTCTGTTAGCAGCCATGTGAAAAGGATGTAATGATACATTGATCGCCTTGTTAGGCTTAATGTGCATTTGGATGAGGAGTTGGTTATTGACATAGTCTTGATCTCCTTACCAAGTTGTTATGATCCGTTCATCTTGACCTATCATATGAACAACAATGAGACCACCTTGGCTCAATTACACAACCTCTTGCGAACAACTAAAGCAGGGATGAATGGAAATAGTATTGCTTACACCCCTGCTAGTGTTCCAATTCTAGCCATTGGTCAAGGGACGGGGAAGAAGAGGAAAGGTCCTCCAAAGAAAAACTGGAACGGAAATTCTCAAGCTGGGTCGTCAAGCAATGGACCCAATGGTAAATCCTTTTTTAGTGCTCCTCCAGTCTCTGATCCCAAAGATGCCATTTGTTTCTACTGCAACGACAAGGGGCATTAGAAATGAATTTTCCCAAAGTATCCACAACACATTCAAGATGATAAGGTGAAGCCAACTTCTGTAGGTATATACACTATCTCATCTAATACCTCATCATCTTCTCGTTCTTGGGTCCTTAATACAGGATGTGGATTTATCGTTTGTTCTGATTTTCAATGGCTAAGAAGAAATGAGGAGGTAGAGCACGGTAGAATGAACTTGATCATGGAGAATAGGCGATCTTCACCTGTCACCAAGATTAGAATTTATAGTCTAGTGCTTAGTAATGGTGTTGATTTATATTTGATAAATTTTTGCTACTCGTCAAAAATGACATGAAACATTATTTCTTTTCATGAATTCTTCAGAAAAGGTTTTAGATATTCTTTTAACGATGAGAATGGTGCTATTTCTACTTATAAAAATGGTGTTCTTTATTTTGGAGCATTACCTTGTGATGGTGTGTATGAAACCATGATGTATGTAAACAATTTAGGCAATAGTGTGTTTCAAATTGATTCGTCTAACGGTATAGACAAATCATGCTTGTGGCATTGTTGTCTAGGATACGTTAACAAAAAAATGCATCACCCAAATCCAAAAAGATGAAGTGTTAGAATCATTTGACCTAAGGTCAGATGATACATGAAAATCTTGTCTTTTGGGTAAGATGACAAAATCAACTTTCACTGGATCTTGTGACAGAGGTGAATGTTTGTTGGACCTCATACACACAAATGTGTGTGCGCCGTTCAGATCCCCCACAAGGGATGTAAATCGATTCTATGTGACTTTCACTGTTAATTATAGCAAATATGGTTATATTCACTTAATCAAGCATAAGTCAGAAACCTTTGAAAAGTTTAGAGAATTTAAACATGAAGTCGAGAATCAATTGGATAGGAAGATAAATATGCTCCAATTAGATAAAGGCGGAGAGTGTCTTAGTATTATGTTCCACAACTACCCCAAGGAATGTGGAATAGTTTAAAAATTGACCCCTCCTAGGACACAACAACTTAATGGTGTCGCTTAGAGGGGCAATCGAACCTTGTCAGACATGGTTCGTTCCATGATGAGTTGTGTTTCTCTTCCAATTTTGTTCTGGGGGTATGCCTTAGAGACTGCCTCCCACATTCTTAATCCTGGCCCAACTAAGAAGGTTGCCAAAACACCTCACGAGATGTGGACAAGGAAGGTTCCCTCGTTAGCACATATCAAGGTTTGGGGTTGTGAAGCTTTTGTTAGATGAGAGACTCATGACAAGCTTGAACATCGAAGTGAGAGATGTATTTTCATCGGCTACAATAGAATTCCTTTGGATATTTGTTCTACAGACCTAGTGAGAATGTGGTCTTTGTAGAACGAAGAGGAGTTTTTCGCGAGAGAGAGCCTATATGTAAAGAGGATAGTTGGAGTACCATTGATCTTGAAGAGATTCAAGAATCAAATAATGAAGAAACCTCTAATGACGCTAGGGTTCAACCATAGGAAGAGATTCCAGGTGAACCAGTTGAAGATTCATTACATCTTAGGTGTTCTAGTCGAGTTAGAATGCCACCTGAGTTCAATGGTTTTCATATTACTACAGATGGTGATACGTTTATTAGTGATAGTACACTGGTAAATTTGTATGATCCGGCTAACTACAAGGAAGAAACAACAGGCCTTGAGGTAACCTAATGGAAAGAGGCAATAAATAGCGAGATCAAGTACATGCATGATAACCAAGTTTGGAATTTGGTTGATAATGTACCTGGTCGAAGGATAGTTGGGTGCAAATGGATCTTCAAAAAGAAGAGCGACATAGATGGAAAGGTGCATACTTTTAAAGCTCGACTGGTTGTGAAGGGCTTTACTCAAATCCTAGGGGTTCACTAAGATAAGACCTTTTCACCAGTGGCTAATATAAAATCTATTAGGATATTGCTCGCCATAGCTGCGTTTCATGACTATGAAATTTGGCAGATGGATGTCAAAACTACTTTCCTTAATGGAAAGTTAGCTGAGGATGTTTACATGATTCAGCCGGTGGGTTTTGTTGATGCAAAATTTCCCAATAGAGTGTGCAAGCTTGAGAAATCCATCTATGGATTGAAGCAAGCATCTCGTAGATGGAATCTTTTCTTCGATGAGAAAGTTAAAGAGTTTGGTTTCTCTAGAAGTGAAGATGAGTCTAGTGTATATGTCAAAGCTAGTGGGAGTATAGTAACCTTCCTAGTATTGTATGTTGATGACATACATCTTATAGGAAACGGCATTCCAACTTTGCAAGAGGTTAAGTCTTGGCTTGGAAAGTGTTTCACTATGAAGGATCTAGGAGAGGCTTCTTATATTATGGGGATATGAATTCTAAGAGACAGGAGTAAAAGACTAACTAGACTTAGTCAGAATACATACTTGGAAAATGTGCTAAAACAGTTTAGTATGGAGAATTCCAAGAAAGGTGAACTGAATATCCAGAGTAATGCCAAACTGAGAAAGACTCAGAGTCCGTGTACCGATGTGGAGATATTAGATATGAGCGAGTAGAGTTCCATACACTTCCGCCGTTGGATCTATCATGTCTGCTATGACATGTACTCGCCCTAGAATGTCCTTTGCTTTGAGCATGGTCACTCGTTATCAGGGAAATCCAGGTAAAACTCATTGGATAGCAGTTGAGAATATTCTCAAGTATCTACCAAGGACTAAGGACTAGGTCCTAGTACTTGGTGGCGGTGATATATTGAGAGTGACTGGGTATAATGACGCTAGCTTTTAAACAATCAAAGACAAATTCCATTCTCAATCTGGCTGGGTGTTTCCCTTAAATGGAGGAGCAGTTACTTGGATAAGTTCCATGTAAGAGAAAGTGGCTTATTCTACTTGCGAATCAGAGTACATAGCAACAAGTGAAGCATCAAAGGAGGCAACTTGGTTGAAAAACTTCATTGGAGATCTTGGAGTTGTATCAGCCATAAAGGAGCAATTGGAACTTTTCTGTGATAATGATGGAGCGGTTGTCTTGACAAAGGAATCGAGAGATCATGGGAGATCAAGGCATATCAACAGAAAATACCATTTCATCAGACATAGGGTAGAAGAAGGTCACCTCATTTTGAAGAGGGTATCATCTGAAGAGAATCTTGCAGATCCATTCACAAAGGGTCTGATTATGGTTAAACACATTCAACATGCTAAGGGCATTTGTCTGAGAGATGATATTAGTTTTAGTAGTTAGATAGTTAGTTTGAAACTTGTAACAAACTAATTGGCTTTTGGTGATTAAATAGTAGAGAATTATTTATGAGTTTGTTTACTACCTTTTGTCAATTTTTTATTTTTGTGTTTCATGTTTTCTTGTTTTACTTCCTGAACAATTCGATTATTCAAAAGTCCACAATCAATCGTACTTCTGGAAGTAAGTATTGAATTAAGACTGTCATGAATTGAACTGTAAACTGTCTAAAGAGTTTTAGACATAACAATGGTATTGCTACAATGTTCACGAGTACTTTGAAATTGATAATTAAGTATTGGATAAACACACGCTCAGATAATTACTTCACATAATTTATCACGAGTAATTCTAAGACGATAATTGATGGGTTTTGAGCAGAACTACAACCTATGTGTTCATGCAACCCTAATTGCTTTAGATCTAAGTTTTTCACTAGTTGAACATGCAAATTGAATACCAAAGCAAAACCTTAGTTCTAGCATATATAAATTGAAAATTATATATTAAAAGGGTTTTGATGTTTACCTTACTTGTTATGTAGTAATAACAAGAACACCTTGTAGATCCGTGACTCTTTAAAGTTTTGTGCCTCAAATGTTGCACCTCTAATGGTTCACAAACACCACTAGCAAAAGGATGAGAGGAGAGAGGATAGAATTCTTTATAATTTTGGCTAGGGTTTGTAGAAAGCAAGCAGTGGCCGAAAATGCTAACAGGTGGGGTTTTTATATTGTTGTGGGATGCTAGGGTTTGCTGGAGGAAACCCTAATTTCCTACTTAAGGCTTAAGCATCCCATGGAACCTTATTAGGGAGCCTTGGAAAAAAAAACTATAGGGACTCCCTATAGATCTTTGTCCACTCCGAAGTCCAACACACATGCTCGGAGCATGTCCTTGAGCGTCTGGATCGTCCGCTCACTCTGTCCGTCCTTCTGTAGGTGGTAGGCGGTACTGAAATGCAGCCTCGTGCCCAACTCCTCATGGAACTTCTTCCAAAACCTGGAAGTGAAACGTACATCTCGATCTGACACAATCGAGATCGGCACTCCATGCCTTGATGCCACCTCTCTCACATACAAATCTGTCAGCCTCTCAGCGGAAGAGCTCTCACTGATAGCAAGAAAGTGAGCGCTCCTTGATTTCCCACTTCTACTGGGGAATCTCAAGTGGCTGCAACTTGCCATGCGGACGTTGGTGCTCGACCTTAACTCTGCTACAGGTCAAGCACCTCTCGACGAATCACGCTACATCCCTCTTCATACAGGGCCACCAATACTCTCTTTTCAGGTCCAAATATATCTTAGTGGCCCCGGGATGGATCGAGAATCTCGATCTATGCACCTCCTCCATCAGAACGGTACGTGCCCCGCCCATGAATGACAGCCAAATCCGACCCTAAAAGGTCATAAGCCCCCGACTATCGGTAAGGAACTCAGATATCTGCCCGATCAACCGCTCCCTCTTGCGGTTTTCCGGTCTCACAGCCTCAGCCTGGGCCCCTCGAATGGTATCCAACACCGGAGTCATCACCGTCATTCTTATACAAATGTCTCGCATCGGCGCAATCTCTGCCCTCCGGCTCAGGGCATCGGGTACAAAATTAGCCTTGCCTGGGTGATACAGGATCTCACAATCATAGTCCTTTACCACGTCCAACCATCTTCTCTGGCGCATGTTCAAATTGGGATGATCCATCAGATACTTCAAACTCTTATGGTCTGTGTATATAGTACACCGAACCCTATACAAATAGTGACGCCAGATCTTGAGGGAGAACAATACGACCCCCAACTCTAAATCGTAGGTGGGGTATCTCACCTCGTGAAGCTTCAACTGCCTCGATGCGTACGCTATCACATGCCCCCTCTGCATAAGCACCGCACCGAAACCCGATATCGATGCGTCACAATACACCAAAAGTCCTCCATCCCCTCCGGAAGGGCTAACACTGGGGCTTCGCATAACCTCTGGTGAAGTGTCTCGAATGAGGCCTGCTGCTCAGGACCCCAACTTAAAGCCACGCCCTTCCGGGTCAACCTGGTGAGAGGAACGACAATCTTGGAGAAATCCCTGATAAATCTCCGATAATAGCCGGCCAACCCCAGAAAACTCTTGATCTCGGTGGGGGATCTCGGCACCTCCCATCTCATCACCGCCTCGATCTTGGCCGGGTCGACCAATATCCCATTCTGATTAACGAGATGCCCCAAGAACTGGACTTCTCGTAACCATAAATCACACTTGGAGAATTTGGCATAAAGCCTCTCCGATCTCAAAACTCCAAGAATCTCTCTCAAATGCTCCTCATGCTGCTCTCTGGATGTCAAGTACACCAGTATATCGTCGATGAACACGATCATCGATCGATCCAACATCGGCCCGCACACCCGGTTCATGAGGTCCATGAACGCTTCCGGTGTGTTGGTGAGCCCGAAGGGCATCACCACGAACTCGTAATGCCCATAACGAGTCCTGAACGCCGTCTTCTGGATATCCTCGTCACGCACTCTCATCGGATGATATCCAGACCTCAAATCAATCTTGGAGAACCAAGACGCTCCCTGCAACTGGTCGAACAAATCATCGATCCTCGGTAAGGGATGACGGTTCTTGACCGTCAACTTGTTCAACTCCCGGTAATCAATGCACATCCGGTGTGAACCATCCTTCTTCCAGACGAAAAGGATCAGCGCTTCCCACGACGAACTACTCGGCCGAATAAACCCTTTTCCCAGCAGCTCCTGAAGCTGCGATGATAAATCCTGCATCTCTGGCTGCACAAGGCGATAAGGTGCCTTGGCAATAGGCGCTGCTCCCGGAACTAAATCGATAAGAAACTCCACCTACCTCTTTGTAGGCACACTCGGCAACTCCTTGGGGAAAACATACGAGAACTCTCGCACTATCGAAACATCACCAACCGAACTCGACCTCTCTGCGGCTACTCGTGTGTCCATAACATAGGCCACAAACCCACTACAACCCTGTTGTAGACTCTGCCTCGCTCTAGCAGCCAAACAAAATGCTGACCCAATACGGGTACCCTCGCCGTACACCGTAAGTACTCCCCCACTTGGTTCTCGTATGGTCACCAGCTGTCGCTCGCAGTCGATAATCGCTCAAAATCTGCTCAACCAGTCCATGCCTACAACGACACAGACATCCCCCATCCCAATCGGGACCAGATCTATCGGAAACTCAACACCGAAGATATTGAGTACACATCTTGGAATCACCTCAGTGGCATAGGCCGCTCGCTCGTCAGCTATGGAAACGTGAAGAGGTCGACTCAACGCCTCTCAACAGATACTGATGTGCTGACTAAATGCTAAAGCCACGAAAGATCGACTCGCACCCGAGTCAAATAACACCAAAGCAGGTACAGAACTCACAAGAAAAGTACCTACGCATATCATAATATAAGCACAATATCTCAAACTCAAAATAAATAGATGAAAGATTACATACCAGCCACAACATTGAGTGCTGCGCGGACCTCCTCCGCTGTCAACTGGAAGGCTCTCCTGTAAGCCTTTGGCGCCTTGGCCTTCACTGGCCGACTCTCAGCAACCCGCACGACAGCAGGGGTAAATCCCTGTGGTGCTACCTATGTCGGCCCCCGTAGCTGTGGACACTCGGCCTTCCGATGGTCGGTCTGGTTGCAGTGGAAACACATTGCAAATCCCTTGGGGCAATCCTTAGCCGTATGCCCCTCCTTGCCACACTTGTAGCAAGACCCTGCTCGATAAATCCCCTCATGGCTCTTGCCGCACTTGCAACAAGTGCGGCCCTTCTGTTTCCCTGATCTCAAATCGGCGGGCTTTGCCCGCTTGGCTGTCGGCTGACACTGTTCTGGTTGGCGATACCTCCCTTGAGACTCCGCCTCCTCCCTGGCCTGAGTCTCGAGCTCAATCTCCCTCTTCCGAGCATTCGCCTGGAGCTCGGCGAATGTCTAGTACGTCGAGTTCGCCATGAACTCGTGAATGTCTCTCCTCAGTATGCTCAGATATCGACTCATGCGTGCCTGCTCGGAAGACACATGCTCAGGGCAAAACATCGCTCTCTCTTGAAACATCCTGGTAATCATAGTAACAAACTTAGTACCATGCTTGAGGGTCAAGAACTCCTGGGCCAACCATTCCCTTTCCACCGGGGAAACGTACTCATCTCAAAACATAGCGGTGAACCTCTCCTAGGTCACCGCGGCAAGCTCTGCAGAAGTGAGGTGCGCTGTCACAAACTTCCACTAGTCGTTCACTCCCAAGCAAAGCTGGTACAACGCGAACCGTACCCTCAGATGCTCCGAACATGAACACATGTAGAAACACCTCTCAATGTCATAGATCAATCTCATCGCAGCTATCGGATCTTGAGTCCCATCAAACTCTGGTGGCTTCGTGTTGCTGAACTCTCGGAACAGCAACGAGTCACCCCCCTACGGCCTGGCAACAGCGACGGCTGCAGTGGCTTCAACAACAACAACATCAGTAGGAGCAACATACCGCTCATCAAAAGTATCGATCAACATGGTCTTGATAGACCAAAACATATCCGGTATCTTAGCTCGGATGGCTGCAACCACCTCCTCATGAATCAACCTGCGGATCTCCTCATCACTGACATTGCTGCTCCCAGGTGTGTGGCGTGTCCCAACCATGATGTCGATCCGAAATACAACATAAAGATATCAGGGACTTGCTTGAGTGTACTCGCACTTGATAACACAACTGTATTGCTCCCTAGTACCCTAAGGATTCTTACTTGGACTATGCATTGATCCGGTGTCTTTAGTAGTACGGGCCCTACACTACTGACCACACCGCATCGGTATTCACCCCAAGTCCTCCTCGTAGGATCCCAGATCACAAGTACTCTAATCTCTCTATGCACAGGCTGCTCTCCGGCGGACCTCTCGAAATCTACTTGTTGCTACCTACTCACTCTCAAGCATCTCTCAACAGCAATACATTCCTAGGCTAAGGCATCACAAATCAGGCCACTCTAGTCATAATATGAGTACCTAGCCTACTCTAGTGTGCATAACATATCATATCATATCTCATAAACACATAATGTAAGGGTATTTTGGGAAATCACCACCGGGCGCTGGCTGATCATACACACTGCTCTGTTTTGCTCGTTTCAAAATCTTTTACTCTTTTTTTTTTTAAAAAATTGTTTTATGGTGAAATTTTTTCTCAAATCCTCAGTTTGAGTTCGAATACGCCCGAAGGTGTATCCGAATCCCTCAAACCAAGGCTCTGATACCAACTTGTAACAACGTAAATTTTCAAAACAATTTTTCATTTTTCAACAAATATAAAACTCATTCTACATTTTCAATTCTCATGTTCCACAATTGTCATCAAATAAAATGCATCCCAAGATCACAAATAAAATCCTCTATCTGTGTGTACGAATCATGCCGGCTCCTTCCCGCGATCGTCACTAGTACCTGAAACACATAACACACAACACTGTAAGCATAAATGCTTAGTGAGTTTCCCTGAAATACCACATACAACACATATAAGCCACTCGAGGCTATAACTCTGTATGACCCTCTGGTCAATGTGTCTTAGTGGGACCCTCCAGTCCCATAACCCTGTGGACCCTCTGGTCCTAACTTTGTGGACCTTTTGGTCCTAACTCTGTAAACTCTAAATCACACATAGCACAAAATCACATATCACATCATATAAATAACATACAACATACTATGTCACATAACTCTAATTACCACTCTAGGTAAAGTATAGTGAGAAGACTCACCTCGGGTAACTCGATAAATCTCGAACTCGGTAATACTGGTCTAGCCTCCGCCTAATCAAATGGAATATTTACTCTAATCAATACAACTCTCAAAGGCTAGACTAATCCTTCTCTAAGTTCTCTCAGAAGGGTAAAAGACCATTTTACCCTTCCTATGGCTCAAAGGTCCAATCATTGACTAAACCAAAAAGTCAACAAAAGTCAACCCTCCAGGTTACGCTGCGCGTACCAAATCTTTACGCTGGGCGTACCCGACGACTTCAAAGAAACGGGAAACGCAACCACTTACGTTGCGTGTACTGGGATTACACCCAACGTAAATCCCAATTTCATACTCCTTTGATTTTAGGTCTTAAACGGTTAAGACATATACTCAAACTTCAGATCTGACTTCTCTATGGCCCCTTAATCCATAAAGTCGAAAGCTTTAAGCCTTTGCATGGCTGTAAAGGTCACTAATCACTCTAACACCTTTCCTCTTTCCTCATAAATCTTAGATCTCATGCATGGCTTAACATTCATGCCCAATATTGGATTTTTATGAACCCACAACTCATAATACTCTGAAATATAGTAGATCTAAGCTTATGGAGACCTTTTGCTCATAAAGTCTCCACCTTGGGACCAAAAACCCTAAAAATTGGTCCATGAAGCAAAAAACAACAATAATAAGGAAAGCTCTGAGCTTTTTACCTCCAAGTGAAGCTCCTCCCTCTGTAGAACTCAGATCCAAGTTTGCTCTCCCACTTCTAGCCTGCACAAGAACCTTCTCTTTTTCTTCACTAACACACAAAGGCACTTTTTAGCTCAAGAACACTCACACACTAGCTTAGGACAAAAATATTGCTCTCCTAGGGTTTTTCTCTGAGGAATGGTGGATGGGAACAAGACCAACACATTCCTTTTATAGTCCACAAACCACAATTAGGGTTTGCATCTGGGCCCGCTACGCCTAGCATAACCCTGGGTATGCCCAGCGTACCTAGGCGAGTCCGCGTCCAACTTAAGCGCATGAGTATGCGCAACATACTCTTCAGTACACCTAATGTACTCATTTGCCACAATTCTCTTATAAGGGATTAAACTTGACAACTTGGAAAAGAAGAAGGATTTAAGAGATGCACCTGAATTTTCGGATGTTACAATTCTCCCCCACTAGAATCAGACTTCGCCCTCGAAGTCTCATGCCGAAAACAACTCCGGATGCTGCTCTCGCATCTCCGATTTCCCCCTAGTGTTCTTGTTAAGTGTAAAAAACACGATGTCGTGTCGTGTTCGTGTTTAAAATTCGACACGAAATTGACATGATTTAGTATTTATTTGTCGTGTTTTTTGTGTTTGTGGTGTTCTTGTGTTATGTATGATTAAATATTAAATAAATAAACTAATTTTTTTTATTATGTTATATTTTTCGTGTCGTGTCGTGTTTGTCGTTTCCTAATCGGTTCGTTTTCGTGTTAGTTAAAAAAAAAACACGACATCGTTGATGTGCACAAAAGTACCCACAAATTTTAATATTTATAACCTAACTAACTAAAACTAACTATGCACTTATAGGCAGTGTACCTAATCAGATTACAGTATAGCTTGGGTAAGTCGGGTGTCGATCACAGGGAACGGTGTTACTAATTAATCTACTTACTATTAAATTAACCTAATTATTAACAAGTTAAAAAGGATTTTATCCGATTTTACAAGATTAGATGAACTTAAATCAAATTCAATAAGTAAAAACACACTCTTGTTTAGTTTGAATCCACTTCTTCCTTATGGCTAGCTAATGATTATGGATTATTAAGTTGCTTTTTAGTTGTATTAGTAATTTTAGTTCTAACTTTACCAATAATTTAACTAATTCATGTCAAACCATGTATGTTCACACACAATTAAACACATAACTAATTATGAATATAAATATGCTATGTAAGATTTGTTATATAAACGTAATTATAGTCAAAATACGCGTTATCTAGCACAGCTAAGCTTATCCACTATAATTACTAACTAAGATTGGTCAATCCTAGCTCTAACAATTCAATGTTCACTAAATCATTAGGTAAACAAGTTCATGCATTTAATGGCCACTAAGCTACACAGAACATGCAATAAAGTAATTAAAGCAACAAACATAAGCATGCTAGGTAATACAAATCAAACACAAGCAATTTTACCAACTAAATAAATCCATAAAAATTGAGCTATTCATAAGTTGGAAGCTTCATCTAGCTAAACAAGAGTAGCTAGATTCAGCTGCTCATCATAGCAACTAACAACCTAACACAAATTAAAGTAATAAAAAGCATGTTCTTAATTAACTAAAATATAGACCTTTACTCTTTTTGGTGTTGAAAACCTTTTTCCGGAACCTTTCTTTCGCTCCAAATCGCCTTCTAGAACTCCTTTCTTCAGCCAAAAGTTTCCTCTATTCGTAATGGTCAAGGATTTATATAGTTGCTGATATCCATAAATTCACGTCGTGAATAATAAGAAATTCACGTCGTGAGTTGTAGATAACCGTGCCCGTCAAGGATTCCTTCACCCGCGTACATATCTTCTAGAATCAACTATTCATGTCGTGAATTCTTTAATTCTCACGCCGTGAATGATCTTTTTCCAGATTTTCTTCACTTTTAATCTCTTAATTCCCAAAGTTTCTTTCTTTAATGCTTTTAGTCCCTTTTCTTCAGAATGTCTTCTTTTTTGCTGTAAATAACATTTAAGCTCATAAGAACCATTATTCTAAACAAATTACCAACTTTTTAATAAAAATGCACTTAAATATTGCCTAAAAATAAGTATAAATATGGCAATATCAAAATACCCCACACTTAGGCTTTGCTTGCCCTCAAGCAAATTTAAACTTAACCCTTGATTACTAACATCACATAGAACAATCCGACTCTAGCTCAGCCATTATGCCAAGACTTCAACACATGCATTTGTGTCTAAAATTTTCCTAAAGTACCCCCATACTTTAAATACTCACAATCTTCATAAACACTTGCCCACTTTTTCCGAACAATGCTCATTTTATGCAACCCTCCGAATCCATCCGCAGAAAACCTCCTTATCCTTAAGGTATTTTTAGTTGAGGAAACTAAGCATACATAATCTAGAATTACAATCTATGATACCACTATGGAGCTCTTTTGGAATTCTTCACTTCCTTGATAATTTGATCTTTGATTTCTTTGAATTCACCACCTTTGTTGTTTGATTTCTGGTATCTTCAACTTTTTGGAATTTCTTGGAATTTTGATCTTTTGATCTTCACTTTATTTGCTCCAAAATTCTTCAAAATTTTCTTGCAACTCTCTTTTTTTTACATGTACCTCACTTTTTTTCACTCAAATCCCTACATGCTTAAGCAGAGGCGCTTAACCTCAACCTTTATTGGTTAATGATAATAATTTTCCTGGATACATTTCAGGTTTAGGCTGCTAAACATATTGCATCCCTCAAACCAAGCGGGGTTATGTTTTTGTTCCATGATTTCACTAAAATAAGGGAGGCCACAAATGCACTATAACGTATATTGGCTCAATTGAACATTTGAACTTTTATCGGATCATCCCATATAACACTAGCAACTACATTTTATTATTATTACTAGATTCAATTATTAAAAATTTCAATTTTTAAATTTTTAAAATTTCAAATTCTATCATTATCTAGCAATTTACTTTTTCTACCCCTACCCCACACTTATTTCATACAATGCCCTCATTGTATGCATCAAAATTAAAGAAAATTAAAGAAAAGGGAGAAAAAGGAACAGACTCCCCTGGGATAGTGGCGTGAACATCTCCAAAAAATGTGGAAAATGTGCATCTTGAATATGGACTCCAAAAATAGAAACTTGGATCTTGAACTCGCGAAATAAGGAGTATACTGGCAAAACATGAAATCGAGCCTTCAATCGTCTTCAAATATGGTGTAAATCTCCAAAAGTAGAATGACCAATGTGGGAAAGCATACGCCACATTGTATGGTGGTAAAAATGAGCCAAAATAATCTTGAATATATTGACAAGAAGAATAGCATCAACCCATAGAAGACTAAAATGTCAAGGGCCTTGAAATTATAAAAATCTCATATTCACGACGTGAGTCTGAGACAATTCACGACATGAAATCAAAACTACGCGTGTTCTGAGAACCTCCTGATAACTGACTCACGACGTGAATAATAAAAGTTCACGTCGTGAAAACCGGGCAGTCAGAAAAACATTGCCAATTCTTCTTCTAATGTCTTAATGTATTAAGACTCTTCTAAATTCATCAGTTTATGACTCTTTCGCTGACTCTCCACTCTCTTGACTCACCCCACACTTATTTTAAAAATATGGGTCTCGACTCTCGGCGTTAAACACTCCCGGCTAAAAACGTACGCATTCATAATTCGCTATCCTCTCAAGGCGCTCCTAGCAATTTCTGAGAAACAACCAATCAACGAAAAATAAAAGTGACATAATATGCAAAGTAGTTCTTACAATCCCATAAAAACAAACTAAAGAAAACTAAAAAACAAATCACACAAAATAAAAATAAATAAAGATCAATCATCCTCCTCCTCTTCATGTGCTCCACTGGTTCCAACGCCATCACCTCCGCGTCCACCATACTCCGACCATCGTGGGCAAATCGGGTAATGATACCCTAAATGAGGTGGCTGCCCCACCCCAAGATGCCGGACAACATTTTCTATAGTGACGCCTATGCAATTCACACTCAACGATAACTGGTCAAAGTAACCAGCCATATCACTCCCAAAAGGCGCACCAACCATGGAAGCAGGTGGGTGTATCGGCTGCCCGCGGTGTCCTCTTCCTCTCACGTTCCTGCGCCTCGGTCTCGGATCTGGCGCAGGTCGGTCGGCCGGCTGATCATCCTCATCATCACCCTCAACATCTGATGGAACTATGCCCTAATGCGAACCAAAATTTCTGACCACCCGCATAGTTTCCAAATACCCCATACCAAAGTCATGCTCGTCCACACATGTCATGGATCTAGTAATATCGGGAACAACCAAATGATAAGAGCGGGCCAAACGGGTAACAAAATGCCCCGCACAAATGGGGCTCCCAGGGCACGAACTCGTGGCAGACCCGGCCAGAAAACAGGCTAGAAATACGGGTGCAAACCCGCAACCCCAGCTGGAACCTCTCTTCTTGGAGCCATTCCTGCAAAAACAAGGAAAAAAACACAGCCAAAACAATAATCCTCAAATTAGACATAAAGAAAAATGAATTCTGTTCAGCCCCATAATTCACGTCGTGAATCCTGTAAGATTCACGTCGTGAATTCGTAATCCCAGAAGGCAGAATCGTAACAATCGGGGAAAAATCCAGTCAAAATATCCTTGGGTTTTACTCCTATACTACTTCCAAACACTTAGCATGAACATTCAAAGGTTATTACGAAATGTAAAGAATTAATTTCGTCATTTAACAAACCCTAACCCTAAGTTCATCTACGAGAGCAAAAATTAAACTTAATAATCAATAATTAGTACCTTTGTTGGAAGTATTACGTAAGCACAAGGAAGATTAGTGGAGTTGTCGGCTAAAATCGCAGCAATGGGGACCAAGGGGGGACCAATTTCTGCTTCCACTTCGTGAACAATAAACAATTGAAAGGGTTTACTGGTTTCCAGGGACTTATTCTGTCGTCCCATACTTTTGAAAATTCACGTCGTGAATTCTGTAAGATTCACGTCGTGAATAGTGACTGGGCTTAAGTTTGGGCCATGTACTCACGGACTGATCTTGGGCTTGCTAGTCTAATGGGTTAAGCCATATCATGGATTATGTGTCCGGTTCATTCACGATTCACGTCGTGAATTGCTAATAATTCACGTCATGAATAAAGTGTGGAAGAAAAATCAATTTTGACTAAGTTCTCAATTATTACTACTTCCATTTTAAGGTCCCTACATTATGTTCTAATAGAGTTGGATGACATGATCTAAGTTTTTAAAACTAAAATGCAAAAAAGAAAAGGAAAAATTTTGCAAACCAAACTCGGGTTGCCTCCCGAGAAGCGCTTCTTTTTCTTGTAGTCTTGAGCTGGACTCCGTGCCTCCTACGTTGAGTCCTCGGAAGAATCCACCATTAGGATATTTTGTTCTTTGAATCGCCTCTTGTAAGCTTGAACTCGCCTTTTGTATGCCTTCTTCGAATTTTCTTTTTTAACTTTCACCTCTTCTTCAAGCTTGCGTTTGGTACCTTTAGTTTCTTCCTTGCACTTCATCACATCCTCCTCCTCTCTCACCACCGGCTTTGTCACTCTTGAAGTGACCTCCTCTTCTTTCACCACCGGCTTTGTCACTCTTGAAGTGACCTCCTCTTCATCACTTGTCATCTCCTCCTCTTCTTTGCTCACCCAAGAAGGTGGACTCTTGTAAGCTATGACTTCAACCAAAAATGGAACAGATGCTCTAGGTTTTGTTCTTTTGACTTGATGAACTGCCTTGATCTCTTCTTCCATAAGCTTTTCCAGTTCTTCAAGTTCATTATCTTCATTGATTGTGAACACCTCTTCTTGAACATGTTCCTTTGGGAAGCCATCTTCTATCCCAAAAACTTCTTTTTCATCTCCAACTCTCAAGGTGAGCTTGGACTCGCGAATATCAACCAAAGCTCCAGCAGTGTTAAGCAATGGACGACCAAGGATAATTGGAACATCGGGATCTTCCTTCATATCCAAAACTACAAAATCTATTGGAAAAACAAATTTTCCAATTTTCACCAAAATATCCTCCACTATGCCCCAGGGTTGTGTTACTGAACGGTTCGCCATGTGAATCGTCATTTTTGTAGCCTTCATCTTCTGAATTTCCAATTTTTGATAAAAAGAGTAAGGCATCAGATTAATGCTAGCCCCAGAATCGGCTAAAGCATTAACCTTCATTTTGTTGCCAAATTCACACGGAAGAGTGAGGCGTCCAGGATCTCCCATCTTTTTCAGTGCCTCTCCCAATACAGCTTTTGAGCTTTGTTCACTTAGAACCACCTTAGAATGCTTCTTTAATTGCTTGCAAGTGTCAATCAAATTTTGCAGTAATTTTTGATGCTCGGGAGTTTTGGATAAGGACTCGACAAAGGGAGTATTAATCGGGATCCCCTTCACATGCTTGACAAACTCTCTATGCTCTCTCTCCGGTGGATTAAGGGTAGCTTGGGAAGGAAATGGCAAAGGTGGCTGATAAACCGAACTAATTACAGAATTTTTCTGTTCATGACGGGCCCACTTCGTGAACATATAAGGTTCACGTCGTGAATTCTGGAACTCAGCAGCTTCATGATTTTCGAGCTTGGTCTTCTTCATCTTTGGATCGGGCTGCTGTGGTTCTTCTTCCAATGCCTCCAGGAACTCAGAGATGGCTTCTTCTTCGGTGTCTATGGCCATTACATGAGATTGGGTCTTCGTTTCGGTATTTTTCGGGGATAACTTCTCATGAACTAGAGTGGCTAGTTGACCAACTTGAACTTCAAGGTTATGGATGGAGGCTTGCTGATTCTTAATTAAATTTTGATGTTCATTAATAGCAGAACCAGTGGCATCGTGTCTCTTTTCCGAAGCTTCGATAAACTTCATTAACATAGTCTCTAGATCGGGTTTCTTCTTGGCTGGTGGCTGCTCCTTTTGATAAAAGCCTCGACCTGTCTGCTTATACCTCTCTTCTTTTTGCTTCTTATACTCTTCATATGGCAGCCACTCCTTCTTGGGTTTCCTCCAGTCCTCATCAAACTTATCCCCACTCGAGTAGCACACTTGAGCTTTTCTGTTCCCAAACTCATCTATATTGTAGTCCTTTGTCAAGTGTAGACCACTACATCTCTCACAACCCACTCTTATGGCATGTATTGACTAGTCCATTTGTGTTATCCTTTGATCCAAATTATTCAACATGGCCATCACAGCTGCTATTTCTTCAATTTGGGCTCCTCCACTGCTTTTGATTCCATCTTGCCTATGGTTGTGGTATTCGCGAGAGTGCTTCGCGAATTCTTCAATCAGGTCCTTAACCTCCCTTGGATTTTTCTTTGTCAAAGGTCCTTGAGAATCAAGGAGTTGTCTCGTCATAACGTTGACCCCATCATAGAAGATTGACATCTCTTGTTGCACATTTAGATCATGCTGAGGGCAATTTCTGAGCAAGCCCTTGTACCGCTCCCATGCTTCGTATAATGACTCCCCCGGCTGTTGCTCAAAGTTAGCTATTGCCTTCTTGAGTTTGGCTATCTTGGATGGCGGGCAAAACTAGTCCAGGAATTGCTCACGCATTTGAGCCCAAGTGGTAATTGTACCCGATGGAAGTGCTTTTAACCACTCCTTAGCAGCTCCTTTGAAAGTGATGGGAAGCATCCTAAGAAAGACTGTGTTTCTGTTGACATTTGGGACATTGAAGTAGTCCGCAATGTCGTTGACTTCATCTAGATGTTTAAAAGCATCCTCATGATCTTTCCCAAAAAATGGGATATCCTTCAGTGCAGTCAAAATGTGCCCCTTCAACTCGAATGTGGCAGTGGCAGGTATTGCGGGTTAGACTAAACCGGGACCCATATCTTCACGGATCGGCTTCTTGTAAGCTCCCATAGACATCTCTTCAATTGTTGCCATCTCGTTCCTTGGCTCATTCTCGGGTTCGCTCGTGTGTTCTTCAAATTCCGGCTCGGTATCGTATTCGGACTCGGTTTGGACGGGTGTTTGATCCAAGTGCTCAAAGTTGCTCTTGTGCCTCTCAGGTGAACTTGATTCTCCTGTCTTCTTTCCTGACTTCCTTGAAAAAGTTGACTTCAATTCTTGTAAGGACGTATTTTTCTTGTGAATTGCAGACTCGGGATCTTCAAATGGTGGCACCAGGGGTGTGTTTGAGCCTCTGGTCATGAACTCCTGCAACTTGCTAACCTAAAAAAAATGTAAAACTGAACTAAAATAAGAAAATACTAAAAACTGAAATCTCAGCTTTCACGTCGTGAGTTTATTAAAATTTACGTCGTGAATTCTGTGATAGAAACAGAAAACAAAATTTTTGTTATATGCTAATCAACTAAGCTAAGCTAACAAAGTTCAATACCCAATTAACCTTTTTGCAGATTTTATTCCACAAAAAGGGGTCGATTAATCTAATGTAACTAAATAAACTAATAATCTACGCCGCTCCCCGACAACGGCGCCAAAAACTTGATGTGCACAAAAGTACCCACTAATTTTAATATTTATAACCTAACTAACTTAAACTAACTATGCACTTATAGGCAGTGTACCTAATCAGATTATAGTATAGCTTGGGTAAGTCGGGTGTCGATCATAGGGAACGGTGTTACTAATTAATCTACTTACTATTAAATTAACCTAATTATTAACAAGTTAAAAAGGGTTTTATCCGATTTTACAAGATCAGATGAACTTAAATCAAATTCAATAAGTAAAAACACACTCTTGTTTAGTTTGAATCCACTTCTTCCTTATGGCTAGCTAATGATTATGGATTATTAAGTTGGTTTTTAGTTGTATTACTAATTTTGGTTCTAACTTTACCAATAATTTAACTAATTCATGTCAAACCATGTATGTTCACACACAATTAAACACAGAACTAATTATGAATATAAATATGCAATGTAAGATTTGTTATATAAACGCAATTATAGTAACAATACGCGTTTTCTAGCACACTTAAGCTTATCCACTATAATTACTAACTAAGATTGGTCAATCCTAGCTCTAACAATTCAATGTTCACTAAATCATTAGGTAAACAAGTTCATGCATTTAATGGTCACTAAGCTACACAGAACATGCAATCAAGTATTTAAAGCAACAAACATAAGCATGCTATGTAATACAAATCAAACACAAGCAATTTTACCAACTAAATAAATCCATAAAAATTGAGCTATTCATAAGTTGGAAGCTTCATCTAGCTAAACAAGAGTAGCTAGATTTAGCTGCTCATCATAGCAACTAACAACCTAACACAAATTAAAGTAATAAAAAGCATGTTCTTAATTAACTAAAATATAGACCTTTACTCTTTTTTGTGTTGAAAACCTTTTTCCGGAACCTTTCTTTCGCTCCAAATCGCCTTCTAGAACTCCTTTCTTCAGCCAAAAGTTTCCTCTATTCGTAATGGTCAAGGATTTATATAGTTGCTGATATCCATAAATTCACGTTGTGAATAATAAGAAATTCACGTTGTGGGTTGTAGATAACCGTGCCCGTCAAGGATTCCTTCACCCGCATACATATCTTCTAGAATCAACTATTCACGTCGTGAATTCTTTAAGTCTCACGTCGTGAATAATCTTTTTCCAGATTTTCTTCACTTTTAATCTCTTAATTCCCAAAGTTTCTTTCTTTAATGCTTTTATTCCCTTTTCTTCAAAATGTCTTCTTTTTGGCTGTAATAACATTTAAGCTCATAAGTACCATTATTCTAAACAAATTACCAACTTTTTAATAAAAATGTACTTAAATATTGCCAAAAAATAAGTATAAATATGGCAATATCAATCATGTCGCGTCGTGTTCGTGTTACGTAAAACCTTGTCGTGTTGTGCCGTGTCAGACAAAAACATGACACGATGACCCGATTTCCACCCCTAGGCGAGTCCGCATCCAACTTAAGCGCGTGAGTACGCGCAACGTACTCTTCAGTACACCTAGTGTACTCATTTGCCACAATTATCTTATAATTGATTAAACTTGACAACTTGGAATAGAAGAAGGGTTTAAGAGATGCACCTGAATTTTGAGATGTTACAAATAGACTTGATCTTGGCCACTGGCGAGAAGGTCTCATCATAGTTAACTCCTGGCGTTTGAGTAAAGCCTTTTGGCAAACAGCCGTGCCTTGAACGTGTGTACCTTTCCATCCATGTCGGTCTTTTTCTTGAAGATACATTTGCACCCAACTATCTTACGGCCTGGTACATTGTCAACCAAGTTCCAAACTTGATTGTCATACATGGACTGGATCTCGCAGTCCATTTCCTATTTCCGTTTAGCAGACTTAGAGCCCACCATGGCTTCCATGTAGCTAGAAGGCTCATCCAAATTTACTAGTGTACTATCACTGATAAACGTATCACCATCTCTAGTAATATGATATCCATAAAACTCTTGTTTCATTCTAACTCGAGTGGAACGCCTAAGAGGTAACGACTCGTCAATTGGTTCAACAAGAATTTATTCCTCAGTTTGAGCGCTAGTGTTAGAGGTTCCTTCATCACTTGACTCTTGAATTTCTTCAAGATAAATTATACTCCCACTGTCCTCTTTGCATATGAGTTCCCTCTCGCGGAAAACTCCCCTTCATGCTATGAAGACCACGTTCTCACCAGGTCTGTAAAATAAGTATCCAAAGGACTTCTATGGGTAACCGATGAAAATACATTGCTCAATTCGAGGTTCAAGCTTGTCGTGAGTCTCTCGTATAACGAAAGCTTCACAAACCCAAACCTTGATATGTGCCAACGAGGGAACCTTCCCTATCCACATCTCGTGAAGTGTTTTGGCAACTTTCTTTGTAGGGACTAGATTAAGGATATGGACGGCAATCTCCAAGCCATACCCCTAGAACGATATCGGAAGCGAAGCTCAACTCATCATTGAACGAACCATGTCCACCAAGGTTCGATTATGCCTCTCAGCCACACCATTTAGTTGTGGTGTCCTAGGAGGTGTCAATTGTGAAACGATTCCTCATTCCTTGCGATCGTCGTGGAACTCGATACTAAGATACTCACCACACCTATCTGATATAAGCATCTAGAGAAGGTTTCTAGTGAGAGAAAACATATCTGAGATGGATTTCAGAGAGAAAAAGTAGATCTGAACACAAAAATTCAAATAAACACGAAATATTTCTTTTAATACTCTTCCAGAACACGATTCAAGAACAAATTAGATGAAATAATGAGTAGAAGATAACAAAACTGAAAAAGATTTTCAATAAAACAAAGTAGTAAACTTTTTCTTTTTAGAAAACTTACAAAACTTGAAGAACAAGGTGAGATTCATGATAAAATATCGCCATAAACAAGATCGATTCTTGCAAAAATCGCTGAGATCTACAAGAACCCGCTCTGATACCACTTGTTAGGAATAAATCTGAGATGACGATTGCGGAATATCAAGAACAATCAAGAATCAATAACCAACATATGCAAGTAATCTGATAAAGGTTTTTGTGTATATTGATTATCTCATGAACGTACAGAGAAAAACCCTAATTTGGTAAAAAGCCTTATACAAAAAGCTAACCTAATGATTATTGATAGGGAACAATAAATATATGCCATAAATATAAAATCTATGTCTAATATAAACCCAATGCCTTATAAGAGCTCGATTAAGAACTTCTACTATAAAGGCACCGTAGGGAATCATAAAATGATTAACCCTAAAAAGGCTTCCCAAAATAACCAAATATGCCAAATCAGTTTCAATATCTCAAATACTCAACACCATTAAAAGTCTATGGTTTACAAGTCCTAAAGTCCTTGTACTTTCATTCGTTCCTATCAATTCCTCTCTCTAGGTGGTTCCTCTTAACCACTTGTGATTCATCTTGACCTGCAGTCCTACTATAACTCCCTTCTTTTGACCGACCTTCATTTAACACTCGTTCATCAACCGGTGCACTAACTTCTCTCCTATTCCCTTGGATTAATTGTCTAGTCTCCTTCATTTGCTCATATAGTGTTTCCCAAATCATGTCTTGAACTCCTGCCATTCTGATTCATCCAGCTACTTGCACGACCTATGGTGCACGCTTAGTCATACGTTAGGGTGCAGGCTATTGATTTATGTTATCATTTCTTAGTCCGCTATGAGTTCTCACCATGATGTTTTGTACACCAGAACAATCGTTTAAGTGTACTGGAACACGAGTATATTATGATGGGGAAGGCTTTAATTATGTTTAGGTGCATAATCTTCCTTATCACCCCAAAAAATTATATTCCAGTTCTAATACATTAATTTATTCATTTAGAATCTTGAACGCATAAAATTTACAAATGAAGGTCAGCAATAGACCTTAGATCTACTCAAGTAATAACATTCTAGGTAGGCAAACCTAAGGCATGTTTTATAATTCATTTAGCATATAACAACAAATTAGGTATCTTATCCTAAAGCAAGCTAGTGCTTGTGTCAATTCTTGTATATTACCTTAAAATATAATAGACACAGATCTCACGATCATCGCTTAACATTCTAAGTTTAAGTCTATACTTTACAAAAATTCCTAATTCGCTTAAACTAATGCTCTGATAACAACTGCCACATCCCCAATTTTATGACTGGTTAAAAACATTTTCTTTATGTTTATTTAAAATAGAGTATTCTTTTATTAGTGCAGAATTTTCCCCAAAACATTATTAATGTGAAATGATATCAATATCAAAAGTATTTCCGAAGAAGCATTTTTTATTCATATTTAAAAGTTTGGTATGTCATGACTGAAACAGAAACATAAGCATAAACTAGTTTTTACAAGCTTACATCAATTTATTTAGTGCCCTAAAACTCCTTAAATCTATCGATATATTCAATTGTCACTATCGTTGTACCTTTGTATTGCTACCTGTGATACATAAAAAATAAGTGGGTCAGGCTTGGGAGGTTGGTGAACACATAGGGTTTTCAACCCATAGTATTATAATTGGATATTTCACAGCAATCAAATGACCCAGTTACCCATTGCTATTATCCCCACCTTATGATCCTAAAACGATGATCTCGAATGACCTATCCTAAAGGATCTTTGTACACAACAAGTAGACAATACTGCTTTGGGGATTCCATTAGAAATAAGTGTCAACGACGCAACCATGTGAGGGATGGAGCACAATGAATAAATGTGTAGTTCATTAACACCTATAGGTAATGAGCCTGCCAGTATTCCACATGACTTTCTAGAATATTCAGTGGTCGTCATCTATACTCCTACAGATGATTAGATGATTGGGCACAACACTATGATAGTACTATGGTCGTATCTTATTATTTCGCATAGGCCTTCACTAACTAATACTTTCCTTTCACGGCCTCTCAATTATTATTTCACACAACCCTTCACTACCCAATATATTATAAGTATGAAAATACATATATGGTTAAATCAAAATCATCTCAAATTATTTCATCTAAAACAAAATATCTTAGCCATATGCAATAAGGACATATAACATTTAATTATCTAAATACTTCATATTTATGTGTAAGCTGATCTATAGATGATAACGAACAACCATGTAATATTATATTAGAGGTAGGGACCGTTTGGTATATAGAGTATACTGTTTGAAAATCTCACTTTAAACGCATCGCTAAATCTAGCATAGACATCATTCCCGTAAGTAGATCAATCAGTATTATGACATGGAATCATTGATAACCTTATTTATATATTCATAATAACAACTATTAATATAAATATAAGTTACACCTGAACTATAGTAAGTGCAACTTAACTTACTGGAATTTTAGCGAAAGCCGACAAAGTCATGGGTAGAACTCTGACCCTAAAGCTCCTTTTCATCGGGCTCCTAGATATATCAGAGCCTCATTGAAGTACCCCAAGAAATCCAAAAGTTTGGGTCCAAGAAGTAGAAATTTTAAGAAAGAAATGGGAGTGAAGGTGTTAGTTGAAATGGTTAAGTTTCATAGCATATTTTATAGATTCAGGCAAGGCACGCCGCGCCCAAATCTGAGGTGCGTCGCATCCTTAAGCCGACGTTGCTCTTGCTCTCTGCTGCCATCCACGTGTGAAAATTTGGTTGGGTGGCGTCCGATGTTCTAGAAATAGTGCGCATCACGCCAACCTACCTTGCGCATTGTGTTATTAGAAAAACTTGTAAAAATCACATCTTTGTCATATGAGATCTATTTTTGACATTCTTCATATCCACTATTAGCCATCGATTAGTACTACAAATTTTGTTTATATTCCGTTAGCTATATCTCAATTTGTTTTAGTTTTTTATTTTTAAAGGTCTTAGACTACTAAAACCCGTAAGAAAATCGTAACTCTTTCATACGAATTCCGTTCGCGGTTGTCTTTATATCGAAGGAATCGTATCTATGACGTCTTGAACTCTTTTCTTAGATTGTTTTGTCTAATAATCAATTGATTTTAATTTCATTTTCTGTGTTGACACAGTTGCGCTGAAAATTTCAAAAAATCATAACTTCCTCATACAAAGTCATATTTAGGTGTTATTTATATGCACACTCTTGCTTTAATGACTAATACAACTTTTGCTTATATTGCTTAGGTTAATAAAGAACCTATCTTTGATTCAATTTTTATGAAACACATATTGTGTCAAGTTGATTACGAAACTTCAAAGAAGCATAACTTCTTCATACGAAGTTGAATTTAAGAACTCCTTATATCCACCAGATAGTCATTAAGACTATTACTTCTTTAAATAAGATTATTTATTATATCTTAAATATTTAGCTCAAATACACAAAGTTATAGAAATACCCCTGGGAACTTAACTATATGACACACTCTTTTTAAATGGTGATGATTGGTTGTGAATTGTTCTTATGTTCTAAAATCTAATAATTGTTCTCATTTTAACACACACACACATACACACACACACATATATATATATATATATATAATGATCGGAAAACCCATGTTTTTTATTTTTTTTAGAACGGTAACAATATCATTAAAAATCTAGCTGGAAGCTAGAAAAACATGATACAATACATGAGAGACAAACTAAACTAGAAAGATAGATAAACCAGAGTTGTTATTAAATAATAATGTAAGTCTTGAAAGATAGATACACCATAGTTGTTATTAAATGATAAAGTAACCCTTCTCGTCGCTTTTCTTGTCGGCCTTCCCATTGATCGCTCCAATGTTTAATTGAGCTTCTCTTCTCCGCTGGTAGGGTTTGGCGTTATTGATTGTATACGTTAGTTCAAGAAAGTGACAATTTTAGCTATCCGATATTGATGTTGCTCGAGATGCACTATCAATCTGAAGTTATGAAGATTTTGAGACAGTGAAGATTCCGAAGTTGAGAGAATGTAAGGAAATCTGAAGACTTGTACTATTTTGTCTTTTTATAAGTGTCTTGTTCTATGTAATAGTTGTATGAGACAATATCAACCGCAATGCATTGTCAGGGTTTCTCTGCAGTCCTTATTTTCTTTAATCATCTCTTTTGTCCTTTATGATCCTAGTAGTATAAATAAGACAATTGTTCATGTAATTAGTACGCTTTTTATCAATATAAGAAGAACATCTTTCATTCTATCGTTCTCTTTTTCATCCTATATACTTTAGTTTAATTTCATATTGCACTAAATACTTGGTTGTTCTTCTTCAAGGCTTTACTGGATTTAATCCATACTTGACTGGAATTCTATTATCAGCCTCCATTGTTGTTGTTCATTCAAGGTTTAAGAAATTAAACCTTGTCCTTCAATATCCTTGGGATATCATTTCTTATCAGTATCAGATGGGTATTCATTGTATGGAGTCGAGATGGAATCCTGATGACTCGTGGAAAAATAATCGAAATTATTTTGGAAATTTCAATTTTAGTGGGCAACGACAACAAGGTCCGATTGGAGGAAATCGCCAAGAAAATTTAAACATTACTTCGTTTTATGTAAAACAATTTCCATACTCAGTTTTTTTGAGTGACTTGTGGCATGTTTCTGATCATATTAGAAAATTTTGATGTTTTTATCTCTAATAAGAAGTCTTATTTGTGTAAACGCTCCAGTTCCACTAGATTCTAGGGTGTCTAAAACATTTATATGACGATTAAGCAATTATATGAAGTATGATTTAGATATCATAAGCTTTTGTATCTATTCCAAGATTCTAAAAAACCAATAATTATGCCCCAGACTTTCATTTAGTGTCTTCTTAAGTGTAGAAGTACGAAAGTCCAGTGAATTCATATGCCAATGTTGTTAGGGTGTTTCAAAGGAAAGCTTTGTTAAAGATATGGTTGATGACATCATCAATCCCCCTTCTGAGGATTTCATTACGGAAAAAAGGAAACGTGCATGCCTAGTTAAAACTAGGGACTTCCCTACATTGCCTAATCTCCGGATGCTTTGTTTTGATGATTTTAAGATTCACTATATTGGAGGTCTAGGGGTTATCATTGAATTTAAGATTAAAGAAGCTAGTAAGAATTTCTTGGCAAGTGTTGTTATGAATCATTGGATTTCGGAGAAACATTATTGGGATAGAGATTTTATGCCATTGGAAAAACTTGTTTGGGTTAATGTGGAAGGATTACCCTTGCGTAAAAGAAGTAAAAAAAGCTTTTAGAAAAATCATCGCTAAATATGGGTGCAATGTACATCTAGATGATGGTTCTGGAGAAGATGTTTATAAGAATGGTATTTGTGTGTTGTCTTCGTATCAAGGAATCATTTTAGATGTTTTGAAAATTCGTGTAGATGATATCATGTTCTCGGTTAGAATAAAGGAAGCACCCGGTTTGACTCCTTCCTTTTCTTGTGATATCCTAAAGGCTGGTTTTGAAAATGTTGATGAACGTGGTAATTTTGAGGAGGAAGGAAAATTTCAATATTTTCATGAAAAAAAGATGTTTCATATGATCCCTTTGGTATTTATGAAACTTTAGATATAGTGAAGAAGGATGAGGTGAATAATAATGCTCCATGTGAGTATAGAGGTGGGAATTCAGATAAAAAATTAATTTTGGCAATTAACAGTTGAAGGGGCATTATCGGAAAGACCATGGTAAAAATTCTCAAAGAATTCAATCCTCCATTTTGGTTGTTGTTGAGTGTAATTCCTATTCGCCATCGCCTGCTGATGTGAAAGTTAGATCCCCAGCTCCTATCCCTACTCCTCCGGTGCCGGAAGCAGATTGATTGTTGTAACTATTATGATAATATCAGCCGCTCCTGCACCTGTTCTTGCTGTTGTCACAACACATCCGATACCTATTGATTTTCCTATGGTGTCGTCTATTACTTTTGATTTTATTACATATGATATGAAAGATAATTTTGGGGTTGTTCTGTTGGGTTTCTTGGGTAGTTTTGGTTATTTTTCGGGGATCATGGATTCAGAGGATAACTTATCTCATCCACCAGATTTTTATAACTTTAATGGTAATGACGGATTCTCAAAGAAGTCATATAATAGCCGCTTGTTTTTTGAGTTAAATTCAAAAAGCTTTGGAAATGGGAAAAGCAATGGGGTATAATTTGGATGGATATTTTGATCGAGTGAAAGAAATTGTTGAAGGAAATAGATATAGAGTGGCTATAAAATGAATTGACTTTCCATTCATATTCAACGAGTAGGTTGTAGAGACAAAGGGGGGTGGACTAGATATTTATGTCATATTCATAAAGTGATTTTTTTAGCAATACAAGATTAGAAAATGGAAGATATTGATTTAGGTAAGCTTCAAACCTTTTGGGGGTAATACTTCTTTTTCGCATGTAGTTTCTCATGCTCGTGGTGCTTTGGGTGGTATTCTTGCAATTTGGGATCTAGATCATATCTCTCATAAAAGGGTGTTTATTTATGACTATATGGTTACGGTTAGGCAATGTGGTTGATTTCTAGTTTGGTGGTTATGTTTATTGTTGTGTATGCTCCACAAGGAGCAGACTGTAATAGACAACTTTGGACTCAAATTCTGCAGATGATTGTTTCTTTTCTGGGGGAGTGTGTTTTAATGGGTGACTTTAATGACGTTCAGGATGAATCAAATGGAATAGGTGCTCAATTCAATATGGCTTCTGCTAGGAGTTTTAACCAGTTTATTGGTTAAGCTAAGTTGAATGATATTTTGTTAGATGGTCCTCAATTTACTTGGAGTGATAAGGGGGGGGGGGGGGGCGGGGGAGGGGAGTCAAAGTTCAATAAGTTGGATAGATTTATGGTAACATATAATTTTTTGGATTCGCTCCCTCACCTCATGGGTATGGTTTTGGAGAAGATAATTCCTTATCATCATAATATTCTCTTATTAAAGCACTTAAGACATGGTTCCTTTTCGTTTATTCCACTCTTGGTTTGATATGGATGGTTTTGATGGGTTAGTCCATGATTTTTGTTTACAAGCTCCTGAGGGGGAGTTATATACTAATCCTTGGGTTAAATTTAAGAATAAATTTTGACTTCTTAAATCTAATATGTGAGTTTGGAAATCTAGTAGCCGAGTCTGAGTGGGGTCTAAAAGCAAAGAGTTGTGGGATTTGTTGGAGACTATTGATGTGTGCCTTATGGATGAGGGGTATGATGGCTTTACGTGAACATCGAGTAACAATTCTTAAGTAGCTTACGAATTTAGATCATCTTACCCAAGTTGATTTAGCTTAGAATTTTATGATTAATTGAGGTATTGAGGGAGATGAGAACTCGGGTGATTTTCATGGAACTATTAATTGTAAGAGGCATCAATTGGCAATTCACGGTGTGCTAAGGGATATGGTTTGGGTTGATGATCTTGGATGTATTAAGGAAGGAATTCTTAGAGTATTTCCAGTCTATTTTCTTGAAAAAATGGGGACCTCAGTCGATGAAGAATCCTTCTTGTTTTTCCACTTTATCGGACTCCTAGGTTTAGTTTCTTCATGCTCCGTTCTCTCATGAAGGAATTAAAAAGGGCGGTATGGGATTATGGATCGAGTAAGGCTCCCAAACCGAATATGTTTTCTTTCGGGTTTATGAAGTGACATTGGGATATTTTGGAGGATGACATTATGGACTTTTTTGTGCATGTCTATAGTCATACGTTTATTCTAAAGGCTTAAAATGATGTTTTTATTGTTATCCTAAAAGTTAGAGAGCCGAAGATTGTCCGAGATTTCAGACCTATTAGTCTAATTGGTTGCCAATACAAGATTATTGGTAAACTTTTAGCAAACAGGTTGGCGGAGGTTATTGGTAGTCTAGTGAGTATTATGCATTCAACCTTTATTAAAGGCAGGCAGATTTTGGATATGTTGTTTCTTCTTAATGAGATTGTGGCTTAGAGTAGGGCTTCTAAAAATCCACTTCTAATTTTTAAGGTGGATTTTGAAAAGTCCTACGATTCTCTTTCATGGGAGTATCTTTTGGAGATTATGAAGATCGTGGGTTTTAGGTATTTGTGGCGTGGGTGGATTATGGAGCTTTTGTCTACCGCTAGAGATTTGGTGTTGGTTAATGGGTTCTCTTCTTAGGAATTTCAGTTGTAGAGAGGTCTGAGACAAGCTAATCCTCTCTCTCTCTCTCTCAATCTGTCTCTCTCTCTCTCTCTCTTATTTATTTTGTCTATGCAGGGTTTGCATGTTTCTTTGGTTAATGTGAGAATGGCTAATGGTTTTAGGGGGTTTCAATTAACTATAAATATATACATACATACATACATACACACACACACACACATATATATATATATATGTATATATACACCATCTCCTTTATGTCGATGATATAGTCTTGATGTCAGCTTGGGATCTAGAGAACATTTATCGTATTGTTCATATCGTTGATTGGGTTTTATGGATCCGGGTCTTTAAATCAATTCGCACAAGAGAAAATTGTATAGAGTAGGGGTTCCTACTGATCAGATTTGTTTAGTAGCTCACTAGTTGGGTCGCGATACATGTTATCTTCCCTTTATTCACTTGGGAGTGGCTATGGGTCAGAATATGTCTAGAATTAATTCTTGGTCACTAATTATGAATGTTTCCAGAGTAGATTGGTGGATTGGAAGACTAAATGCCTTTCATTTGGAGGTCGGCGTACCTTGATTAAGTTGGTCTTATATTCTTTAGGCAATTATCTGATGTCCAAGTTTCCTAACCCAATCATAGTCCTTAATTATTTGGAAGCGATGAGGACTAGATTTTTCTGGGTGGGGATTTGTATGATCGTCGTATACATTGGGTTAGGTAGGACAGAGTCCTTGCTGTTAGAGATGTTAGAGGGCTGGGAGTGGGAAGCCTGTTCGCCTTTAATAGGGGTATGCTTTTCTATTGGCGTTAGAGCATTCCCCATATTTTATGTGGGTTCGACTTGTGAATGCCCTTTGTGGCACAATCAGGGTTTCTTCTCCTTTGATCCCGATGAAAGCTTGGTTAGGTCCTTGGAATGGTATTACTCGAACGTTGGAACGACTACATAATCGTGGATTTCATCTTCATGCTTTATGTCCTATCATGATAGGGCACAATGCGTCTACTTCATTTTGGCTTGATGGGTGGGAGGGTAATTTGCCTCTTGATGTCTCTTTCCATAGATTGTATGTGTTAGATAATCGCCAATTCTCTTCAGTCGAAGATCGAAGTTATACTTTGGTGGGATATGGACACTTTTAGACGTTTGCCTCAGGGAGGCATTGAGCAGACTCAATAGGAAGTTTTCTGTAGTATTTTATAGGAGATCCAATTAGGAGCTAGTCCAAATAGATTGGAGTGGCTACTTGATGTTTCATATAGTTTTTATGTTTCCTTGGCTTGGTCCTATCTTGATAGTGGTTTGATTCTTTCGGGAGGAATGGAGACTAGATGGAATAATTGGGTTCCCATGAAACTCAATATTCTTATATGGATGGTACAGTTACAGACTATCCATAAGAGAGAGAGAGAGAGAGGGATAGATAGATAGATAGATAGAGAGAGAGAGAGAGAGAGAGAGACTTTCTTATAGAAGGATTATGGTAAAGTCGATTATGTCTCTGGTGTTCTCTTACAACTGAGACCATTGATCATATTTTTACAGGTTGTACCGAGTTGATTGATTTATTGAGCCATATTGCTATCTGATAGGGGTGTTCATCTTCCAGAACAACTTTCTGTACAATCTTTACTTTCTTTGTCTGATTCAGCCTGGTTGAGGGGAGGGCAACAAAAGGCTTTTGATGCAGTCATTTCAACTACTTTTTGGTGTATTTGGAATTTCTGTAATCACTTGCTTTTTGGAACAGTGATCCTTTAGAAGTATTTTCTTTTCGATGATGTGATAGACATGACATTTTTTTATTTCAAATAGATATAGCAAATCTAAGCTAGGTTCAAGTTCTCGTCTTTATAATCCTGCTTTAGCTTCAATTTTGTTGTACCGAGTTCTTTTTAGCTTAGTGCTAGCTCAAAGGAAGCGCCATGCAGCCAAGGACAAAATAGACCATGGAAAGCATAAGTCCTCCCTAAATTTTTGAGGATGAGCAATTCTAATTTTACATATTTGTCTTTTGTCTTTTTTTTTTTTTTTTTTTTTTTTTTTGGAAATGACGAATATTATTAGCAAACCCCAAGACTAGCAAGGGATTACACGGGGCAACAAAATCAAAAACAAGGCATTAAGTACATATTACAAACAAGTAGAAGGTGAGTAACACCAATTAGTCCATCTAAATTTGTTATTTTTTCCCCTATATTTGTACCATGTATATATTAAAGAGATTATGTCATCCGCCACAATAGGAGGGGAATGTATCACCATGTTAAATACTTTTCCATTTAACGCCTTTCATATTCTCCAAATGAATCCATACAAGATAACTAGGAGCATCTTTCGTTTTTTTGGACAATTACCCAAGCTGCTACAAAGTTAAGAAAATCCATCATATTCATAAATTGTCTATGTGTAATCACATAGCATTTGAGAACCCAATCCAATACCGTTTGAACAAACTCACAGCTGATAAGAATATAGTCAACCGATTCTACTACTCATTCACAATCAATAATAGAATTTAAACCTTCAACAAATTGGAAAAAAACACCTATATAATTTAAACAATCTATATAAAAACTTTAATGGCGGTGAGCTTCGTCAAAATCAATAAGCCGTTGACCAAATAAGTGTTAGGGGCATGGCCACCAATGACGCCCACCTTTTCCCAGCTAATGCCTCTTAAAGAAAGTCAAACAATATCCAGAAATTGAAATCAACATTATTTTAATATTTGCAATTTTAGCAGTACATTGGTCATGTTACTATTGGTGTTGAATTTTAATAATTAACTTTTATATATATATATATATATATATATATATATATATATATATATATATATATATATATATATATATATATATATATATATATATATATGGAAATCTCCAGAAAAGTCCTAAAACTTTAGTATAATTTATGAAAAAGTCCAAAACTAAATTTTATTTACAGAAAAGCACAGAATACCGGTTAAAACCTCGAAAAAACTCTTTTCGGCCGATTTCGCACATTTTGCCGGTATTCTGTCTTTTTTCGTTAGTTTGCTCAAAATTTTGGGACTTTTCCAAAAATTACATAGTAATCAAAATATTGAGACTTTTTTGGAAATTAACAAGAAATTATTGGATATTATTATTAACAAATCATTTATAAACATAAAAAATATTTTTATTATAAAAAAGAAAATACATTTGTTGCAAACTTGTAGGAATAAATTGGTGGTCTAAGTACTCTATTGCTTCCTGACCACTCAAACTCTGTACGTTCTTCCTATGCATTGTTGTGGGTATGCTGGTGAGATGAACTTAGTTAGCATTCCTCTAATGTTAGTGTTCCTCTTATGTTGTTTAACCGGTATTTTACGAAACAGGCCAAAAAGAGTTTTTTCGAAATTTTAGCCAGTATTCTGTGTTTTTCTATAAACAAAAAATAGTTCGTGACTTTTTCATAAATTAGACTAAATTTTTAAGACTTTTCTGGAGATTTCCATATATATATATATATATATATATATATATATATATATATATATATATATATATATATATATATATATATATATATATATATATATATCCCTGCTAATACCTCTTAAAGAAAGTCAAACAATATCCAAAAATTGAAATCCACGTTAGTTTAATATTTGCGATTTTAGCAGTACCTTGGTCATGTTATTATTGGTGTTGAATTTTAATAATTAACTTTTATATATATATATATATATATATATATATATATATATATATATATATATATATATATATATATATATATATATATATATATATATATATATATATGAGGCTTGAATTGAGAAAAAAAAGGTTGAGAATGAGGGAATCATTCTCAGCCACACATTTGTTTTGCCGCAAAACATTTAAGCGTACCGACGGAAATGGATAATGGATACACATGTGTTTCCAACCAAACATGTTTTCTTAAACCATACTAATCATTACTTTAATATACACAATTTAGTGATTTTCGTAGTAAACCTTTGAGTCTTTGACATATTGATGATTATTTATGCAAAAGGTACAAAATGAGTATTTTTTGCTAAGTGATTATTTTTTATTTTTTATCTTAACTTTATAAGAATTGAGTTTATTGTTATATATACTTGAAGATGTTAAAACAAGTGGCAGATCCAAGTTCAGTTTCATTGAGGGGAAAAACAAAGGTGTTCAAACATGTGTGCGCGGATCGGGTCAAAATATTTTAAAAAATAAGTCATTATTGGCTAAGTATATAAAATATTTAAAACAAAAGAGTTAGGTGTAACATCCCAAATTTCGAGTCCAAAAATTTCGTTTGTAATTAAGTAATTTATAAATTCGTTTACTGAAAACATTATAAATATCATATCAATCCATAAACCATCATGAACATGTCTTCAAAATCAAAACATCGAATAGTAGTATGGATCAAAGTACAATCCTAGAAACTCATTGCAGAAATCATGTGTGTGTGTGTGATGTGCTGCTACGCCGTCGGCTCCTTCCTCTTGGATGAAGAGGTACCTGAAACCAAAACTGAAACTGTAAGCACAAAGCTTAGTGAGTTCCCCCATCATAACACATACCATACAATCATACACGCTGCCAGACAATTCTGGGGTGTCTGACCTACCCATGTCAAGCCATTCTGGGGTGTTGACTACCCGTGTGAAACCATTATGAGGTGCTGCCTACCCATGTCAGGCCATTCTGGGCTGCCTGCCTACCCTCCGGTCTATCTCACCCGGTCACGGGGACTATTTCACCCCTACTACTATCACATAATAACATATCATAAACATGCTGTCAGACATATCTGGGTTGTCCGACCTACCCTTCGGTCCTAACAACCGATCGAGGGACTATTCCCCTCCTACCACCACTATCACATAGAACATAACATTCTGGCACATATAACATATCAAGTAATAGCAACCCAGACAGTTATCACAAAGACAATCATCTCAACTGCAATAAACTACTAGGGGGTCGGCCTTGGTGCCTTAGACCCGCTTCTACTGGAAGGTAACTCACCTCAAGGTCGCGTAGTGTCTGAACTGTCCTCGACATGAAAATCGACTCTCCTCGACTCCTTAATCCCTACACGACAACCCTTATAAGTTATCAATTTGTACTTGTAACCCTTAACCAAGGTCAACTCAAATTCGGTCAAAGTAAACTTTGGACAACATCTAGTTGACTTGACTCACTGAGTTGGTCTACCAACTCGTCGAGTCCATACTCCTCCAACTCAATACAAATCCCAACTCTACTCGTCGAGTCTAGCAATAACTCGACGGGTTCTCCTTCAATCATACCATAAGGACCATCTTCAACCGACTCACCAAGTTCCCCTTGAACTCGTCGAGTTCATCTCCCTCATAAGAATGTGTTCAGTGTATGACTCATCGAGTTGTTTGAACAACTCGTCGAGTGCATCTTCATGGTTTGGATGATTGCCTTGGACTCGCCGAGTTTGTTCATACAGTCGTCGAGTCCTATGATTTCCAGGTCTATAATCTCGTCCAACTTTGTTGAGTCCTTCTCTAGACTCAACCAGACCCCCAAAATAGCAAATGTTGGGGAACTACTACCCGACTCGACAAGTCCCAATAACAACTCACCGATTCCACTAAGGTCCATGTCCATAAACTCGATTTCTGCTAAGCTCATCGCATCCAAAGGGTAGATTTGACCTCTTAGGGTCGATATAACAAGTAAAGGTACGAACTTTACATCCATGCATGGGTCTTTAAGCTCAAAAGGACCAAAAATGAGACCTACAAGATGCATGGGGCTCTCATGGCCATAGAGTTGGCACCTTTATGCCATGAGAACCCTCTAAAGACCAAGATCTGAAGCCATAACTCCATATTACACTCCACAACCCGAAAATGGCTTAGAATGCCCTAAATATACCAAAATCCAAGCCCTAAAGATGATTAAACACATGGAAGATCAAGATAGAAGCTTTTTACCTTAAATGAGCTGGAAATGGAACACAATCTCTGGATCTTATAGCTTTAACTTAAACTCCCAAGCTCCTTTCCTCTTCTCAAGCTTCACAATCCGCCCAAATGCACAAAAATGGCCTTAGAACACTCAAACAAGGCTAGGGTTTCAGGCTTATGTCTTTTGGAAGTATAAGGGACGATGGAGGCTGAGATGGGGAGAGATAAGTTGTTTAAATAGGGTGCAAACCATCAAATTTAGGGTTTCACTCAAACAACGTCTACTCGCCGAGTCGGTCTCCCGACTAGTCGAGTAGATCACTTAACTTCCCGCAGAACACAAGTCTACTCGACGAGTTGGGCCCCCAACTCGTCGAGTCCCAGAGAAAAATATAAGAATTACTTGAATTAAATGCATACCAGGAATTAGGTGTTACATTAGGTTAATAAATTCATAAAATTCATTAATTCCTTGTATTGCAAATTTTAACACGCCAAATTTTATACATTCAAATATTATGGCTTGAAAATAGCCTTTGTCATTTGTAAGTCCCAAATTTGTCTGTGTATGAATCAGATCCGTTTGATAGTGTGGAATCCCAATCAAATGGATGATGTCAGATCAAATAGAAGAGAAGGAGAATAAGAATAATATGAATCTATATATGAATTGATTAGAATGAAGATCCGGATACAAAAGATTCACACACACAAAACTTCTCTCTACCGTACACTCTCTATTGTTCATCAATCTACTCCTTACACCTTACACCTATATTTATACTTGGAGAATATGGGCTTGGTGAACATGGGCCGTAAATGGGTTTACGACCGTAAACCTGTTTACGGCCGTAAACACCAAGCAGTTTACGGTCCAAGACACAAAAATACATTTTTCTAGAAAAGTATAGTATAAACCATATTTTTGACCCAACAATCTCCCCCTTGGTTTATAACTTTCTTTTCTAAATGACCAAACAAGCTCCCCCTAAAAAGTAGCTGGCTTTTCTTGTCAATCTTCATCGAGAGCTTGGCTTCATCATTAATCTTCAACTTCTTCACAACTTCAAGATGAACATGATGAATCTTCAATGAATGACTTCATCTTGAGCAGTTGGGTTTTTCTTCAGAATTTGACATTGAACGTACATTGGGTGAAGAGGCTTCTTGTACTAATTCTTGAAAGATACCGCTTTCAGCTTGAGAATCTTCAGAGAGAACAAATCTTCTGGATCACTTTACAAGGTACAACGATAGCATCAGACTGATTGAGAAGGCTTCAATGTAATCCATCACATAATCTTCAATTTCTGCTTAACCTTGCTTCTGAGGTTGAAGGATTGAATGTTGAAAGAATAATCTTCATTTCTTGCTCCTTCGAATGAGAATTCTTCGATGCTCACGGACGAAGCCTTGGCTCAGAAATCTTTGACACAAACTCCATGAGTTTCATCTTCACCTGAATTCACTTTTCAAGACAAAACAAAACTAAAAGAAAACTTAAACCAGAAATAAAATAGAAATAACACTATTTTTGGATTTTTAATTTTCTGATTTTTCTTTGATTTTTGATTTTTGATTTTTTTTTTAATTTAATTCTCCCCCTTATATTTAAATTAGAAGAACACTATGAACAAGCTTAACAAAAACAAAAATAATAGCTAACTTTAAGAGTGATTTGGGATCAAAGTTCTTAGACAACCTTTATTCGTTTATCAGTACCTCTCCTTTCATGAATAGAGCTGGTCAATTGTCGGTATTGTGGTCCACTTAAACACAAGAGATTGTGACAAAATTAGGACATGTTATAAGTGACAAGACAATGTGATCCTAAGTTCCTAGATAATGTTCCTTAAGGACCATTTAGCTGACGACAACCAAAGATATTGTTGTCCACCTAAATTGAGCAGCGAGATCTACAGACAACATGTAAGTGTTCAAATTTTAATTGTACTAGAATGTGTTTCCCGCTTCCTGATATGCCCCAGCCATCAAGGACTTCCAGAATACTCCTTACACCGGGTGAGCAGACAATTATTAAGAGAGAAGATAGATTTAGAATGCATATGCTGTACATCCAGGTCAGATCTCTTCCAATCACGCAAAGGATGAAACATATGACTAACTAAAGTTTCAGAGGGATTGAGAAGAGAATGGTGCATATACTGTGTACCAGGTCGGATTTTGAATCACGCAGAGGAGACATTATATGGCTAACAGATGGAAAGAATTGCATAGAGAGAAGATGCAGAGAGATAGAGTTGCATATGTTACAGTCCAGGTCGGATCTTTCAATCACGCAAAGGAAGCAACATATGTCTAATAGATAGAAAGAAAGAAAATAACCTTCTACAGACCTAGGTTATCGGAATTCCCCAATCACCCCATCCAACTGGAATTAAGGATAAAATCCGCATATCGAGGAAAAGTGAATTCACAGTTCTAGATACGGGTTATTTAATGTGACCAGTAGATTCCCATGTATATCTCCCTGCTCAACCTATCCGAGCGTCATAATGTCAGGCTAAACGGATCTAACTAGGTCAAAGTTTGTCAAGTCCATTTAAAATCTTTCGTGCCTACCAGCGCATCGAGCACAAAGCGTAGACGATTCAATTTAGGTATGTTATGCAGATTCAGATTGCCTGTTATCACATGATTATATCACTTCCCAAAACATTTCCTGCAAGCACATTCCATTAACACCATATTTTTTATTTTCTGATTTTATAATGTTTTTGGATTTTTTTTTAAATTAAAATTTTCTAATTTTTGTTTTATTTTTATTTCTCCCCCTAAATTTGTGCATAGGAGAGAAACGAAAGTAAATGCGCAAATTTAAACTATCCTAAAACAAAAATTAGTCTTTAAAGCAAATCAACTTAAGAAAAACTCAGGAGTATAGAGAAGAAAACGCAAACCGTAATTCACCGATTGAATCTGCATTCAGAAGGTCTGAGAACAGCACGCGTAATCTCAGAACAGATCCAAAAATTCTTCATGTCATTAAACACTAACCCCATTTGTGATCTCTTCCTTTCTTCCCTTTCCGCAACGGACTCATACTCTCAAATAATGTTCTAAGTGTTATACAGTTGAGAGATGTCCCCTATCACGTGGCTGGAACAGCCACTACCAACAAATCAAAGTTTGATGATATGCCTCCATAGCTGCTCCGACACAGAGCGGGATCAATTGGTCTTTGGAACCCAGTCCATTTTGAAACTGGGTCGACCTTTGTCATCCTTGCACGGTACTCCCTCCCATGAAATATCCTGCTTATCACAAACAGAAGATGTAGAAATATTAGAATCATTAATTGATTTGGGAGATTGAACCTTTGGTACCCATTTGTAGTCAGGTTTAACCCATTTCTTTTTTAATCCTATGGGTGGCTCAATACTTGCTTTTGAACTTGATGTTGGCCGTTGAGATGAGTTTGACCTAACTGGTCTTTGTTTCACTGGAGCATCTCTTGGAATTGGCTTTGTGGCCGACATTCCCTTCTTGCCCTTGGCATTCGGATTCTTGGCCTTGTGGGTTTGATTCTTTTCCTTCTGCGCGTTCCAGTCGACATTGTCTGAACGTGAACTGGAAGGATTTCTTTTGAAATATCTCCCACTTGGTGCGTTCTGCCGGCCTTGAGCATAGTAGGGAACGTATGTGCTATTAGGACAATTTATGGCAATGTGTCCAGGTGTTCTACAGTGAAAACAAGTCTTTTTCTTCACTGTGAAGTTATTTCTTCTTGCCCCTGGTGGCGTATCCTTGCCTTGTCTCTTATTGATCCCAGATGCACACTTGCAATAGGCACTCTGTTGCGCTGGAATTAGAGGCTTATATTTCTCAACGACGGGTTTGTTAGGAGTAACAGAATTTGAAGCAACAGATTCTGAGTTCAAGGAGATGTTGGATTATTTAATGGTTTTCTCCTTGTTCTCATCTTATACTACTTTACCTGCATATGGAGTAGAAACATTAGTATTTTCAACATTAATAACTCCCCCTGACATAAATCCAACTCGTTTGCCATATTGAAGATGTGCCTCCCTTGCAATTTCTTCCTGAGTCATAGGGATGGATGTGTAATTATGATTGAAAGGTGGAGGAGCACTATCATACCCTAGACCCTTGTTTTGATTATCTTTAAATTTTAATTGGGTTTCAAATAAGGACTCGACTGTCTAACTTGATGCAATATAATTTTTGAAACTGACATCTGTTTTTCCACACTTAATTTTCAATGTATCAAGTTCTTCAGTTACAGCAGCAAGTTGTCTCTTAACATAGTCATAATTTTCACACTTGTTGCTATACTCTTCCTGAAGCTTCCTAAAGTCTTTGGTTTTTGCTTCTAATTCATCCTTCAGGGGTTTCTGTCCTTTCCTGAGTTGATATCCTTCATATCTCAGGTCCTTAACTTCTCTTTTTAATAAATCAATTTGTTCCCGAAGAAATTTAATCTTAGTTTCACAAGCTGGAGTACATGTAACTTCAGTGACCGAAATGTTTTCAGAACTCATTGTTTTTCTACACTTCAAAGCATCAATTTCTTCAATTACATTAGCAAGACTAAGATGATTGAGATCTTTTGTCTTCTTGATGATAGCCACGTTCATATCCCACGATTTCGGAAGTGAATTCAGTAGCTTTTTGTTTATCTCAAACTTAGACAAGAAGATCCCAACTATATTCATCTCAGTAGTAAGTATAGTAAATCGCTGCAACTGATTTTCGAGGGTTTCTCTAGGGATATAATCGAAAATATTGAAATTTTGTCTTGACATATCCTGACGACTCTCTTTCACGTTTTCAACTCCCTCGTAGACCTTAAAATCAAACTTAAAAGTCAAACCCTTTGATTATAAACCTCAAAAGTCAAATTTAAAAGGTTAAACTCAAAAGTCAAACTTGAAAAATCAAACTTAAAAGTCAAACCGAAAAGCTAAATTTTAAAATTTAAAAGTTAAACGAAAAAGTCAAAATTTAAAGTCAAAGATCAAACTTGGAAGTCAAAGTCAAAATTTAAGGTCAAAAGTTAAAAAATAAAAGTCAAAAATTAAAATTTATTAATTTTAATTTAATTTATTTTTTATTTATTTATTATTATTATTTTTTAAAATTTTGAATGAAAATGGAATTTAAAATTTTAAAGGAATTGAATATTGGGTTAAAAGTGTCAAAATAGCAAAACTTGCTACGAGAAAGACGGGTTATGTTTTAAAATTTGGAGGAATGACACAAGGAGCTTGCTAGCTGAGATGGTAAGGCGCTGTGTTTGTGAGTTGGAGGTTGCGGGTTCGAAACCCAGCACCCTCAAAATCGCGCCCCTTTTTTTATTGAAGCGCTGAAGCTTGCTGCTGCTGAGCCGAGCCGTCCTTCAAGCCGTGCAAGTTCGATCCGCAAGCCGCCGAGCCGAATTCCGAGCCGAGGCCGCAAACTCCGGCCACAAACCTTCGGCGACCGTGAACAGTTTCCGGTCGTGAACTCCGAAACCCTAGCCGCTGGCCGCAAACTCCGCCACACCCTCGCAGGTTTCGACCAAAAACACCGATTTTTCGACTTTGAAGCTCCAAAACTCGATCAAAAACCCTTTTTTTATGAAAAACACGAAGAACAAACCCCCCTTACTTTTCAGAGATCTATCCAAAAACGCAAGAATATTTCAAAAATAAGATCAAATAATGCTCCAAATCTAACAAAATTGACTGATACAACCAAGCTCTGATACCAATTGTAAGTCCCTAATTTGCCTGTGTATCAATCGGATCCGTTTGATGGTGTGGAATCCCAATCAAACGGATGATGTCAGATCAAATAGAAGAGAAGGAGAATAAGAATAATATGAATCAATGTATGAATTGATTAGAATGAAGATCCGGATACAAAAGAGTCACACACACAAAACTTCTCTCTACCGTACACTCTCTATTGTTCATCAATCTACTCCTCACACCTTACACCTATATTTATACTTAGAGAATATGGGCTTGGTGAACATGGGCCGTAAATGGGTTTATGGCCGTAAACCTGTTTACGGCCGTAAACACTAAGCAGTTTACGGTCCAAGACACAAAAATACATTTTTCTAGAAAAGTGAAGTATAAACCATATTTTTGACCCAACATCATTTAAGTCAGGTTTATCAAAACATGGTCCCAAAATTTCATTTTCAAAATCACTCTACAAAGATTTATAAATTACATGAGTTGGGTGATACAGTAAATACTGACAAAGCCAAATACCGACAAAACCATAGTAAAACAGTGAATATACCATCTCTAAAGAAATTTTTTCTAGCTTCCACACTTCATTAGTTCATTGTTATTGATGCAGCCATAATTCTCTAATGTTTCATACTTGAACCTAGAAAACATAACATTTAACAACAAACATCAGACAACATTGTTTGGTGAGTATATATAGATAACAAAGATAATCAATTCAGATAATAATTAGCACACGTGATTCACATAAACCCTTTATACTTGTATGCCAATTAATTCTTCATTAAACATTTCATAAATCATGTACAATTTCTATCAAATTATTGCCATATAGCTTATATATTTATAAACATATTAGTATGATCACAATCTAATAAACCTTACGCGCTTTCTTGTATCGTATAAATATAATCCTTACATAATCCTTCACTTACATACCGATTTACGCTTAGGGTTTATCACATAGTTGAGACCCTATCAAGCCTTACTAAATAAGAAAACAATTCAACTCATGAAAGTGTCCCTCAGCTTCTACCTTACAAAGGACATAATGTCCCGAGTAGAATCATTCTTGTTCCCTTCATCAAAATGTCATTAATTGCTCATCCCTTCCTAGGATATCACACTTTCTCCTATTGCAACAATATTCCAATCACAACAACTCCTATCAATGTTTCTCAAATAAAACCTCTTACATTGTTCCACTCACTGGAACCTATAACAATATTTCCAAGAGAATCACTTAATCATGTTCTTGTAAGAACCTCATAACAATATACTTGTGGGATTCACATATCAATATCCCGTAGGAATCATATTAGCAATGTTCCCATAGGAATCATATTATCTTTATTATCGTAGGAATCATATATCATTATTCCCGAAGGAATCACATATCTTTATTCCCATAAGAGTCACATATCATTATTCCCATAGGAATCATATATCTTTATTCCTGAAGGAATAACATATCTTTGTTCCCGTGGGAATCATATATCTTTATTCCTAAAGGAAACACATATCTTTATTCCTATAAGAATTACATATCATTATTCCCATAGGAATCACATATCTTTATTCTTGAAGGAATCACATATGTTTATTCCTGTAGGAATCACATATCTGTATTCTCATAAGAATCATATATCTTTATTGTCGTAGGAATCACATATTTATATTCACGAAGGAATCAGATATCTTTATTCCCAAAAGTATCACATATCTTTATTCCAATAAGCATTATATATGATTATTCTCGTAGGAGTCGCATATCTCTATTCCCGAAGGGGTCACATATATTTAATCCCGTAGGAATCACATATCTTAATTCCCGAAGGTGTCACATATCTTTATTCCAAAAGGAATCTCATATCTTTATTCATGTAGGAATTATATATTCTCATTCTCAAAGGAATTACATATTCTCATTCCCGAAGGAATTACATATTCTTATTTCCGAAGGAACCACATATTCTATTCGTAAAGGAATCATATATTCTTATTATCAAGTAAGCATTTAATTCATTAAGTACTACCCATGTATTCTTCTATAACAAGCATGTACAACTCATTTATATCATTTGTTTACAGTTCTACTCTTTACAGTAGTCCATATAACTAATTTGAGAATGTTAAAGGTCCATAGAACTCAACTTGTTGGTTAGTGAAAATTATCTATCACTTTTGGCTTCAACTCTCCAATTAACCAGCTTGATCAATATCTTGACAATTACCTATTCACATAACATTAAAAGTTCCTCAAAATCCATATTACTCTATTAGGAGCTTACTAACATTTCATTTCAACAAAATTCATATTTTGTCCCAAATACTAACTTGACAAGTTCTTGTTAAGAAACTGATTAAAGTCCACAAATTAAGCTTAAATATGAATTACATCACTAAGTCCTTAGTTTATGTTCTTCGTTTCACAAAATTCACTATTTCACTGTTTAGGTTTTTAACCCTACTAGTCACATATACAAATTTAACCATGGATATGAAGCATGTAATTAGCTTCTAAATACTTAAAACATGATTATATCTATGTCATAAAACACTCAATCAATGATTCGAGCTAAACTCCAAATCCACCAATAAAGCTCAAAGCTTAAATCAAAGAGAAAATCTTATTGCTGAATACTTTCAAGGATAAATACTTTTATCCCTTAGTTTCTAATGCATCAAGACTTCCTCTTGTCTCCAGAATCGCACCTCGAGAACTCTTAAATGAATTTTTGTGAAATGGGTTCAAGAAAAGAGGTTTGACAGATTATATAATTGTTCCGGAAATTATCTTAACCGCGTCGGGGTAACTTTGTGACCACGCCATAGTTAGTCATTTTTACTTTCCAACCGCTCCGCAGTAACCATCTGACAGCGCCACAACGTCGTAATTCACATATTTCCCAAATTCCATTCCAACTTTGGCCAATTCCCATTCTAACTTTAAAGACTCGTAACTTTTTTTTAAACCCGTTTTTAGTGATCTTTATATCCATGCAAAGGTATCAACAAACCCTACAATTTTATCCAATTAATTTTGAATTAATGCACATAGAACTTAATTCATTAATACATGCAAAAAGTCCCGTTCAAAATATCACTTTTTCCCATTTTTCCCATTTTGGCTCAAATACACAATTCATGGGCTTAAATAACTTAACCAATATTATTAACATCTAATAACAAACATAGAAGGATGTTTACTAACATATATCCAGATTTCATACCTTTTTTCGCAATTGGACCAAAATACCCCTTTAATACCAAATAACACATATATGCACCATTATAATCAATTTCCAATCCCAAAATCTGAAATACATTTTATACATGTCAATAAAACATATAGTTTCTTATTATACTTTTAAACATTAGTTTGCCAAACATATGTCATTGATGCCCATTTTCCATTTTTCACATAAAAACATTTTATCTCATCATATGACACAAAAGTTCAGGTCGTTACAATCAATGCCCTCCACCATTAAATAGATTTCGTCCTCAATATTTATTCAGAATCCATGTGATTACATTTCAAATCTATAAGTATTTTATTTAGTTATTTATAACTTGTCATGTTTTACACAATATAGCAATCTATTTTGCTATTTTCTTACATTCTTATGCAATTTCCAAACTTTCTTCACTATACATTAAAATGGATAGTATAACTTGTTGTAACACATTTCCATCAAAATGCAATCTACTTTGCATCTTGGGAACATTTCTCACATTTTGTCTCACTTTAACAATTCAATGTCACATATTTTGTTCATTTTCAATATTCTTTTCATAAAATGGTTATAAACTTACACCATTCATTATTTACCATATAATGATTGGTTTAATCACATTTACTCTATCGCTTAACCATTAATCCTGGTTTTGAGTAAACTATAACTTTATTCCTTATTTTATGCATTATATAGACTTTAGTACCATAACATGTATCACTTATCCATAAGTTATAACCCGTTTATTCATCCTACCAGAACCACAACTCACTATCACAACATTGAAAGAAACTCTTCTTGCATGCATTTCATACATAATCATCCACATTCAATATTTACCATTAAAGATTGTTCAATATTCAAATAGCAATTCGAAGTTGCTAAAACAATTATTAAGATTTAAAATTAAATCTCAAAAGCAACTATCCTTTTGGGGTGATTACAAAAACTACAATCTAATATATATATATATATATATATATATATATATATATATATATATATATATATATCGGGTATACACAAGGAGTGTAACCACCAAAAGAGGGTTAACACTAGTTCTCAAACTATTCTTCTAATTCATCTACATAAACATTATCAAACATAATGAGAATTACATTATTTTGTCAATTATGATATCTTTGTAGATATACACAAGTAAAACTAGCTTTTTCCTAGGATCTTATTCTTTCATTAAATAGTGAAATTCTCATAACTTTATGAAGTTCATTACTCCATAATCCTACAAATGTGAGTTTTACTATTAATTCTTTACGTCTCCGTTAATTTACTCGTTCTACAAAACAACTTATCATCCATGGATACTCAATGAATCGGTGATTTTTTTTATCCGCTCTATATACAACATTTAAACTATACTCTATTCATTTTATTGGAAGTAACTGGTTCCAAATTCCATTCACCCGATGGAAACTCATTACAATCCATAACTACTATGATTAAATCACATTCTTTTATGGGATATCTTATGATCTTAAACATCACCATTCAATTAAATGTATTAGAAAGTGTCACACCCCCGAATCGGGATGGCGGAAACGTCTGTGGGCGGGTGACTTCATCTTGTCACATCCTTGAACCGGGTTGGTGAGCTCATAAGCATGTTTGTAAGAAAACTTTGTAATAGTTTGTATTTCCAAAAAATCCAATATTTTCTTGAAAAAAAATAGTTTGTAAGTCTCATTTCAAATCATGTATTAATTGCATGTGTATTCTTTGTTTATCTTGTTTGAAAATATATAGAGAGTGATTCCCAAAACATCCTGTATTTTCTTTTATACGAAAAATTGTGGTCTTAAACCCTAAGACCCGAGTGGTGAAATTAGATGCAAAAATAGTCGACACAAAGTTTGTACTTCGTAACATGAGTAGAGTATATGTATTGCATAAATTTTTAATATAATATTGTTATTCTCTATGTGAGTCGTTAAAACCATACTAATATGACGCAAACGCCTGCCTTGATGTTTTTCAGGAGTCAGTTTCTAAAAATAATTGTCACCCTAGACTGGCTTGTCTAGTTGTAGTGAGCAGCTCAGGTGTGGGGGTGCACCCCCGTATAGATCTATACACAATATCCCGCCCTCTCTCAAGGAGACTCTGGTTATAACTACAGGACTTACTTCTACACTAGATATATACGAGTGAAGGAGTGTCACACAAGAGTCTTAACGAAATTTACGCGAATATTGAATTTCATTATTTAACGTTATAAATAATGTTACTAGTGTTTATTTTCGACTACGTATCATAAGTGATAAAAATATAACCATTTTTACCATAAGCGACAAAATAGCACGTTTTACCATTGTTGTAAAAAATAGTCCATTTTTACCGAAATGTCATAAAAGACCCAATTTTACTAAAATTGTCAATAAAGGGCCAATTAAAATAAAATTGTCAATAAAGGCCCAATCAAAATAAAATTTGTCGCATAATGCCCAATTTTACTCAAATTGTCATAAGAGGCTCATTTTTACTAAAATGTCTATAAATGGCCTATGTTTACTAAAAATTCCATTTTCGGCCCAATGTTTACTAAAATGTCCAAAAATGGCCCATGTTTACTAAAAAGTCCGTTTTCGGCCTATCTTTACTAAAATGTTCAAAAATGGCACATTTTTGCTAAAAAATCCATCTTCGGCCCATTTTTACTAAAATGTTCAAATATGGTCCATGTTTGTCCTTATGACCGAAAATAGTCCATTTTTAGTGAAACTTCATATTTTTACCATTTTTCAAGTTTTCATGCCAAAAATTTGTTTAAACATACTCTTGGATTAATCCTTGTGATATTTTTCATGCATCAAGTGAAACGTATTTCTTGTAGAAACTAGTTTTCATTTTTAACAACACATCAAGTTAACCAAGTCCAAAAAATTGAGATTCAACCAAAAATCTCGAGTTTATTGACTCTTAGCATGAATTTCACAACATTTAACACACATATCATACAACACATGCACATGCAAGCAAATATATACAGATTTACACAAAACTTTGACTTGTATTCCTCCCCCCCCCCTCCCAAAGAAGGAAAACTAGAAAAAAAGGGGCATAAAGCTCCCCTTGGGGCTTTTTCGGTTTTGAAGAGGAAGATGAAGGAGGTTTTTCGGTCCTACTTGCTTTCTTGAGGAGATGTTCGAAGCTAAAGTATTTCTAAGAACATGAACACGAAAATGGTGTTACATGAGGAGGGATTTTTTAGTTTAAAATTGGAATAAAACAATAGAGTTCAACAAAACTTACCAAGTTATAAGGTTTGAAGAAACTTTCTTGAGTCCACACACAACCCATAATTCTTGGAGAGAAGAGTTAGTGGATTTTTATTGAGAGAATAATGGGGCTTGAGAGAATTATAAAATGGAAATGAGTTTTGAAATGAATTTTGGGGGACTGAGAAGGAGATTATTGACCGATAAGAGCGGAGGTGAGAGAGGAGGGAAAACCATGGATGTTTGTTGGATAAAAATACTAGCCTAGGTGTATGTTAGATATATGCCTTGTTATATGCCATGCAAAGTTGAGGTGTCAATATAAATTAACCTTTTTCATTTTTTTAATGATAACCTATCGGCCCAATAGGAGAAAGGAGAAAAGGATTTTTGGGCTTGAAGGGAAACCGAGAATACATTGGGCCCAATAACATTTTCGACTCATTAGGGCCCGTACATGGTTTTTCGGCCCAATAGGATTAAATGGCAAGGTTTTCGGCCCAAACAAAATTAATGGAAGAGTTTTCGGCCCAAAAAGGGGCCCATTAGTGGTTTTCGGTCTTGGAAGGGCCATTAGAGAGTTTTCTGGCCCAAAATATTTCCTAATTGAGGTATTCGGCCCATAAAGCTTTGAAATAATTCTTCACAGCCCAATAAGGGTCTTTCGGCCCAAAACTATGTCAAATAAGAATTTCCGGCCCAGCTATGGCCCAAATGTGGGTTCTCAGCCCATATAAAGGTCAACTAGGGCTCTTGGCCCAAGAAGGGCCCAATAAAAAGGTCTTTGTCCATTAAGAGGTTTATACCGAGAAGTCAGGGTTAAGACCCAAAGTTGAGTGGACAAAGCTTATTGGGTTAGGTTTTGGGCTTACAAGGGGAAGTTTTGATGTGAATCACAATTTTGGATGTATAAACTTGTATAACACTGAAGTTAATGTATACTACATTTAGTGTCACTTAGTTACACAAAGAAACTATTTGTACATGGATAGAAATTTCTAGCCCTAAAATGCTAGTTGTGACAGGAAGCAACTCTTCCTTACTAATTTATGTGACCATTGCTTTAACATAAATTGTAAGTAACCCTTCCAACCAAGCTCTTTTTTCAAGAAATAACCCTCCTGAATGATACTTATATATCACTAAATTCTATAACTTTAGTATACTAAAGTTACCTACCTTCAGAACTTTACATTATAATTTGGTTAAACTACTAAACTTATTTTTATTGGTCATGCAAGTGGCCCTTATCTATCTAAACTAGAGGAAATGATCTTTCCTCTTTCTATGCTCAAATTTGGTATACCGACCAAATCTGACAATTATAAAGAAATCATTTCACATTGGTTTCCCTGATCAACTCTTATTTCTCTATCGAGAACCTTGCCTCCGCAAAATATTTTCATTCTCATTTCAAGTATAATATACTTATGATAGTATTTTTTGTGGCGACGCAAATACGTCCTACTCAAACTCAAACACACTCTACATTTACATCTTGCTAAGGTATAACCTCGTTGCGCTACTCAAATCCCATAGATCGTCCTACCACCATTTTATATGTCTCTTTCCAAATTCTTTTATGAAGTATTAAACAAGATCACTACACACCGATCATAACTGCCACATGAACTACGACTCTTTAACAAGTAATCACAAAATTATCATACACCAAATATTTTATACATTAATATTATAATATATATTAGACCCATAGTCTCTATTTTGGTATTCTCGATATCGCAACATACCTTGCTAGAATTTCTTACCTCAGTTGATCCTCATGTAACTTTATGATTTTGTCAGGTGATAATAAGTACCATATGTCTATAGTGATATGAGTGTCATAACGCTTCATACACACTATAATTAGATATATATGACTTCGCTATTTCATTTCCTGATTCACAAGTCTATCAAATCTCTTTTCCAACTGATCTACTCAAGAGAATAGTTCTATACATCCATATCATTATAATATCATGGGTCCAATTATTTTATCAATCTAGAAATCATAGCTCCCCTCTTGATTTCTTATGCATGCACATAATTTTCATTCCAAATACATTTCTAGAATATGTCCTTTGACACGACATATATTCCACTTTACTTCCTTGGAAGTTTTGACCTATTTCACCTTTTGGGTTTTCTTTAGTTAATGCCATCACAACAACATCAAAATATGTGGTGCATTTTCTACTTTCCATAAACACTTTTAGGGCGGGCAAACCATTTATATGAAAGTAATTTCTTCCTTCTTCGAAGAGCTACATACTTCTAGTGACAATAACCATTACTAGTCCACTTGCTGAGCATTAAGTCATGCTAGAAATCCTTTCAGATTCCTTTCGAATAATCTATCGAACTTTCTAGGCTTTAAATCCATATTCACTTTTTAATGGTACTAATACCATAAAAACAATATACTTGAATATTAATTTTATCACTTTCTAATGACTAACACTTACCAATATGGTAGTAATATCTAATTTCTAGCATCCCCGAGTACGAAGCATAGTCAAATGACATTAAGATGAACAATTCTTGTCTAATAGTAACTTATACCAATCCTGACCACATATTCAAAATCGGTTATGCCATTTCTTTAAGGAAACATGCCCCAACTATTATTCATACAATTGGATATTCATCAGTATTGATGTATCTTTCTATCACAATATTAATCATAAAAATATATATATTATATTCATAATATATTTTTCGAAGAAATTCCATTCACATGTCATTTACCAGCATAACATTTTCTTTTTACACAAAAACAATCCTTTTAATAAATTATAGGACCTATTAATATCATTAGTGATAGTCCTAAACTACTCTAGTTCATCTCACAGTTTAAGCCTACGTATAGATATACCAAACCTAATTCGCTTAAACTATGCCTCTGATAACAACTTTTAACACCCCAAACTTTATACATCAAAATACTATGGTTTGAAAACATATTCCAACATTTAAGTCAGGTTTATCAAAATATTGTCTCAAAATTTCCTTTTCATTTCAAAATCACAGTACAATGTTACAGCTGATACTGACAAAAGCATTGTAATGCAGTGAATATACAATCTCTATATAAATTATGTCTAGCTTCTACACTTCATTAGTTCATTGTTATCGATACATGTTGAATTCTCTAATGCTTTATAAGTAAGCCTGGAACACATAACATTTAGCAACAAACATCAGAAAACATTAGATAAAAAAGATAACTAATTCACATTATCATAAGCACATATGATTCATATAAACCCTTCATAGTTATATACCAATTAATTCTTCATTAATCATTTATTAAATGTGTAAACTTACTATCAAGTTCTTGTTATATAAGTTATATATTTTTAAACATATAAGTATGATCACATTTTAATAAACCATATAGGCTTTCCCATATGGTATAAACACGATTCATACTTAATCCTTCAAATACATATTGTTTAACACTTAGGATTCATCATAGAAATGAGACTCTATCAATCCTTACAAAATAAAAATGCAATTCAACTCATTAAAGTTTCCCTTAACTTCTGCCTCGCAAAGAACATAAAGTGATGGGTAGAATCATTCTTGTTCCCTCCTTGGAATATTGCTAATTCCTTATCTCTTCTTGGCATATCTCACTTTCTCTTATTGCAACAATATTCCACTCATAAAAACTCTTTTCAATGTTTCTAAGATAAAACCTCCTACATTGTTCCATTCACGGGAACCTATATCAATATTCCCGAAAGAATCACATACTCATGTTCTTGTAAGAACCTCATAAAATATACTCGTGGGAATTAGATATCAATTTCTCGTAGAATCATATTATCAATATCCCTGTAGCAATCATATTATCAATATTCTCGTAGGAATTAAGTATCATTATTCTCGATTGAATCGTATATCTATATTCCCATAAGAATCATATATCATTATTCGCATAGGAATCACATATCTTTATTCCTGAAGGAGTTACATATCATTATTCATATAGGAATCACATATCTATATTCCTGAAGGAATCATGTGTTTTTATTCCCATAAGAATCACATTTCATTATTCCCATAAGAATCACATATCTTTATTCACGTAAGAATCACATATATTTACTCTCGAAGGAATCACATATCTTTATTCCCATAAGAATCATATATCATTATTCCCGTAGGAATCACATATCTCTATTATGGAAGAAATTACATATCTTTACTCTAGAAGGAAACACATATCTTTATTCATGTAGGAATCACATATCCTTATTCACATAGGAATTACATATTCTCATTCCTGGAGGAATTACATATTCTTATTTTCGAAGGAATTACATATTCTCATTCCTAAAGGAATTACTTATTCTTATTCACGAAGTAATCATATATGTTATTCCGACGGAATGACATATTCTTATTATCAAGTTGTAACTCCATGGTTTGCAGGTATTTACAATTTTAAACTTGTTGTGGTAATTTTTGGACTTTGGCCCAAATGCCAAGCATTTGGCGTAGGACGCTAGGTGTTCTATGATGGACGCTAGGCGTTTGCACACATAGACCAAACCTTAATTTTTAGGATTTGCACCTTATTTAAAGAACATTATGGCCTCACAACCCTTCATCACTCCAGCCCCCATCCTTATTTTCAAAACCCTAAGTGTGGATGAGAGTTTGAAGCCTTTCGCATCTTTTTGGTATCATTTTAGTGTTATTGATAGAGAAGAAAGATCATTGGAGTGTTGGTGTTGTTCTCAAGCTTGTGGTTCTGGAATTTTGGTCTCTTGAAGTATCATTTTGTGTGTGAGGAGTAGTGTTCGCCATGGATCGAGCATTGTTTCACCTATCATCAGTAGAGTTAAGTCTTCTCCCGGTGCTCGTGAGTCGAAGGCACCAATGGCGGCTCACTAAATTATGTATGTAGGATGCTAGCTGTCTTTGCGACTTGTACATGTGTATGGACCTATGTAGTAGAATAGCTATATCTGTGATGACCTACTGGGTCTAGCTGTTATTATTGTATTATGTTGTTTATATGTGACTGAGACTGTTGATAGTCTCTAGGGTTGCTGATAACCCACCAGACGTGCTGTTAGCCCACTGGGACTGTTGATAGTCCCCAGGCTTGCTGATAACCCATAACTATTTATTGCTATGGTGTGTGTGGTATTTTGGGGAACTCACTAAGTTTCGTTCTTACAGTTGTTGACTTGTATGTGGAAAGTACTTGTAAGAATCGCAGGAAGGCAAAAGTCTGATTGTACACTCGTAGGGAGATTTGTTACTAAGACAGTTTGAGAACTCTGATATTTTGTAATAATGGTCTTTTGAACAATTATGTGTTTAATAACTTGGTTTTTGAAAAAAAAAATTAGGTAAATTAAAAAGGAAAATTTTGGTCTTAACATTTGAGGGGTTTATTTGGACGAGTAGTTCTCTTTGAAGAGCCCTAATCCTTTTTGTTAGAAAGAAGAATGGTTCACACCGAATCTGCATCGATTACCGGGAGTTGAACAAATTGACGGTGAAAAACCGATATCCATTGCTGAGGATTGATGATCTTTTTGACCAACTTCATGGGGCATCTTGGTTTTCCAAGATTGATTTGAGGTCCGACTTGTTGGATAAGGTGTCTAAGTCCGTAACTACATTTGGTATGAACTTGACCCGACCGAGCATGGTCCATTTGGGTTGCACTTCACCTAACAATTTGTATGGATATATTTTTGAGAATAAGATGTTTATGATATATTAATATATTATGAGTTATAATATATTAATATGAAATCATATTATTTAATTAGTGTTGATCAAGAACTAATCTTGGAATTAATTGAGTGATCAAAAGAGGCTATTTAAATATGGACTCTTATATATATATATATATATATATATATATATATATATATATATATATATATATATATATATATATATATATATATATATATATATATATATGGATTGGGCTAAGATTTATTTAGGATGGGCTAAGAGTATATGGAAATCCATGTAGATTTTAACCCATGGATCCTAGGTAAATGAAGAGTAATGGGTATTAGGGTTTAACCCTAATCCTCAATAGTATATAAAGAGGTCCTTGGTTCTAGAATTGGCACTAGTGTGTGTGAGAAACAAGGGTGGGCCGATTCTAGCAAGCATTAGATTCTCTCACGTATTTCCAAGTTGTTTTGGGTGATTTGTGACACCACTTGAGGCATCCACACTATTGGTGCTAGGCTCTAAAACTCCAAGCAATTAACCAGAAAAGAAAGGTATGTTATTATACTTAAAGTTTTGTATTACAAGTACCCCATAACATGCTAGTTAGTTTGTATACCTTGGAAATTAAATTTGCATGTTTTTTAGAGAAAACATAGATCCAAGGTTTCAAGGGTTGCATGTACACCATAGGAGTGTTAGTATGCTCAAAAACCAAGAGCGGTATCAGAGCCTAGGCTTGTTTTCTTGATACTTGATGCAAACTTGTTGGAAAAGCTCAAAAATCAATTGTCTGCTGCATGAACTCACCCGAGTCCATGGTGGGACTCGACGAGTCCACGTGAAAATCCATCCTACTCGTCGAGTAGGTTCTTGCACTCGACCAGTAGGAGCCCCAGAATGCAGTTTTTCGAGTTTAGCTGCTGGAAATGAACTAGAAACATTACCCTACACTGTTTTGGTGTTTTAAAACTTGTTTTAGATGGTGCAATGGTTATGCTAATCCATTTACAATGGCTAATATCAAAATTCCTTGTTTTATATGTGTTCATATGATTCTTGAAATTTTGATATTGATGTTCATGTTCTTATGAGTTATTGTTAGATCATAGGAATTATTTGTTGAATTGTTTGATGATTAATTCTTGATCAATTATGTGTTTTAATGGAATCCATAATTTGTCCTCTAGTTATGGATTACCAAAAGCCACTCTTTTAAAGACCATATTAAAACATAGAGGTTACATAAAATGAAAGGTCACTCATTTTAATGAACCATTAACTCATAAGTTATGGAGGTGAAAAATCTTGAATAGTTTCAAAACTTGCCCTCAAGTTTGGAATTTGTAAAGCGTCACACATTAATACTTTAAATTCCAAATTGAACCTGAGAATTTTAAAAGTTTAAAATTCAAACCTTATACTTCTATAATATTAAAATTTTAATTATTATATATGTATAAGAATAAGTCAGTCTTACCGTTAGTAGGCCTCATTCATGAAGCCAGTCTATAAGGGGGTATAAGGTTATTGTCTATAACATGGAAGTTTAATGGGTGTCCACTCTCACCCACCGCTTCCTTGACTGGTGGAGGGTCGTTAGCCGAACGGGTAGGAAAGGACCTTAATCCTCATTAAAAGTATGATGAAATTATAATGTAAGTAAGTAACTAAACCTTTATTAATTCCCAATGTTAGTTACTTTAGGAAAATGTGAAATAGGTGCTAATCCATGAAATTAAAATTTGTACCTTACCAAGTCGTTAGTGGAGCGTGTGTGGTTAACCGACACACTAACAAGGACTAGTAAGAGTGGCAAATGGTGACTTAAGTTTTATCATAGATCGGTGGGGCACGTGTGGTTAACCGGCACATCTATTAGGTGATAAAATTAAGGGTATCAAGTCAATTTGCTTGGTTATTCACACCTTGTTTGTGATCCTCGACATCCCAGTCACAATCGAGATTAAAACATGCCATTGAAATTTCAATGTATCTCAAAATATCTAGGAGTTTCAAATCCAATTAAAACTTAATAATTTATTTCGTTTATAATGGTGGAAATTGGTAAATCGTCATTTACCTACATTCAAATATTTTATAGCTTGGATTACGACATCCCTCTTCCAAGTTATGAAATAGTTTGTAGGATCCTATTCTTAATATTTCATTTGGGTGACTTATTAAGGACTTCTTATCTAATTAAAACTTGTCGTTCTTTCCTTTCAGATGTCTTCCAACACTACTGCTGGCTCAAACCTTACAGGCTCCTTTTCCCTCATGAACTTGTGTGGGAAAGTCACTTTTGATGTTTCTAATTTCAATGAATGGATTAGGAACATCAAAATGATTACCCGCTATGATGACAAGGAATATGTCCTTGACAAGGAGCTTAAGGTTATCAATGAATCCACTAGTACTCCTGAGGAGATTGCGGAGTATGTTGCACATGAGAGGGATGCTACTAAAGTTTCCTGCATTATGTTAGCAACTATGACTCCCGAACTCTAGAAATCCTATGAAGATTTCTACCGTATGAGATGCACCTGGATCTGATGGAAAGGTACCATCAGAGCGCGCATCAAGAGAGGTATGAAATTAGCTCCTCCATGACAACAACCAGGATGAAGGATGGTGAACCCATCACCGGTCACTTGCAGAAAATGCAAAGGTTCGTGGACCGGTTGTTGAAGCTTAATGTGGACTTCCCTAAGGACATGGCGATTGATATCATTCTCCATTCCTTACCTTCAAGTTATTATCAATTTCATATGACTTATCATATGAACAAGGAGGAAGTTACACTTAGCAAACTTCAAGGACTTTTAAGGACCGCTGAAAGTGGACTTAAAGGTAAATTAGTTGTTACTTCTACTCCTACTCCTACAACAACCCCTGTTCTGGCAATTGGGCAGGGAAAGGGGAAGAAGAGGAAGACCCCTTCGAAGGGTACCAAGTGAAAGTATCTTGATGGCTCCTTTTCAAGTGGGATCAAGAAACGTCCCATTCTTCCTTCTTCAAACCCAAAGGAAGCACAATGCTTCTAGTGCCACGAAAAGGGGCACTGGAAGCGAAGCTACCCTAAGTACTTGCAGGATGTGAAGGATGGGAAAGTTAAACCCACCCATGTAGGTATTTATAGCATATTGTCTAAAAACTCATTGCATACTAACTCTTGGGTGCATGATACAGGTTGTCGTATTCATATTTGTACTGATTTGCAAGGCCTAAGAAGTAGTGAAGAAGTGGAGCACGGGAAAATAAACTTAATCATGGGCAATAGGAAAGCATCACCCCTGACTAAGATTGGATTTTATTCTTTATTGCTTAATAATGGGTTAACTCTGGATTTGAATAATTGTTGTTACTCGTCAGAAATGGCAAGAAATATTATTTCCTTTCACGGTTTGTACAAGCAAGGATTCACGGTTTCATTTGATAATAAAATTGGTGCTATTGATGCTTTTGTTTTACTTTAAAGCATTACCTTGTGATGGTGTATATGAAACTGTTTCGATTGTAGAAAGCTTAGGGAACAATGTATTTCATATTGATTCTTCGATTACCTTGGATAAAGCATCCTTATGGCATTGTCGTCTTGGACATGTCAATAAGAAGCGCATAAGACAACTCCAAAAGGCTGGAGTTTTGGAATCATTTGACCTAAAATCAGATGATAGTTGCGAGTCTTGTTTACTTGGAAAAATGACAAAATCACCCTTCACTGGTTCTTATGAGAGGGGTGAAGGTTTGTTGGACCTCATACACATAGATGTGTGTGGAACCTTCAAAACCACCACAAGGGATGCTAATCGCTACTATGTGACTCTTACTGATGATTACATTAGATATGGATATATCTACTTAATCAAGCATAAGTTAGAAACCTTTGAAAAATTCAAAGAGTTCAAGCAGGAAGTGGAGAATCAACTGGGAAGGAACATCAAGATGCTCCGATCCGATCAGGGAGGAGAGTATCTTAGTATTAAGTTCATTGACTATTTTAAGGAATGTGGGATTGTCTCACAATTAACACCTCCTAGGGCACCACAGCAGAATGGCGTGGCTGAGAGGTGAAATCGAACCTTGCTGGACATGGTTCGTTCCATGATGAGTCGAGCTTCATTACCAATCTCATTCTAGGGGTATGCCTTAGAGACTGCCGCCCATATCCTTAATCTAGTCCCTACACAAAAGGTTGCCAAAACACCTCACAAGATGTGGACCGGGAAAGTTCCAAATCTAGTCCACATCAAGATTTGTGGTTGCGAGGCTTTCGTGAGACGCGAGTCTCACGACAAGCTCAAACCTCAAAGTGAGAGGTGTATTTTCATCGGCTACCCACAAAAATCCTTTGGTTACCTCTTTTACAGAGCCAATGAGAATGTGGTCTTTGTGGCAAGGAGAGGAGTCTTTCATGAGAGAGAATTTATAAGCCAAGGAGACAGTGGGAGGAAAATTGACCTTGAAGAGCTTCAAGAGTCAAGTGGTGAAGGAACCTTAAACACTAGCGACGGACCTGAGGAGCAAACTCCTATTGAGCCGATAGATTAGTCCGTACCTCCGAGGCGTTCCACTAGAGTTAGGAGGACACCTAGTTTTTTTTTATGGTTATCACATCACTACTGAAGGTGAAACATTTATCAGTGACAGTACACTAATAGATTTGGATGAACCTAATAATTACAAGGAAGCCATGGTAGGCCCCTAGTCTGCTAAATGGAAGGAGGCAATGGACAGCGAGATTCAGTCTATGTATGACAACCAAGTTTGGAACTTGGTTGACAATATACTAGGTTGTAAGACAGTTGGGTGCAAACGGATCTTCAAGAAGAAGACCAGCATGGATGGGAAGATGCACACTTACAAAGCGCGACTGGTGGCGAAGGGCGTTACTCAAACTCTGGGAGTTGACTATGATGAGACTTTCTCACCAGTAACGAAGATTAAGTCTATTAGGGTTCTGCTAACCATGGCTGCATTTCATGATTATAAAATATGGCTAATGGATGTCAAAACCGCTTTGTCGGTGCAAAGTACCCTAATAGAGTGTGTAAGCTTGAGAAATCCATTTATGGATTGAAACAAGCATCTCGCAGATGGAATCTTTGCTTCAATGAGAAAGTAAAAGAGTTTGGCTTTTTGAGGAGTGAGGATGAGTCCTGTATATATGTTAGGGTTAGTGGGAGTATAGTTTATTTTTGGTATTGTATGTGGATGACATACTACTCATAGGAAATGACATCCCAACTTTACAGGAGGTTAAGCCCTGGCTTGGGAAGTGTTTCGCTATGAAGGACCTTGGAAAGATGCCTATATTCTAGGGATAAGAATACTGAGAGACATGAGAAAAAGGCTAGTTAGACTTAGTCAGAGTACCTAGTTGGATAAAGTGTTGAAAAGGTTCAACATGGAGAATTCTAAGAAAGGAGACTTACTGATTCAACACAATGCCAGACTGAGTAAAACTCAGAGTCCAAGTACAGAGGCTGAGATAACAAAGATGATTCGATTACCATATGCTTCTGATGTTGGCTTGATCGTGTGTGCGATGACTTGTACTCACCTTGATGTGGCCTTTACTTTGATCATGGTCAGTAGATATCAGGGAAACCCTGGCAAGGCTCACTGCACTGGACTGCGGTAAAGAACATTCTCAAGTACCTATAGAGGACTAAGGACTGGGTTCTTACCTAGTAGGGTATAGTGATGCTAGCTTTCAGACTGATAGGGATAATTTCCGCTCTCAGTCAGGTTGGGTCTTTACCCTAAATGGAGGAGCAATTACTTGGAAAAGTTCCAAGCAGGAGACATGAGCTGATTATACTTGTGAATCAGAGTATATAGCAGCAAGTGAAGTGGTAAAAGAGGCGATATGGCTGAAGAACTTCATTGGAGACCTTGGAGTTGTACCGGCTATACAAGAGCGTATGGAGATTTTCTGTGATAGCAATAGTACGGTTGCCTTAAGCAAGGAGCCAAGAGATCATGGTAGATCCATACACATTGATAGAAAATATCAGTTCATAAGACACAAGATAGAAGAATGACTCCCCATGGAAAAGAAGGTATCGTCAGAAGAAATCCCTGCAGACCCCCTCATGAAGGGATTGACTAGGGTTAGGCATTTGCAGCATGTGAGGAGCATTGGGCTGAGAGACGATATTAGTTTTAATAATTAGATAGTTTTTTTGAAACTTGTAAAACTTAATTAACATTTGATTATTAAATAAAAGTTGTTATTTATTTATGAGTAAAGTATTACTATCCTATGTTGATCGTTTACTATTGTTTAAATTTTGTATGTTTTGACTTCAAGAATTATTATTTTATTCAAACCCTCCACAGTCGGTCATATGTTGGAAGTAGGTATTGAATTAAGACTGTCATGAATTTGGCTTGTAAGATTTGTCTAAGGTGCATTTGACATTGCAATGGTTGCTACAACATTAATGAGTGCTCATAAGTTCTGAGTGTTGGATTAAACCCACGCTCACTTGTATCATTTCATGGAATTTATCTTGAGTGATCGTGAGTCGGTAATATCATATATATCTTCAAACCTAGAGATAAGATTCGTTGAATATGAGTTGGTTATCCTTTGATTGTAGGAAAACACATCAGTAACTTGATGTCATAAAACATGCTTTTATGCATAATTCAACTAGTAGTTAGTACAAGCATATGAGTTGAAGTTTATCTGTTCCATCTAGCAATAGAAGCGATATCTGGGCCCCTCGATGATTTGGTTTTGACTTATGTGTCGGGCCCCTCGATGATTTGGACAATAAGTACGACATTGTTCCATGTATTTGTCCGGCTGATATCTTGAGAACAGAGGATTATATGATCACTTATCTAAAATGGCGCTTCATAGTTCAATAGAGTTTTAAAAGAGTTGCGATTGCTGGTTGGTTCCTGAAGTTATAAATTCAACTATAGTTATCAGAGTTATCCAAGTGGGAGATTGTTGGATAAGCTGTCTAAGTCCATAACTATATTTGGTATGAACTTGACTCGACCCGGCATGGTCCATTTGGGTTGTACTTCACCTAACAATTTGTATGGATATATTTTTGAGAATAAGATGTTTATGACATATTAATATATTATGAGTTATAATATATTAATATGAAATCATATTATTTAATTAGTGTTTATCAAGAATTAATCTTGGAATTAATTTAGTGATCAAAAGAGGCTAATTAAATATGGACTCTTACATATATATATATATATATATATATATATATATATATATATATATATATATATATATATATATATATATATATCAGTGTTGTAAAAATCCCGACTAGGTCCCGATTAATCCTTAGGCGCTACTCGACCGATTAGAGGGCGCCTAGCGATTAATCCCTGCATACACAATGAGTGAAGTAGTAGAACTCGATGAAAAATTAACACTTTGAAGAAGTTATATCTTAATAGAAACTATTTAAGGTATGATTAGTCTTTTATTAATCATAATAACCTATTTTGTGATGATATTAGTGGTATTTATGAACATTTATATGATATTAGTGATATTTAATTTTTTAAAATTCAACAAATTAGCAATTAATGGTCCCCGATTAATCTCCGCCCAACCGATTAATCCCTTAACCTTAGTCCACCGACTAGCTAACATCAAGCGATTTTTACAACCTTGATATATATATATATATATATATATATATATATATATATATATATATATATATATATATATATATATATGGATTGGGCTAAGATTTATTTAGGATGGGCTAAGATTATATGGAAGTCCACGGAGTTTTTAACCCATGGATCCTAGGTAAATGAAGAGTCATGGGTATTAGGGTTTAACCCTAATCCTCCATAGTATATAAAGAGGTCCTTGGTTCTAGAATTGGCACTAGTGTGTGTGAGAAACAAGGGTGGACCGATTCTAGCAAGCATTAGATTCTCTCAAGTATTTCCAAGTTGTTTTGGATGATTTGTGACACTACTTGAGGCATTCACACTATTGGTGCGAGGCTCTAAACCTCCAATCAATCAACCACAAAAGAAAGGTATGTTATTCTACTTAAAGTTTTGTATTACAAGTACCCCATAACATGCTAGTTAGGTTGTATACCATAGGAGTGTTAGTATTTTAGAGAAAACATAGATCCAAGGTTTCTAGGGTTGCATGTACACCATAGAATTGTTAGTATGCTCAAAACCCAACATGACTATCAAATTTGGATGTTTTTGAGAGAAAACATAGATCCAAGATTTCTAGGGTTGCATCTTCTGGAAATCAAATTTGCATGTATTTTAGAGAAAACATAGATCCAAGGTTTCTAGGGTTGCATGTACACCATAAGAGTGTTAGTATGCTCAAAACCCAACACGACTATCATTAGGTGGGAGTGTGAGAGGAGGATATTCAGAAGATGGCCTTCTGAACTCGCTATGGGCATTACGAGTTCGAGGTGATGCCTTTTAGGCTCACCAACAAACCAGCAACATTCATGGATCTCATGAACTGGGTGTGCATGCCTATGGTGGATCGATCAATGATCGTTTTCATCGATGCCATTCTAGTGTATTCGAAGACTAGGGAACAATATGAGGAGCATTTACGAGAGGTTCTTGGGGTTTTGAGAATTGAGAGGATCTACGCCAAGTTCTCCAAGTGTGAGTTTTGGTTGCGTGAGGTTCAGTTGTTGGGACACCTCGTCAATCAGAGTGGTATCTTGGTTGACCCAGTAAAGATTGAGGTGGTGATGTAGTGGGAAGTGTCGAGATCTCCATCTGAGATTCGAAGCTTCCTTGGATTGGTAGGATATTATCAGAGATTCATTAGAGACTTCTCCAAAATTATTGTTCCTCTCACTAGGTCGAAAAGGAAGGATGTTGTCTTCAGTTGGGGGCCTGAGCAGCAGGTATCATTTTATACTCTTTGCTAGAGATTGTGTGAGGCGCTGATACTTTCCCTCCCCGAGGGAGTTGAGGACTTTGTAATCTACTATGATACATCCATTTCAGGTTGGGTGTTGTGTTGATGTGGAGAGGGATGTGATTGCATATGCTTCGAGGCAGCTAAGCATCACGAAGCAAAGTATCCCATGCATGATTTAGAGTTGGGGGTGGTGGTTTTCGCCATTAAGATTTGGCATCACTATATCTATGGTGTTCAGTGGACTATCTACACGAACGATAAGAGCCTAAGGTACATTATAGATTTTCCCAACCTAAATATGAGACAAAGGAGGTGGTTGAAGTTAGTGAAAGACTGGGACTGTGAGATTATGTATTACTTGGGCAAGGCCAATGTGGTGGTTGACGCCTTAAGTCGGAGGACAGTGAGTGCCCCGATTCGGGGTGTGTGCATGAGGATGACAGTGATGACTCCAGTCTTAGAAATTATCAAGGAAGCACAGTCGGAGGCCATAAAATAAGCAAATCGGAAAAGTGAGCGGGTGACCGGCCAAAGTTTAACCTTTGATATCGACAATTGAGGGATTTTGACTCTTCATGGGCAGGTATGGGTCCCGTATGTGGGTGGCGACTGACGGATTTTAATGGAGGAGGCCTATAAGTCAAGATTTTCCTTTCATCCAGGGGCTACTAAGATGTACCTCGACCTGAAGCATAGTTAATGGTGGCCCTGTATGAAGAGAGATATGGCCTGGTTTGTAGAGTGATGTTTGAGCTGTAGGAAAATCAAGGCCGATCACCAGTGCCCTCATGGAAAGTTGTAGCCTTTGGAGGTTCCCATATGGAAGTGGGAGTAGATCACCATGGATTTTATCATGATGTTGCCGAAGAATGGCGAGGGGTGTTGATACTATTTGGGTGATGGTGGATCGTTTGACGAAGAGTGCTCACTTATTAGCCATCAATGAGAGCTCTTCTGTTGAGAAGTTGGCTGACATTTATGTTCGAGAGGTGGTGGCTCGACATGGGGTTTCGACCTCTATTGTGTTGGACCGGGATGTGCGTTTTACTTCCAGGTTTTGGAAGAAGTTCTACGAAGAATTAGGTACCCGGCTACACTTCAGTATTGCATACCATCCGTAGACGGATGGGCAGAGTGAGTGGACCATCCAGATGTTTGAGGATATGTTGTGTGCCTATGTCATCGATTTTGGTGGGAGCTAGGACTCCTACCTCCTGTTTGCTGAGTTTTCTTATAACAACAGCCACCATGCCAATATCTGCATGCCATCCTTTGAGAATTTATACAGAATGAGATGTCAGAATCTTATTTGTTGGGATGTGGTTGGAGAGAGAGTCATGAGGAGCATAGAGGTAGTACTCAAGACGATCGAGCTTATATACCTAGTTAGACAGAGGTGTCACCCTGGAAGGGTGTCATCTGCTTCAATAAGCGGGGCAAGCTGGTCCCCATGTTTATTGGTCCTTTCCGAGTTTTGGCTCGTGTGGGCAAGGTGGCTTATAGGTTGGAGCTACCGGGGGAGTTGAGTCAGATTCATGATACCTTCCATGTTTCCCACTTGAGGAATTGTATAGAAGATGAGACAACTATGGTCCCTGTGGAGGACATTCAAGTTGATGATCGCCTGAACTACGTTATGAAGCCTGTGGTGATTATGGACCGAAAGGTGAAAACCCTGAGGAACACTGTGGTGAACTTGGTCAAAGTTCTGTGGCAACATTAGAAGGGCTCACAGTGGACATGGGAGCCCAAGTCTAAGATGTGTGAGCAATATCTTGAGCTGTTTTTAGAGAATGACATTGAGGGCGAACTCTGATTCTAGTGGGGGGAAGTTTTAACACAGTGGTTTCCAGGTATTTACACTTTTAACCTTGTTGTGGTAATTTTTGGCACTTTGGTCCAAATGCCAAGCGTTTGGCTTAGGATGCTAGGCGTTCAAACACCAAGCGTTCAATGATAGATTCCAGACGTTTGTATGCAGAGACCAATCTCTAATTTTTAGGGTTTACAAAATATTTAAAGAATATTATGACCTCAAAACTCTTCATCACCACAACCCCAATCCTCATTTCGAAAACCCTAAGTGTGTATGAGAGTTTGAAGCCTTTTGCATAGTTTTGGAATCATTTTAGTGTTCTTGACAGAGAAGAAAGATCATCGTAGTGTTGGTGTTGCTCTCAAGATTGTGGATTCGGACTCTTGGCATCTTGGAGCATTATTTTGTATGTGAGGAGAAGCGTTCACCACGAATCGATCATTGTTTCGGTTATCATCATTAGAGGTGATTCTTCTCCTAGTGCTCGTGAGTCGAAGCCACCAGTGGTGGCTCATTAATTTTTGTATGTAGGATGCTAACTGCCTTTGCGACTCGTGCATGTGTATAAACTTGTGTGGTAGAATAGGTGTATCTGTGATGACCTACTTGGTCTAGCTGTTATTATTGTATTATGTTGTTTATATGTCACTAAGACTGCAGATAATCTCTGGGGTTGCTGATAACCTACCGAGCGTGCTGTTAGCCCACTAGGACTACTGATAGTCCCTAGGGTTCATGATAACCCATAACTATTTAGTTGTGTTGTGTTATGTTTGGTATTTTTGGGAACTCACTAAGCTTTGTGGTTACACTTTTCGACTCTTATATGGCAAGTACTTCTGTGGACAACGGGAAAGAAAATGTATGATTGTACAGACGCACTGGGATTTGTTACTAGGACACTGTGTGAGCTTTGATATTTTCTAAGAATGGTGTTTTGAACAATTATGTGTTTGATAACTTGGTTTATTAAACTTGTTTTTGGTAAATTAAAAATGAAAATGTTGGTCTTAACTTTGAGGTGTCACACAAGTAAACATTTAGTTCATTTAGTACTACCCATGTATTATGTTATAACAAGCATATAGAACTTATTTCTATCATTTGATTAGCCTTCTACTCTTTCAAATAGTTAATATATCTAATATTAGAATGTTAAAGTTCCATATAACTCACATTAGTAGTTAGTGAAAACTAACTATCATGTTTGGTTTCAAATGTTTGTTTGACCAGCTTGAAGAATCTCTTGCCAATTACCTATTCACTTAACATATAAAGTTCCTTAGAGCCCATCTTAATCCATTAGGAGCTTGATAACATTCCATTTCAACAACATTCATATTTTGTCCTAAAGTACTAACTTGACAAATTCTTGTCAAGAAACTAATTTAACTCCATGAATTAAGCTTGCATATGACTTACTTCATTAAGTCCTTAACTCATTTTCATCATTTCACAAAATTCACTATTTCACTACTTAGGGTTCTTAACCCTACTGGTTACATATAAGAATTTAATCATGTAATCACCATATAAAGTTAATAATTAGTTTCCAAATACTTACAACATGATTATATACAATTTATAAACCATTCAATCCATGATTCGTGCTAAACTCCCAAATCCACCTTTAAACCTCAAATCTTAAATCAAAGAGAAAATCTTACCATTGCATACTTTCAAAGATTAATAATTATATCCCTTAGTTTCTACAACATCAAGACTATCTCTTGTCTCCAAAATCACACTTACATAGTTGTGAATCGAATTTTTGTGAAATAAGTTCAAGAAAAGAGGCTTAACAAATTAAATATTTGTCTTGAAAACATGCGCCATTATACATCAAATTCAAATCCGAACATTTGGAATACATTTTATACATCTAAATAAAGCATATATTCTCATATTATACTTTTAAACATTAGTTTGTCGTGCCTTTGTCATTTATGACCATTTTGCCCTTTTCACATAAAAACGTTTTATCTCATCATATTACACTAGAGTTTGGGTCGTTCCAATCATCCCCCCTTAAAGAGTTTCCATCCTCAGAATCTTTTAAAATCTTTGTGATTAAATTCTGAATCTATAACCCTTTTCCTTAGTGATTACACTCCGAATATATAACAATCTAGATTGCTATTTTCTTGTATTCTTATGCAATTGCGAAACTTTCTTAACTAACTCATATATAATGGATATCATAACTTGTCATAATACATTTCCATCATAATGTAATCCACTTTGCATAGTTGGGAACACTTTTCACATTTTGTCCCATTTTGACAATTCATCATCACATACTTTGTTCAGTTTCTCCATTCTTTTTATAAAATGATTATAAACTTACACCATTCATTATTTACCATATAATGTCTAGTTTAATCACATCAACTCTGTGGCTTAACCATTAAGCCCAGTTTTTGGGTAAACTATAACTTGGTCCTTATTTTATGCATCATATAGACTTTAGTACCATAACATGTATCGCTTACCCATAACCCTTTTATTCACCCTAAAAGAATCGCAATTCACTTTCACATTATTGAAAGAAACTCTTTTTGTATGCATTTTATACATAATCTTCCACGTTTAATCTTTATCCAGTAAGGAACGTTTAATAATTAAAAAGAAATTCTATGTTGCTAAAACAATTAGTGAGATTTAAGAAAAACTCAAAAGCAACTATCCTTGTGGGGTGATTACAAAAACTTCAATCTAAGCAATATATAACACGTATGCACAAGGAGTGCAACCAACAAAAAAGGATTAACAGTCATTCTCAAACTATGCTTCTAGTTCGTCTACATAAACATTATCAAACATAATGAAAGTTATAATATCTTCTCAATCTATGATTTCTTTGTGCATATACATAGCTAAAACTAGCCCTTTACTGACATCTTATTCTTTCATTAAACAATAAAATTTTCATAACTTTATGAAGTTCATTACTCCATAATCTTACATTTGTAAGTGTCACTATTCACTCTTTATGTCCCCATTACTTTATTCGTTCTACAAAACAACTTATCATCCATGGAAACTCAATGAATTTCCTAGTTTCTTTTATCAGCTCTATATACAACATTTCAGCTATACTCTAGTCATTTTGTTGGAAACATCTAGTTCCATATATCATTCACCCGATGGAAACTCATTGTAATCAACAATTATTATGACTAAATCATATTCTTTTGTGGGATATCTTATAAGCTTAAACATCACATTTAAGTTGAATGTATTGGCAAGCAACATTCCCTACCAATTCACATGACCATTGCTCTAACATAAATTGGAAGTAACCCTTCTAACAAAACCTTTTTTTTCAAGAAATAACACTATGTTAGTACATGAAAAGTTCCCCTTAGTCAATCTGATCTGATTTGTCATTGCGAGATGGTGTATACTCCGAGATGAAGAGTAGTTTTTGAGATGAATAGATTACCGAGATGATGTTTTTTAATGTTTAGTCAATGTGTTCTAACAGAAGTGAAAGTGCTTGTTTGGTGTTTACTGTTTGTAATTTAGTATCGTACAACCGACAAGATCAACAACAACGGCTGTGTTAGGCTTTTGATCTTCATTCCATGCAAACTTTATCTATAATTTGTGTTTTGTAACTCCTTGGCTCTAAAAGGAGTGTCAATAATTATTCAGTTAATAATTTTCTCTATAACATTTTTCCTGTTTTTATTTAGTTTTCATTGTTCATACTTTATATTAATTATCTTGAGCACATTGTTGTGTTATTTACTTCAAGCCATGATTGGTTTATCCATAATTGACTGGATCTTTTGTTATAAGCAATCATTAACATTAGATAAACTCAAGATTTAAGTTTTCAAACCTTGTCTGTGCAAATTCGTGAACTCACAATTTGTAATAGCCCAAATTTTCAATAAAAATTTTCATTTTAAATAACCAAAACATTTCCAAAAGATATAAAATTCCAAACTCACTTGTTTTCAAAATCCATAACATCAGATAAATTATTTGTAAAATCAGAGTTCCCCAAATGAAACGCCCGAGTTCATGCCGAGCTATCACGCCAGGCTCTTGCCCTTAGATCCTGAAGTACCTGAAACAGCCAACAAACTGTAAGCTAATGCTTAGTGAGTTCCCCATAACATACCCCACATAATCCACATAATCATACAATCCATATCAATCACATTATCCATGCATATAATCGTATAAGGATGTCGTGGGCTCCTCCAGGGGTCTTACTCCACGATGTCGTGGGCTCCCCCAAGGTCTTACACCTATGTGCCATGGGCTCCCCCAATGGTCTTTACCTGGAAATCCATGGGCTCCCCCACATGGTCTGACATCCAAGTGCCACGGGCTCCCCCATGGTCTTTCATGTGAATATCACATAAACAACTAGCATACCACATAACATATAACCAACTAGTTTACCACATATCACTACATCAACTAGTGTACCATATATCACAAAATGGGATGACATTGGTTCCTTCAACCCATTGGTGTGGTGAGGAGACTCACCTTTCAAGAAATGTTGAGCACGTAAAAATCAAATCCCAACTCACAACTCCGAAGTCAACCGCCTACAACCACCTTTCAACTAACTTCAACAAAACCCCGAATTAACAAAGATATCCTTAAAGTCAAACTTGTTCAACCCTGGTCAAATTCAAAGTCAACAGTCAAGGTCAACAGTCCATGTTGACCCAACTCCTCGAGTGCATCTGGTAACTCGTCTAGTTCCTTCAATGTTCAGAAAACCGGGAAAAACCCTAGCCAAATCGCCGAGTTATCTTATCAGCTCGCCGAGTTCGCTCAATATCCAGCAAGCGGGAAAACCCGATCCAACTCACCGAGTTGTTAGGGCAACTCATCAAGTTTTCCATTCTTAACATATTCAGCCCCTTACACTCGAAACTAAAGCCCCAAACTACAGATATGGTCCCCTAGGGTTAAGATGCCATGTAAAGTTGCTAACTTTACATCCATGCAAAGCATCAAAGGGCTAAAACACTCAAACAAAGCTTATCAAAGGACTTAGGGTAGTAAGGCCATGACTTGATAAATATGGCAACTTTAATTCCACAAGGTCCATAAGATGTCCAGATCTGAAGCCATATCTACATAACATGCTCAAATCCAAGAATGCTCCCAAAATAGGCTAATAATGGCCATTAACTTTCAAGGGACGAGATCTAGCAAAAGAAGATTCAAGGTATCGACTTTATACCTTAATATAGATGCCACAACAGAGAAATCTTCAGATCTAAAGCTTCTCCTTTCAACTATGCACCACCAACTTCAACTCCTTCAAGAAACACCAAGGAACACACTTTTTTAACTCACACACAATCGAAATGGGAGATAAGACACAATTTAGGGTTTCTATGTACTGAGATGAAGATGAGGGAGGCTAACAACGAGGCTCAAGGCCTTTAAATAGGGTGCAAACCCTAAAAATTAGGGTTTTCCCTATCTAGTGTCTACTCGTCGAGTTGGGGCTCCCCAACTCGTCGAGTTGGTGCTCTCCAAATCGTCGAGTAGATCTTTAATCTCACGCCCATAAAGATCCCTACACGACGAGTTAGAGCTACCCAACTCGTCGAGTTCCAGTCCAAACCCTAAAACATTGAGAAATAAAAATACCTGGATCAAGCGTTATAAATCTCCTCCAATTGAACTAGATTTCGTCCTTGAAGTCTGCCGATGAAAACAAATCCGAGCAGTGCTCTTGTATCTGATCCTCCAGCTCCTATGTCCATTCCGATCCTTTTTGGTGTTTCCATTGCAACTTCACTAGCTTCACCTCTTTGTTACGAAGAACCTTAGTTTTCTTATCCAAAACCGCAACACGCCTCTCAATGTAGTTCAGGCTCTAATCCACATGAATGTCATCCAAAGAAACAACTACGGCCTTGTCTGTGACACACTTCCGTAGCTAAGACACATGGAAGGTGTTATGAATCTAGCTAAGTTCATCCGGCAGATCCAAACTGTAAGCCACCTTGCCCACCCGGGCGGAAATCCTAAACGGTCCAATATATTGGGGCCCTAACTTGCCCCTCTTCCAAAACCTAATGACACCCTTCCATGGTGACACCTTCAACATGTAACACCTTGATTCCTGGATGTGGGACTTGAGGATTTTGTGCAATTTGAAGGGCCTACTCGACGAGTTGGTTGGCCTAACTCGTCGTGTAGGAGTTGATCTGGACGCGCAAGTTATGAATCCAACTCATCGAGTTAGAGAGAAGTACTCGATGAGTTGAGTCTGTTTAGAGAAAACCCTAATTATTTGGGTTTGCACCCTATTTAAAGGACATTAACTTCTTTACCCCGCCTCCCTCATCACCCTATCACGTCCAGAGAGAAACCTTAGTGAGCTAGCCCATATTTTAAGTGTGTGAAGCCAAAAGTGTACATTTTTGGAGGAAGCTTGAAGAGTGAAGAGCTTGGAACAAGAAGGAGTCTTTAGATCCAACAATCATACAGTTGTAGCATCTATTTGGAGGTAAAAAGTCCTTACCACGTCTAGCCATTTCTTAGATCTCTTCTTGTGTGAGTTTATGGGTATTTTGGTGTAAATTGAGGGCCATTTTCGTGTTGAGCTTGTCCAGGGGGAGTAGTTTTGCGTATTCTAGCCTTGTGAGGTATTTCTTAGATCTCTTCTTGTGTGAGTTTATGGGTATTCTGGACTCCTCTAAGCCCTCATGTACATAAAGTATCAAGCTTTATGAAGTTTTGACCCTTATTCATGTCCTAAACCCCTTCTTGGGCATAATTTTGGGTATTCTAGTCTTGTGAGGCCTTGCATGATCATAAAGTTAGCAACTTTACGTGATAAATCCATGCTACGAGGTTAGATATGGAGTTTGGAGCACTGGAATTGACTGAAATGAGAATTGGATAGAGAACTCGACGAGTTGGACATCCAACTCGACGAGTTGAGAGGGTTTTACCCGTCTGTTGATTTAGAGTGAACTCGACGAGTTATTGTGACAAATCGAAGAGCAGCTGGGGTTTTCCAGGTGTTCTGGACACTTTGTTAACTAGACGAGGTGACTTGAGTTTTCCCTATTTTTCCTGAGAATAGAGGGAACTCGACGAGTCGCAATGATGCACTCAACGAGTTGAGTCAACATGGACTGTTGAATTGAGTGTTGAATCCCATGGACTTTTAGGGTTTGTCCAAAATGTGAACTTTGGAGATCAAGGAGAGGTAAAATGGTCCTTCACCCTTTTTGGAGATTAAGCAAAGAACTTAGCTAGGCAGTTTAAAGTTATTGATTAATTCCTAATTATAGGTGATTGTGATATATGTAGGCAGAGTCTTGACCTACAATTGGAGTACGATACATATCTGCTTTACTTACAAATTCAATCTTCTCACTATACTTACCTGAGTGGTAATACTGTGTGACCGGAGGGTCTTATATGCTTATACTAAGTTATGTGATATCATGCATTTATCTTTGTGATTTATGCTATATATTTTTTTTGTGCTTTATTGGTTAGGACCGGAGGGTCCAACCTGAGTTGTGAGACCGGAGGGTCCACTGAGACACATGGACCGAAGGGTCCTTATCGAGACATAGCCATGAGAGGCTAATTATTTTTGTGTGGTATTTTGGGGAACTCACTAAGCTTCGTGCTTATAGTGTTGTGTGGAATGTGTTTCAGGTACCTCTGAGGATCGCGGGAAGGCATCGACATAATTGTACACACCAGCTTGAGATTATGTTTTGAGGATCCTAGGATATTATCAAACATTTTGTTGTATTGTGTTTTAAACAAATTATACATTTATGATTTGAGAAATGTGAGATTGTGTTTTTATGTGGTTTTAAAAATGAAAATTTTGTTTGCAAATTTAGAGCGTTAGAAGTTGGTATCAGAGCCTTGGTTTGAGGGATTCGGATATACTTGCGGGTATGTCTAGACTCAAACTGGGGATTTGAGAAAAATTTTGAGAAGAATAATTTTTCTAAAATTATTAACAGCTTTTAAGATAAAATGAGATGGAGCAGTGTGTACAATCAACCAGAGCCCAAACGATGATTTTCCAAAATACCATTACTTGTTTATATTTTGAGATATTTGAGCTGAATGTTAGAGGATAGGCTAGGTATTTCAGGAATTTAGAGCTAGAGTTGCCTAATTCATGATTGCCTTAGCCTAGGGGATGCTATTGATTGATATTATCTGCTATTTGCTCTATCTATGTGATGAGTAGGAGTACCTAACAGGAATCTTTTAGAGAGAGCTTTGAGTAGTGGAGAAATCTTGGAAAGATACCTAGATGTGCATTTGAGGAATTTACTTACAGAGTAGTTAGATACCCATGAGAGGTAAGATTGCCTGAGTTCAGTGATACATTTTGAGTTGTGGATAGAGCAAGTGGAGTTGGATGCTAGAGTGGTTTTATGTGCTAGTCGAGGTTATTCGATGCCCAAATGTTGCATGCTTTGTGCTTTGTGGAACTCTTGAACGGTGGGAGTCAGCTACTAAGTGAATATGATGATATTTAGGAGGTAGATGGTTGGCATCATGAGCAGTTCTTCAGCAGCTGATGGCAGAGAAGTGTGGGAACCTAGGAGAGCCTAGTGAGTAATTTTGGTCCGATGAGTACGCGGTTTAGAGGTGAGTATTCACTATAGAGTGAACATGTGTAATGGGATTGGTAATTGAGAAGTTTGAGCAGCTACTTAGGAAACCTGGGACAATCCACGTAGAAAGTGTGGGTAACTTATTCTCTCAAGCCTTCTCTTGCATATTGGTGTTTGTGAACCATTATATGCATCACACTTGGGGTGCTCAAGCTCTTAAAGGCCAAGAAATACACGTCCTTATAATAGGTAAGTCATTTAACCAGTTGTATTGTCTAATTGTTCAATTGTATGCTAGTTAGGGAGAATGCTTTGGAAAAATTGAAAATGCATGTATAATTAGAGTCAGATTTGTTTTCTATTATACTTGATGCTTGTTATTTTTCAAAGTTGAAAAAATCGAATTTTTGGCCTCTGACTGATGAACTCGCCGATTCCACTGGCTGACTCGACGAGTTGACTCAGTAACAGAGAAACTCGATGAGTCAGTTCATGTACTAGATGAGTTGTAGGCTCTGGTTGCATAAATTTAAGGTTTTTGGCCAGAATTAGATTAGGATCATTACCACAAACTGTTTTGAATCATCAATTTTTTCTAATATGGTAGTGACCATCCTCATCCAATTACAAGATAATTGTCAAAGTTTTAAGATAATTATTGATTAATATGAAAAACAAAGTCGCTTGGAAATTGTTGAATTGTATTATCTTGTTTATGAGTCTAGCTAGATCAATCTCGAATCATATGGTAATTTTAATTGTTGAAAATTGATCTAAATGAATTTTAATGACCTCAATAACTTGTCCTCAAGTTATGGAAAATGGAAGGTCTCATCTTTAAAATTGCATTAAACTCATAAGTTATGAATACCAATAATTTTGATAAGTTTCAAAACTTTCCCTCAAGTTTTGGAATTTGTAAAGTCTCACTAATGAAACTTTAATTTAAAACCCTAGTGTTTTAAAAGTTAAAATTCAACCCGTATACTTTATAATATTATAAGTTTAATACTATATATGTATAAGACAAGTCGGTCTTACTGTTAGTAGGCCTCATTCATGAAGTTGGACTATAAGGAGGGTATATGGTTACTGCCTATAAAATGGTGGTTTAATGGGTGTCCACTCTCACCCACCGCTTCCTTGACTGGTGGAGGGTAGTTAGCCGAACGGGTATGATAGGACATTAATTCTCCCTCATTAAAAGTATAATGATAAATATAAAGTAACTAAAATTTTATTAAATTCCCAATCTTAGTTACTTTAGGAAAATGTGAAAATGGTGCTAATCCATGAAATTACACTTTGCACCTTGTTAAGTCGTTAGTGGAGCGTGTGTGGTTAACCGGCACACTAATATGGGACTGATAATGTGTGGCAAAGGGTAGCTTGATGTTAGTCATAGATCAATGGAGCGTGTGTGGTTAACCGACACATTGATTTGGTGATGTGTAACATTGGGTGTACCAAGCTAATTTGCATGGTTATTCACACCTTGTTTGTGATCCTCGGCATCCCAGTCACAAACTTGAAGGGCACAATCGAGATTTAAACATGGCATTGAAACGTTCAATGAATCTCAAAGCATCTAGGAATTTCAATCTAATTAAAACTTAATAATCTATTTTGTTTTTCATGGTGGAAATTGGTAAATCGTCATTTACCTACCTTCAAATATTTTTCAATTGGATTACAACATCCCTTTTCGTAATTGTAGAATATATGTTCGGTCCTAGCCTTAATATTTCAATTGGGTGTAATATTAAGGATTATCATCTAACCTAAACTTTGTTCTTCTTCTTTTCAGATGTCTATCCCAAACAATGCTTCTAACCCAATCCCTTCAGGCTCTTTCTCCCTCATGAACCTATGTAGGAGGGTCATTTTCGATGGCTCGAACTTCAATGACTGGATTCGAAACATCCGAATAGCTATTTACTATGAGGACAAATAATATGTCCTGGATAAAAAGCTTAAGGAGATTGATGTCACCACTGCTACTCCCGAACAAATCGTTGAACATGCTACTCATGAGAGGGATGTGACAAAGGTGTCGTATCTAATTATTGCTACCATGACTATTGAGCTGTAGAAATCCTATAAGGACTACTATCCTTTCGAAATGTATCAATATTTGATGGAAAGATACCATCAAAGTGCTCGGCAGGAGAGGTATGAGATCATTGCCTCCATGATCACAGCCAAAATGAAGGATGGCGAACCCATCATGGCCCACTTGCAAAAGACGTACAGATTTGTGGACCGATTGCTTAAATTGAATGTCAAATTTGATGAAGAGTTGGCCATAGATATTATTCTACACTCTTTACCCTCTTGTTATGATCGGTTTCGTATGACCTATCATATGAATAAGGAGGAGGTCACTCTTAGCAAGCTTCAAGGCCTTCTAAGAACTGCATAAAGCAACTTGAAAGGTAAGTCGGTTGTGTCTACTCCTACTACTATTTCTGCCCCTGTTCTGGCAATCGGACATGGGAAGGGAAAGAAGAGGAATGCTCCCTACAAGAGTCGCAAGGGAAAGTCTCATGATGAATCCTCTTCAAGTGGGACCAAAGTTTGGAACTGCTAAAACCCTCTTCCTATCGCAAGGATGCAGAGTGTTTCCAATGTCATGAAAAAGGGCACTAGAAATGAAGTTGCCCCAAGTACTTGCATGACATAAAGGATGGCAAGATCAAGCTGTAACACCGTGAATTTCAAAACAATTTTTCGCATAATTTAAAAAACGTATTCATTTAATTTTCATAAACATCAGTGTTTGAAACTCCAATCAATGTCATACAACGAATCCCAAGATCACATATCATAAAAATCCCATGTGTGTACTGATCAAGTCGGCGCCTTCCCACGGTCATCACTAGTACCTGAAACAATAAACACCAACACTGTAAGCACAAAGCTTAGTGAGTTCCCCAAAATACCACAAATAACACATATTAGCCACTCGAGGCTATAACTCTGTGGGTCCGTGGAACCTACTCTGTGAACCCTCTAGTTCTAACTCTGTGAACCTTCTGGTTCCAACTCTATAAACATGCACAGCATAAATCACATAAAAATAATGCAGTACAACACATAACATACATATAGCATACAAATACTCTGTCATATAACTCTGATTACCTACTCAAGGTAAAGTATAGTGAGAAGACTCACCTCGTGTGTCTCGATAACTCGCGAATCCCGGAAATCACTCGCGCTCGATCCTTCGAGCTATAATCCTCTTATAACATCATATACCTCTAATCAACACTTTCACAACTAAAGTTGACTACCACTATCAAGTCAACACTGGTCAACTCTGGTCAACGGTCAACTTTGACCAGACTCGGCGAGTGCACTAGAGCGACTCAGCGAGTCTATATGTGTTCACTGACTCCCTAGGATCCTCTCTTGACACGTCGAGTACTTCCCTGACTCGACGAGTTCCACCTGGCATGAATCGCGGGGCCACCATGAGTCAACTCGCTGAGTCTCAAGAACAACTCGGTGAGTTCCAGCTTGACTCAGTCCACCTGTCAACCCTCTCTGACCCTCCCTGACTCACTGAGTCAACCCATAACTCGGTAAGACCACTCGCTGAGTGGTTAAAGGAAATCTTCAAGCTACTCGCCGAGTCTGTTCTTCGGACTCGGCGAGTCTAAGCCATGCATGAACTCAAACTCACTCCTGAGGTCAGATCCGTTCCAGTAACTCATAGATCCAGTCCTTCGAAGCTAATTTATCACGTAAAGTTACAATCTTGGCTACCATGCAACGCTTATGAGGCTTCTTTTGGTGAAATGACATCTAAAATGGTAACCTAAGTCCCCAACTCAAAAGGATAGGCATAAAGCAGGGCATTTGGGACTCTCTGGACCTACTAAGATCCAGATCTAGGTAGCAATTCCCAAAGGGACCTCTCACACTCAAATTACAAGGCATACAAGGCATGAAGAAACCCTAGATTTGACCATATACATAAAAACACGAGAATAGGCTCTGAATAATACCTCAAATAGCTTCCTCTGCCAAAATGGAAGTAGATCCAAGCTCCCCAACCCTCCTAGTTTGGCCTTCCTCTTCCCTTCTTGCTAACACACACAAATATGATGAATAATGGCCTCTTTTCTCACTCACAAGGACTCACAGGTGCTCTGGTGCTCTCAAGGTCGAAGGTAGCCGCAATGAAGGGTTATAAGGCCCTTTAAATAGGGCTCGGGGCCGGGAAATTAGGGTTTCATTAAACAGCATGGACTCGCCGAGTCCGGACGCGAACCCGCGTCCAAATCCGCGATCCTACTCGGCGAGTCTAGGCTCCAACTCGCTGAGTCTCCTCACAATTTACCAAAAATAAATAAATGAATAATACCTGGGAATCCGGGCTGTTAAAATTCTCCCCCACTAGAACTAGACTTCGCCCTCGAAGTCTCGGTCTGAAAATAACTCTGGATGCTGCTCACGCATCTCACGCTCTGGTTCCCAAGTTATCTCGGACCCTTCCGATGCTGCCACTAAACCAAAACCAGGGGTACCTCCTTGTTCCTCAGAACCTTGATTTTCCGATCTCTGATTGCCACTGGTCTCTCAGCATAATTCAGGCTCACATCCACCTGAATATCCTCTAATGGAACCACTGCCGACTCATCGGCTATACACTTCCTCAGCTGCGACACATGAAAAGTGTCGTGAATCTGCCCCAACTCTGCTGGCAAATCCAAACGATAGGCTACCCGGCCTACCCTCGCGATCACTCGGAAAGGAACAATATATCGGGGCCCCAACTTGCCCCTCTTCCTGAATCGAATCACTCCTTTCCAAGGAGAGACCTTCAGGAGCACAAGGTCGCCGACCTGAAACTCAAGCTCCGACCGGCATCTGTCTGCATAGCTCTTCTGACGACTCTGAGCGGTCAACAACCTCTGTCTGACCTGCTGGATCTACTCTGTCGTCTGAAGCACGATCACTGTACTGCCCATCACACGCTGACCAACCTCTCCCCAACAAATGGGGGTCCGACACCTCCTCCCATACAACAGCTCAAAGGGCGGCATACCAATGCTCGAATGATGGCTGTTGTTGTAGGAAAACACTGCCAAGGGAAAGTACGCATCCCAACGACCCCCGGAATCCAATACACATGCCCGGAGCATGTCCTCGAGCGTCTGAATCGTCCGCTCACTCTGACCGTCTGTTTGGGGATGATATGCGGTACTAAAATGCAGCCTAGTACCCAACTCCTCATGAAACTTCTTCCAGAAACTGGAAGTGAAACGCACATCTCGGTCTGAAACAATCGAGATCGGCACCCCATGCCGAGATACCATTTCCCTCACGTACACCTCTGCCAATTTCTCTGCTGAAGAACTCTCGCTGATAGCAAGAAAGTGAGCGCTCTTCGTCAACCTGTCCACAATCACCCAAATTGCATCAACTCCCCTGGCAGTCCTTGGCAATTTGGTGATAAAATCCATGGTGATCTGTTCCCACTTCCATTCGGGAACCTCCAACGGCTGCAACTTACCATGCGGCCTCTGGTGCTCGGCCTTAACCCTACGGCAGGTCAAGCACCTCTCAACAAACCACGCAACATCCCTCTTCATACAGGGTCACCAATACTCCTTCCTCAAGTCCAAATACATCCTAGTGGCCCCAGGATGGATCGAAATTTTCGACCGATGAGCCTCTTCCATCAAAATTGTACGCGTTCCTCCCACAAACGGCACCCAGATACGCCCCTGAAACGTCATAAGCCCCCAACCATCGGTAACGAACTCTGAAACCAAACCAACAACCCGCTCTTTCTTCTGCATCTCAGGCTGCACAGCCTCAGCCTGTGCCCCACGAATGGCGTCCAACACTGGAGCTACCACGGTCAATCTCAAACATACATCCCGCAACGGGGTGCTTTCCGCCCTGCGGCTCGGTGCATCGGCTACAACATTAGCCTTGCCTGGGTGGTACAGGATCTCACAATCATAATCCTTGACCACATCCAACCACCTTCTCTGTCGCATATTTAGGTTGGGCTGATCCATCAAATATTTCAAACTCTTATGGTCCGTGTATATCGTACACCAAACCCCATACAGGTAGTGACGCCAAATCTTGAGGGCGAACACCACTGCCCCCAACTCTAGATCATGGGTGGGATATCTCATCTCATGAGGCTTCAACTGCCTCGATGCATATGCTATCACATGCCCTCTCTGCATCAGCACTGCCCCCAACCCCAAAATCGATGCGTCACAGTATAGCATAAAGTCCTCCATCCCTTCCGGGAGGGCTAACACCAGGGCTTCGCATAACCTCTGGCGAAGTGTCTCAAAGGAGGCCTGCTGCTCGGGGCCCCATGAAAAAGCAACACCCTTCCGGGTCAACCTGGTGAGTGGCACTGCGATTTTAGAGAAATCCTTGATAAATCTCCGATAATACCCTGCCAACCCTAGGAAACTCCTAGTCTCGGAGGGTGACCTCGGCACCTCCCAACTCATCACCGCCTCAACTTTGGCCGGGTCGACCAATATCCCTTTCTGGTTAACGAGATGTCCTAAGAACTGGACCTCCCGCAACCAGAAATCACACATGGAGAATTTGGCATAGAGTCTCTCCGATCTCAGAACTCCGAGAACCTCTCTCAAATGCTCCTCATGCTGCTCCCTAGATCTCGAATATACCAGAATGTCGTCGAAAAATACAATCACCGACCGATCCAGCATCGGCCTAAAAACTCGGTTCATGAGATCCATGAACACTGCCGGGGCATTGGTGAGCCCAAAAGGCATCACCACAAACTCGTAATGCCCATAACGCGTCCTGAACGCTATCTTCTGGACGTCCTCATCTCGCACCCTCACCTGATGATATACAGACCTCAAATCGATCTTGGAGAACCAAGACGCTCCCTGCAACTAATCGAACAAATCGTCGATCCTCGGCAACGGGTAACGGTTCTTGACCGTCAGCTTGTTCAACTCCCGGTAATCAATGCACATCCGATGTGAACCATCCTTCTTCTTGACGAACAGGATAGGCGCTCCCCACGGCGAGCTGCTCGGTCGAATAAACCCCTTCCCCAGCAGCTCCTGAAGCTGCGAGGATAACTCTTGCATCTCTGGAGGTGCAAGACAATAAGGCACACTAGCGATAGGCGCGGCCCCGGAACCAAATCGATACTGAACTCCACTTGCCTCATAGGAGGCACACCCGACAACTCCTTAGGAAATACATCAGGGAACTCACGCACTATCGGAACCTCCTCAACAGACCTTCGTCTCTCGGAATCCACCCGCGCATCCATCACATACGGCACAAAACCCTTACAGTCCTGCTGTAGACACTGCCTTGCCCTAGCGGCTGAACAAAACGCTGATCCCGAGCGTGTACCCTCGCCATACACCGTAAGAACTCCCCCACTAGGTCTTGTATGGTCACCAGCTGTCGCTCGTAGTCGATAACCGCACCGAATCTGCTCAACCAGTCCATGCCCACAATGACACAGACATCACCCATCGCAATAGGAACCAGATCAATCGGGAACTCAACACCGAAAATCTCGACTACGCACCCTCGGAGAACCTCTATGGCAGATATCACCCTCTCGTCAGCTATGGAAACTCTCGGAGGCCGACTCAACGCCTCACGACTAACACTGATATGCTGACTAAAAGCTAAAGATACAAAAGACCAACTTGCACCCGAGTCAAATAACACCAAGGCAGGTACATAATTCACAAGAAAAGTATCTACGCATACCATAATATAAGCATAATATCACAACATCAAAATAAATACACGAAAGAATACATACCAGCCACGACATCGGGTGCTGCGCGGACCTCCTCCGCGGTCAGCTGAAAAGCTCTCCCTCGTGCTCTCGGCGCCTCGGTCTTCACTAGCCGACTCTCGATAGCTCTGATGGCGGCAGGGGCAGATCCCTGAGGTGCTCCCTGAGATGACCCTCGCAATTGCAGACACTCTACCTTCCGCTGTCCGGTCTGGTTGCAGTGAAAGCACACCGCAAACCCCTTGGGGTAGTCCTTGGCCATGTGCCCCTCCTTGCCACACTTGTAGCAAGATCCCACTCTACAGACTCCATCATGACCCTTGCCACACTTCCCACAAGTGCGGCCCTTCTGGCTCCCTGGTTTGGGATCAGCGGGCTTGGCCCGCTTGGCTGCCGGCTGAGACTGTGCCGGTCGCCGATCCCTCCCCTGAGACTCCGCCTCCTCCCTGGCCTGAGTCTCTAGCTCAATCTCCCTCTTCCGGGCATTTTCCTGAAGCTCGGCAAATGTCCGGTACGAGGAGTTCGCCGCGAACTCCCGAATGTCTCGCCTCAAGATACTCATATATCGGCTCATACGTGCCTGCTCCGTGGACACGTGCTCAGGGCAGAACATCGCCCTCTCATGGAACATCCTGGTAATCACCGTAATAGACTCAGTACCCTGCTTGAGGGTCAGAAACTCATGGGCCAAACGCTCCCTCTCCACCTGGGGAACGTACTCATCTCAGAACATGGCAGTGAACCTCTCCCAAGTCACTGCCGCAAGCTCAGCAGGCGTAAAGTGCGCTGTCACAAACTTCCACCATTCCTTCGCTCCCAAGCGAAGCTGGTTCAGCGCGAACCGAACCTTCAAATGCTCAGGAGTTGAGAAAGTGAAGAAACACCCCTCTACATCAGAAATCCATATCATAGCCGCCACCGGGTCCTGGGTCCCATCAAACTCTGGTGGTTTTGTGTTGCTGAACTCTCGAAACAGCAACGCATCACCACCCTACGGCCTCGCGGTAGCAATAGCTGCGGTAGCCGCTGCAACAACAGCCTCAGAAAGAGCGGCATAACGCTCATCGAAGGTCTCAATCAACGTGGTCTTAATAGACCCGAACATTTCTGGTATCTCTGCCCTGTTGGCCGCAGCCACCTCCTCATGGATGATCCGGCGGATCTCCTCATCACTGGTCTCACTGCTCTCAGGCATCAGACGTGTCCTCACCATGATCTACCTCTGAAATACAACATACGATAAATTAGAATCCATTCGAGCATACACACACTCGACAACTCTTCCCTCCTTGATCCTTGGTATTCCAAAGATTCCTACTTGGGCTGTACACCGTTCCGGTGCTTTCAGTAGTACGGGCCCAATACTATTGTCCGTATCGTATCAAAATACACCCCAAGTCCTCCTCTTCGGATCCCAAATTCCAAGTACTCTAACATGCATAATCCATTCTCTAACAGATCTTTCATAAGCCCCTCGCTGCTACCTACTCACTCTCAAGCATCTCATAGCAGCTCACCTCTCCCTAGGCTAAGGCATCACAAATCAGGCCACTCTAGTCCTAATAGGAGTACCTAGCCTACTCTAGCATGAGAATACATCATATCAATATCAATATCACATAACATGAGGGTATTTTGGGAAATCACCGTTCGGGCGCGGACTGATCGTACACACAACTTTGCTCTGCGTTCGTCCAAAAATCTTTTATTCTTTTTGAAAATACTTCTCAAATCCTCAGTTTAAGTTCAAATACGCCCGAAGGTGTACTCGAATCCCTCAAACCAAGGCTCTGATACCAACTTGTAACACCGTGAATTTCAAAACAATTTTTCGCATAATTTAAAAACATATTCATTTAATTTTCATAAACATCAGTGTTTGAAACTCCAATCAATGTCATACAACGAATCCCAAGATCACATATCATAAAAATCCCATGTGTGTGTACTGATCAAGCCGGCGCCTTCCCACGGTCATCACTAGTACCTGAAACAATAAACACCAACACTGTAAGCACAAAGCTTAGTGAGTTCCCCAAAATACCACACATAACACATATTAGCCACTCGAGGCTATAACTCTGTGGGTCCGTGGAACCTACTCTGTGAACCCTCTGGTTCTAACTCTGTGAACCTTCTGGTTCCAACTCTATAAACATGCACATCATAAATCACATAGAAATAATGCAGTACAACACATAACATACATATAGCATACAAATACTCTGTCACATAACTCTGATTACCTACTCAAGGTAAAGTATAGTGAGAAGACTCACCTCGTGTGTCTCGATAACTCGCGAATCCCGGAAATCACTCGCGCTCGATCCTCCGAGCTATAATCCTCCTATAACATCATATACCTCTAATCAACACTTTCACAACTAAAGTTGACTACCACTATCAAGTCAACACTGGTCAACTCTGGTCAACGGTCAACTTTGACCAGACTCGGCGAGTGCACTAGAGCGACTCAGCGAGTCTATATGTGTTCACTGACTCCCTAGGATCCTCTCTTGACACGTCGAGTACTTCCCTGACTCGACGAGTTCCACCTGGCATGAATCGCGGGGCCACCATGAGTCAACTCGCTGAGTCTCAAGAACAACTCGGTGAGTTCCAGCTTGACTCAGTCCACCTGTCAACCCTCTCTGACCCTCCCTGACTCACTGAGTCAACCCATAACTCGGTAAGACCACTCGCTGAGTGGTTAAAGGAAATCTTCAAGCTACTCGCCGAGTCTGTTCTTCGGACTCGGCGAGTCTAAGCCATGCATGAACTCAAACTCACTCCTGAGGTCAGATCCGTTCCAGTAACTCATAGATCCAGTCCTTCGAAGCTAATTTATCACGTAAAGTTACAATCTTGGCTACCATGCAACGCTTATGAGGCTTCTTTTGGTGAAATGACATCTAAAATGGTAACCTAAGTCCCCAACTCAAAAGGATAGGCATAAAGCAGGGCATTTGGGACTCTCTAGACCTACTAAGATCCAGATCTAGGTAGCAATTCCCAAAGGGACCTCTCACACTCAAATTACAAGGCATACAAGGCATGAAGAAACCCTAGATTTGACCATATACATAAAAACACGAGAATAGGCTCTGAATAATACCTCAAATAGCTTCCTCTGCCAAAATGGAAGTAGATCCAAGCTCCCCAACCCTCCTAGTTTGGCCTTCCTCTTCCCTTCTTGCTAACACACACAAATATGATGAATAATGTCCTCTTTTCTCACTCAAAAGGACTCACAGGTGCTCTGGTGCTCTCAAGGTCGAGGGTAGCCGCAATGAAGGGTTATAAGGCCCTTTAAATAGGGCTCAGGTCCAGGAAATTAGGGTTTCATTAAACAACATGGACTCGCCGAGTCCGGATGCGAACCCGCGTCCAAATCCGCGATCCTACTCGGCGAGTCTAGGCTCCAACTCGCCGAGTCTCCTCACAATTTACCAAAAATAAATAAATGAATAATACCTGGGAATCCGGGCTGTTACACAAGCCCTCCTTTGCAGGTATCTACACTATTCAATCTAATAACTCATCACATGCTAATTCTTGGGTCCTTGATACAGGTTGTGGATTTCAAATTTGTTTTGATTTGCAAGGACTAAAAAGAAGTAGGGATGTGGAGCACAGGAAGATAAACTTAATCATAGGAAATAGGAAAGTGTCGCCTGTAACCAAGATTGGAGTTTATTCTTTATTGCTTAGTAAAGGTTTAAATTTATATTTGAATAATTGTTGTTACTCGGCCGATATGGCGAGAAATATTATTTCCTTTAACAGTTTGTATAAACAAGGTTTTGCCTTTTCTTTTAATAATGAAATTTGAGATATCAATGCTTATTATAATGGTGTATTTTATTTTGAAGCATTGCACGGCAGCGGTATATATGAAATTGTGATGATTGTAGACAACTTAGGAAATAATGTTTTACACATTCATTCTTCCAATGATCTTGACAAGGCATGCTTGTGGCATTGTCGTCTTGGACATGTCAACAAGAAGTGCATAGCCCATATCCAAAAGGATGGGGTTTCGGAATCATTCGACTTGAAGTCGGATGACACTTGCGAATCTTGTTTACTTGGAAAGATGACCAAGTCACCCTTCACTGTACTTGTGAAAGGGGTGAAGGTCTGTTGGATCTCATACACACTAATGTGTGTGGACCATTCAGAACTACCACAAGGGATGCTAACCGCTTCTATGTGACTTTAACTGATGATTACAACAGATATGGCTATGTCTACTTAATCAAGCATAATTCAGAAACCTTTGAAAAGTTAATAGAGTTTAAGCAAGAAGTGGAGAATCAATTTGGCAGGAAGATAAAGATGTTGCAATCTGATCGAGGAGGAGAGTATTTTAGTATAGAGTTCGTTGACTATCTTAAGGAATGTAGAATTCATTCACAATTGACGCCATGTAGGACACCACAGCTTAGTGGTGTGGCTGAGAGGCACAATAGAACCTTGCTAGACATGGTTCGTTCCTTGATGAGTCGAGCTTCATTACCTATCTTATTCTGGGGGTATGCCTTAGAGATTTCCGCCCATATCCTTAATCTAGTCCCTACCAAAAAGGTTTCCAAAACACCTCACGAGATGTGGACAGGGAAGGTTCCTTCGTTAGACCACATCAAAGTGTCGGGTTGCAAGGCTTTCGTGAGACACGAGACACTTTGTAAGCTTGAACCTCGGAGTGAGCGATGTATTTTCATCGGCTACCCACAAAAGTCCTTTGGATATCACTTCTATAGACCGAGTGACAATGTTGTCTTTGTCCCGAGGAGATGAGTCTTTCGTGAGAGAGAACTCATATGCCAAGGGGACATTGGGAGGCAAATTGACGTTGAAGAGCTTTAAGAGTCAAGCGGTGAATGAACCTCAAACACTAGCAATCAACCCGAGGAAGAAACTCAGGTTGAGCCAATTGAAGAATCTGTACCTCTGAGGCATTCCAGTAGGGTTAGTGTCCCACCTGTGTTATATGGTTTCCATATAACAGCTGAAGTTGATACATTTATCAGTGATAACACACTGGTAAATTTGGATGAACCTAACAACTACAAGGAAGCCATGGCAGACCCTGAGTCTACAAAATGGAAAGAGGCTATGGATAGCGAGATTCAGTCCATGTATGACAATCAAGTTTGGAACTTGGTTAACAATGTACCAGGCCATAAGAAAGACGGGTGCAAATGGATCTTCAAGAAGAAGAACGACATGGATGGGAAAATACACACATATAAAGCGCAGTTGGTTGCGAAGGGCTTTACTCAAACTACGTGAGTTGACTAAGATGAGACCTTCTCACCAGTAGCGAACTGAGTAAGACTTAGAGTCTGAGTACAGAGGCTGAGATATCAGATATGAGTCAAATAACATATGCTTCCGCTATTGGCTCGATCATGTATGCTATGACTTGTACTCGCCCTGATGTGGCCTTTTCTTTGAGCATGGTCAGCAGATATCAACGGAATCCTGGTAAAGCTCATTGGACTGCAGTTAAGAACATTCTTAAGTTCTTGCGGAGGACTAAGGACTGGCTCCTTACTCTTGGTGAGAGTGACTTGAGGGTGACAGGGTATAATGACACCAACTATCAAACATATATAGATAATTTTCGCTCTCTGTCGGGCTGGGTATTTACCATGAATGGAGGAGCAGTGACATGGAAAAGTTCCAAGCAGAAGACTGTAGGTTATTCAATGAGTGAATCAGAGTACATAACAGCAAGACGAGCATCAAAGTAGGCAATATGGATGAAAAACTTCATCGGAGACCTTGGAGTCATACCATCCATAAAGAAGCCTATGGAGATTTTCTGCGATAATGTAGGGGCGGTTGCCTTAACGAAGGAACCGAGAGATCATGGTAGATCCAGGAATATCGACAAAAAAAGTACCACTTCATAAGACATCAAGTTGAAGAAGGACAGCTCGTGGTAAAGGGGATATCTTCATAAGACAACCCAACAGATCCACTTACAAAGGGACTGAATAGGGTTAAGCACTTGTAACATGCAAGGGGCATTAGGCTAACGAACGATATTAGTTTTAGTAGTTAGAAAAACATAAACTTGTAATAGCTAAATTGTAATTGACATTTGATGATTAAATAAAAGGAGTTTTTTTATAAGTAAAGTTACTGTCTTGTTTCAATTATTTACTATTGTTTCACTTTGCATGTTTTGACTTCCAGAATAATAAATTATCCAAACCATCCATAATCGATCATACTTTGGAAGTAGGTAATGAAAGTAGAATGTCATGATTTAGCTTGTAGATTGTATAAGTTATTAGACATAGCAAAAGTTTGCTACACCATTCATGCGTGCTCCTGAAATAAGATTTGAGTATTGGATTCAACCTGCGCTCACCTGAATTACTTCATGGAATTTATCACGAGTAATTGTGAGATGATAATATCATATAATCTTCAAAATAAGATATATGAGTTGTTGACTACGATTTGGTTGTGCATTAATGGCATGAAAATGCATCAGTAACTTGATGTTATAAAACATGTCGTTGTGCATGATTTGATGAGTAGTTAGTACAAGCATATAATATTGAAGCTATTTGTTCCTTTTATCCTAAGAGGATTAAAAGCGATATCTTGGGCCCCTCGATGATTCGGTTTTGACTATGTGTCGGGCCCGGTTAGAACTACATTGATGTGTTCAGTTATGTTCTATGTCAGACGAATCGGAAATCGGGAAACATATTGCAAGAAAATAAGTATGACTATGTTCCATGTGTTTGTCCGCATAGATATCTTGAGAACAGAGGAATATATGATCCCTTATTTGAAGAAGGCGTCACTGACTTGGTCAGACTTCGACAACGGCTTTTGAAAGCTTATGATTGCTAAGTCGAATCCTGAAGTCGCATTGGCGGTTATTGTAATGCCCGTAGATCCGGGCTAGTCAATTTACAGACGATAAACATCAAAAATGACTTTTTGATGGAAGATTATTTAGAAGGATTAATCTTAACTAAGTAGTAGTATATGTTACAAGGATTCCGTACATATAAAGAATGCTGAATCCGAGTTATAACGAAGAAGTTAGGACCTGTAAAAGTTACGCGACAGAACCGGCACAACACATCGCGACATAAATAGTGAATTTACGTTAGAGCGATATTTAGCCTTAGAGATCTAAATGAAAGTCGTAAAATATGTTAAACCGAGAGCATGCACAAAAAGAACGTCCAAATCTGACTTCGTATAAGGAAGTTATGATTTTTCTAAGTTTCAGCTTAGCAGTATGTAGCCTGAAGTTTGAATATGAGATCGAGTGATTTCTACCCAAAACGATCTAAACGAGAATCGAAGATCTCATCGATAGTAGTCCAACGGTAAAAACACAAGCGAAAACAGACGTCAGATGAAGGAGTTGTGAATTCCTAACGGAGTTTTCCTGTCCCGGCCTACTAAAATAATATAATAAAAGTGAAAGTCAAAATTAGCCGACAGAGTCTAAAAGAGAGTTGTAGAGCATAATCTCTCTTATGCGTGCATATAAAGAACATTGAAAACAGAGCTCGTATGCCAAATATATGAATTTCTGAAGTTCGGAACACAAATTTCGAGGTTGTGTCAGAACTCACGACGTGAGGACAGACTTGACACCCTCCAGACCAAGTGGACGAGTGACGGATGCAGTGACCTACTAGGCTCACGACGTGAGCATTGGAAACTCATGACGTGAGCATTGGCCCTACTAGGCTCACGACGTGAGCATTAGCCCTATAAATATAAATCAAGGGTTAGCTGAATTTGGTTGCTCCATCTCTTCTCTTTCACTCCCGATACCCTCCATAGCTATCCCGAAGTACCCCCGAAGCCCCAGAATCATACCGACACCCGAAGCGAGTCCCGAAGCCCCGAAGATCCCGAGAAGAAAAGAGTTTCAAGCCAAAGCTCTGCCCGTGAGAAGCCCGGTGTTTGAAGATATTCTAGTTTCACCGAAGAATACTACTTTTAGAGCCGTAGAGCTGTCCGATCATCTTCTGATCAAGTGAGTGTATAGTCCCTTTCATAAACACGATTTTAATACAAGTATTGGTTGAATGTATTACATCTATGTTATGGGTGATTGTGTAGTCACTTTCTTCTAACACATAAATATGAAGTATTTGCTATGAAAAACGTGTTATGTGTTTATATATGTTTTTTCGGAACTATATCGCACACAAAATATATATAGAATCCTAAGTATAACTCAAGATCTACACTAATATACTACTATAACAATCACATGCTAACAACTTTATGATAGTGGTATACTTACAGATACAAAATAACTATATCTCGGTTATTATAACTTTCTATGTTGATACTAATATATTATCATACAGACATAATAATAACGTATATATAATATTTAGGATGCGTTTTCCCCGAAAATACTAGAAAGCGGGGCCGTGAAACTCACCTTAATAGCGTGATTTTATGTAATCTAAGCAGAAACGGTCAGCGTACAAGGTCGTCAGGGCTCGGGATGCAAGACGGCTTCAACAAAGGAGAGAGGAGAAAGAAGTTCAGGTGTAGGAATGGCTGGGGTCAATTTGGCTATTTATAGTAAGATTTTTGGCCCTCACAACATGAGAAACTCATTGTTCACGTCGTGAGTTTCAAGCTTATCTCTTCATAGACTTGCCATCCGTCTTGTAGCTTCCGAAGGTGGCAAAATGACTCCTCACGTCATGAGTTTGGATCATATCCCCCCGCAGCCTCATCACACCTAGATCCGAAATATGGTGGTTTGACTCCTCACGTCGTGAGTTTTTATGCTCACCTCGTGAGTTCAGTCAATTTAGGGTTTCTGACAGTGACATCTTCGGAAGGCCATAACTTTTGCATACGAACTCCGTTTTCAGCGTTCTTTATATGCACGCGTAGGTAATTTCGAGTACTACGACTTTATTTTAGACTCCAATAGCTAATTCTAAGTATATTTTAAATTCCTCTTGTTATAAGGCATTATAGCGTTAGAATTTATCATAACTTCTTCATGCGAAGTCAGATTTAGATGTTCTCTATATTTTTGTAATCATATGAACGTATATTTTGAGTTGTATCATGAAAGTTCATACTTTAACATGAATTACATAGTAAGTTTATCACATTACTATTTTAACAAAAATCACATTACATGATTAGCATAATCACATGTGATTGTTATTGATCTAATTTTGACGGGTGTTACAGGGAGTATGGATCAGATCAAGAGGTTAGTTTTAGATCCGTGAGTAGGGATTGGGTAAAGAGGTAAATTTTGTTACGAGAGATTCGATTGTGTCATTTTCAGGATCGACAGGGTGGAATAAGAGTTGTTTTATATGGTGAAATTTTATAAGCTTGTGAGTTCTAATATATATAGATATATGATATAACATTGTGGGTTGAAAACCCTATATGCTCACTAGGATCCCAAGCCTGACCCACTCAGTTTTCGTTGTATTACAGGTTATGGCACGAGAGCATAAGTTGGCTGACATAACGAGAGATTTTGTATTATAGGCCAATAGTTATAAATAACCGTTGTAGGGTTGCATGTGCACCATAGGAGTGTTATAGTGCTCAGAACCCAACAGTTCTATGACGAAGATTATACTATTCCCACCTTCTGTATTAGGAGGTTGGGTGAGTGAGCTTCTGATTTCAGGGATTAGAGGAGACCCCGTGGGGTACCAGATAGTTGTGGTGTTAGCAACAAAGGGATTTCTGTGATATAAGTGCCTTCAGTTATTTCTTATGCCGGGAAGGGGTCATCAGAGGGGAACGGTGACCAGCAAGGACAAGAGTATGCCTTGATTGAGTTTGGTAAGTCATATTTAAGCACCTGTTCCAGGAAAACAAGGAGAGTATATCAAAAAGACGACCTTCGTTGTCTATGCTAAGAATCGACTGTGAGAGTGAGGTCTTCTGTTTCTATGTCGATTCTTGTGATGGGGTGCTGACTGAGGATTTAGAGAATTAAGTGTGTGATAGTCTATTATTTTCCAGAAAAAGAATCAGTGCTAATTTAGGACTGTAGAAATCTTTTCCTGTACAGTCGAAGGATATTTTTGGGTGACTGGAGGCTGTCACATTGGGAGGTTTCAGAGGTTTCCATTTGAGATTTGGATATACTTAGAGTTGTTGGATCTTTATTTGGAAGATCATCGAGTGTTGCGTGGTATGTTCCAAGAGTCGAGTATGGTATATCTGGTGAGCCAGTCTACAGTGTAGTCTATGAGTATGCCAGTTTGCAATGGTCCGGACCCTAAGTGGAGGAGAAATGAGAATTTTGTTGGGAGGATTAACAATTTGTTCAAGATGCGGTGTAGAGGATTGGGTTATGGGGATCTGCGATACAGACATATTAGACTTGGGTCCATTGGTGGACAATGCAAGGTACAAAGCGAGATGATGAATGAGTGTATCCACTGCAAGTAGCCATTGGACAGGGATCTTATTGTCGTCAGGGATTCTTCGAGATGCAATTTTTCTGTTCGAGGCAATTGGATCGTGAGTTCAAGTTTCGATTGATGAGATTTTCTAGTTCAATGTATAGATTGTTATATATGCTCCCGTAAGTAGTTGATTAGTCAATTAACTTCAGAGTCGGTATGAGAAGTTCCGCATCAGATTGATCGGTAGAGTATGGGATTTCGGATTGTCGTAAACATATTCTTAGTCATTGAAGTTTCCTCCATGATTCACATTGTAAGTTAAAGTATTTCAAGGTATCCGAGTACGATGCCACGTGTGGGAGATCAGTGATTGAGGCAAGACATTGTGAGATTCTGTGATGGTGTATCGACGTATCCGAGTATGATGCCCTAAATTGTTGGACTACTATGAGGCTTGGGTTTGTGAGACGAAAAGTGGAGCATCGAGTAACTATTATTCCAGTGGGAACCCATCAGCTGGTTGTCACCAGATGGGGATTGTCCAAGAATGTGAATTGTATCGAGATAAAGTGCTTTATGGCGGTGATTGTCGTCAGGAGTAGTGATGCTTAATCGGGATGGGCATGCGCACCTGTGCATGATAGATCGTGGAACACGAGTTTAGAGAACTCAATATGGTGATGGTTTGAGGAAGAGATTATAGGGTGACAAGAGAGTAGATGGATTCAAGTGGGAGTAATCACTCTGGATTATCACAGAGAAACCATGGGGTGAGCCCATGACGAGTGAGAGAGTGTCATAAGCCTAAGGGGAGCCATAGCATTCACGAGTCAGTGATAAAGTATTGTAAGCCTTCAAGGATCCGTAACGTTCACAAGTAAGTGAGAGAGTGTTGTAAGCCTGCGGGGAGCCGTAGCATTCACGAGTCAATGAGAGAGTGTCGTAAGCCTGTGGGGAGCCGTAGCATTCATGAGTCAGTAAGCCTACAGGGATCCGTAGCATTCACGAGTCAGTGTGACAGTGTCGTAAGCCTGCGGGGAGCTGTAACATTTACGAGTCAGTGAGAGAGTGTCGTAAGCCTACGGGAGTGGTAGCGTTCACGAGTTAGTGAGAGAGTGTCGTAAGGATGTAGGGATCCGTAGCATTCACGAGTCAGTGAGAGACTGTCATAAGCCTATGGGGATCCGTAGCATTCACAAGTTAGTGAGGAAGTGTCTTATGGTTGTAGGGAGCCGTAGCACTCACTAGTCAATAAGAGAGAGTGTTGTAAACTGCGGGGAGTCGTAGTATTCACTAGTTAGAGCATGACGCAGAAGGGTTCCTAAGCTTGGGTAGCCTTACCAATTGAGTCTTTAGGAACTTGGTGGCCGGAACGGGGGCGCGAATGGGGTCTCTATGATGTTCAGGAACCATTGTATCTTGATTTAGGAAGGGGTTAACGCAAGTTGGAAGGAATTGGAGAAGTAATGTATGCGTGGATTTGCAGATCACATGTCGTGAGTTAAGTATCAGATTGGATATGAGTGGTTCCAATCCTGCTATCAAACCAGAGTCTCGAGCTTGAGCTTGGCTTTATTTGTGTATTGGGTAGGCAGGATGAGATTCCGGATTTTCATATGGATTTCATTTTGAATGGTAATGGTTTCCATCTGATGTTTTCAGACCTGAGTGGGTTGGCTTGTTGGTTTGGGAAGGACCACGAGACGCATGGAACTAGTAAGTGGTAGATGAAAGAGGTCAGAGGTAAGGCGACTTCAAATGGGTTGTAGTATTCGCTTGAGGTAAAGAGAACTTCGTGACTTTGTGTGTCATAGGATGGGTTGAGATAGCTATTGTTAGAAGGAAGTCTGTAAATTCGTTTTATTGGGGTGCAAGGGGTAGCCTTTGGAGATTCAACTGTTGGGTCAGGAGCTGACCTGGTACTCAGTGTTGGAAGGGACATTTGAGAGGAAGTTGGGGCTTATGATTGTAGATATCAGAGGATATTTCCGACCGGGCATGGTCATTCTTCTAGTGTCTAAGGATAGAGTATTGAGGTTCATTCTTCAAAAGGGTTCTGATAGCGGTACCAGTGGTTGGTCCTTGGTGAAATGTGACCCCTCCGTTCCTTTTGAGTTACGATCTGGATCGATTAGTATGTCAGTCATGAATGATCAGTAGCCAATTGTTGGTCAACGACTTGTTCCCATCAGTCGCAACAAGATAATCAGAGTTGGAAGTGTTTATCAGGCTCTGTTATTCGATAAGCGATTAACATGATGATATTTGACATGGGTGGTCTATCTATAGTTTTCAGGTTCTAGAGAGTCAAAGTTGGCACTGCAATGACAGAGGGGTCCGTCCTTCTTCGGGTTGGGAGTTTCTGTTTGGTGTCAAGTGTCTTGGGAGGGAGATCGTTGTATGATATGAAATTTTCTGGTGGTGCTTCTCATTTGTTCGTTTTGATCGATGTGTTGATAAAGAGCGATTTCGAGGGCTAAATCTAATTTAAGTGGGGGAGAATTGTAACACCCTAATTCCTTAATGTGGGACTTGAGGATTTTGTGCAAGTTGAAGGGCCTACTTGACAAGTTGGCTGGCCCAACTTGTCGTGTAAGAGTTGATTTGGATGCACGAGTTATGAAGCCTACTCGTCGAGTTAGAGAGCTAGACTCGACGAGTTGAGGCTGTTTAGAGAATCCCATAATTATTCAGGTTTGCACCCTATTTAAACGACTTTAACTCCTTTACCCCGCCTCCCTCATCACCCTATCACATCCAGAGAGAAGCCCTAGTGAGCTAGCCCATATTTTGAGTGTGTGAAGCCAAAAGTGTGCATTGTTAGAGGAAGCTTGAAGAGTGAAGAGCTTGGAACAAGAAGGAGTCTTTAGATCCAATATTCATACATTTATAGCAACTATATTGAGGTAAAAAGTCCTTACCTTGGCTTTCCATTTCTTAGATCTCTTCTTGTGTGAGCTTATGGGTATTTTGGTGCAAAATGAGGGCCATTTTCGGGTTGAGCTTGTCTAGGGGGAGTAGTTGCAGATCTAGACTCCTCTAAGCCCTCATGTACATAAAGTCTAAAGCTTTTGAAGCTTTAACCCTTCTTCATGTCCTAAACCTCTTCTCGAGCATAATTTTGGGTATTATAGCCTTATGAGGCCTTGCATGATCATAAAGTTAGCAACTTTACATGGTAACTCCATGCTAGGAGGTTAGATCTGGAGTTTGGAGCACTGGAATCGACTAAAAAGAGAATTAGCTAGAGAACTCAACGAGTTGGACATCCAACTCGACCAATTGAGAGGGTTTTACTCGTATGTGGATTTAGAGTGAACTCGAAAAATTATTGGGACAAATTGACGAGTAGCTAGGGTTTTCCCGGTCTTCTAGACACTGTACTGACTTGACGAGTTGGTGAGACAACTCGACAAGTTGACCCGATTTTTCCTGACAACAGAGGGAACATAACGAGTCGCATATATGCACTCGATGAGTTGAGTCAATTTGGACTGTTGACTTGTGTGTTGACTCCCGTGGACTTTTAGGTTTTGACCAAAATGTGAACTTTGGAGATCAAGGAGAGGTAAAATGGCCCCTCAACCATTTTGGGGATTTAGAAAAGGAGTTAGCTTAGCAGTTTAAAGTTGTTGATAAATTGCTAATTAGAGGTGATTGTGAAATATGTAGGCGGAGTCTAGACCTGCAGTTTGAGTACGAGACATATATGATTTACTTACGAAGTGAGTCTTCTCACTATACTTACTTGAGTGTTAATACTGTGTGACCGGAAGGTCTTATATGAATTTGTCTTTGTGATTTATGCAATATATTATTCTTTGCTTTATTGGTTAGGACCGGAGGGTCCAACCCGAGTTGTCAGACCGGAGGGTCCACTAAGACACATGGACCAGAGGGTCCTTATCGATACATAGCCATGAGAGGCTAATTATTTGTGTGTGGTATTTTGGGGAACTCACTAAGCTTCGTGCTTACAATGTTGTGTGAAATGTGTTTCAGGTACCACGCTGTATGGCGGAAGGCATCAGCATGATTGTACACACCAGCTTGAGATTATGTTTTGAGGATCTTGGGATATTATCAAACATTTTGTTGTCTTGTGTTTTAAAAAACTTATACATTTATGATTTGAGAAATGTGAGATTTTGTTTTTATGTGGTTTTAAAAATGATTTTTTTTGATAATTTAGAGTGTTACATAACAAGACGAAGTCTCCCACCTGGAACTGAAGATCCGTGCGACGCTTGTTAGCATAGCTCTTCTGGCGGCTTAACTCGACCCGCAATCTGTTACGCACTTATTGGATCAACTCAGTAGTATTAAGCACCACCTCGGTGCTTCCCATGACTCGGTGCCCAAATTCACCCCAACAAACCGGGGTCCCACACCTTCGACCATACAACATCTCAAACAGGGGTCGGTTGATACTAGCATGATAAGTATTGTTATATGAAAACTCTGCTATTGGGAGTTATGTATCCCAACTCCCTCCAAAATCCAATACCCATGCCCATAACATATCCTCGAGTGTTTGGATCGTCTGCTCGCTCTGTCCGTCTGTCTGGGGGTGGTATGCAGTACTGAAGTGTAATTGTGTGCCCAGTTCCTTGTGGAACTTCCTCCAAAATTTGGATGTAAATTGGACATCCCGATCAAAGACCACCGACACTGGCACCCTGTGCCTAACCACCACCTCTCGCACATAAATATCTGTTAATTTATCAGCAGAGATGCTCTCGGGGATCGGAATAAAATGAGTGCTCTTCGTCAACTTGTCCATAATGACCCAAATGAAATCCACACCCCTCGCTGCACTCGGTAACTTTGTGATGAAGTCCATGGTGATCTCTTCCAACTTCCATATAGGAATGGGTCGCGGCTGAACCTTGATGTGAGGCCTCTGATGTTCGGCGTTGACCTTCTTGCAGGTCAAGCACCGCTCACCGAACCATGTGATCTCCCGCTTCATGCAGGGCCACCAGTAACTCAACCTCAGATCTCTATACCTCTTTGTGGCCCCCAAGTGAATAGATAACTTCGATTTGTGTGCCACCTCCAAGATCTTTTGCCTTACACCCCCGAATATCGGTAGCCACACCCGGCCACACTGTGTCAAAAGAAACCCGACCATCCCGAACAAATAAGAGAATCTGAACCCGAATCCACTCTATATTCCAGTTCTCTTTCTTCAAACCCTCCACTTGAGCCTCTTTGATCATATCCAACAAGGGGAAATCACCATCTTCCTCAAACAGACATCTCCAGTCGGAGTACTTGCCGCCTTGTGGCTCAAGGCATCGATAAGCACATTGGCCTTCCCTGGATGGTACAAAATCTCATAATTGTAATCTTTCAGTACATCCAACCACCTCCTCTGCTGCATATTTAGGTTTTGTTGATCCATAAAATACTTCAAACTTTTATGGTCAGTAAAGATGGTGCACCGGACTCCGTACAAGTAATCCCTCCAAATTTTGAGGGCAAACACAACCGCCCCTAGTTCCAGGTCATGAGTGGGGTAGTTCGCCTCATGAGGCTTCAACTCCCTCGAGGAGTACGCAATCATGTGCCCCCTCTACATCAAAATTGCTCTTAACCCCGAGATAGACACATCATAATACACCACCAAATCATCCAATCCCCCGGGTAGCGCTAAAATTGGTGCCTCACATAATCTATGTCTCAATGTATCGAAAGCCAACTGTTGGTCCAGGCCCCACCAAAAGGTCACATACTTCTTGGTCAAGCGAGTCAAACGCATGACGATTTTGGAGAAATCCTGAATAAATCTCTGATAGTACCTTTCCAGACACAAGAAGCTACAGATCTCAGATGCATTCTTCTGTACTTCCCACAACATTACTACCTCAACCTTGGCTGGGTCGACCAAAATACCCTCTTGATTGATGACGTGCCCCAAAAACTGCACCTCTCGCAACCAGAAATCACACTTTGAGAACATGGCATAAAGCCTTTTCGTCCTCAGTGTCTCCAATACCTCCCTCAGATGCTGCTCATGCTGCTCCTTGGTCTTAGAGTATACCAAGATATCATCGATAAAAATGATCACAAACCGATCCAACATCAGCCTACACACCCTATTCATGAGGTCCATAAATGTCGTTGGGGAATTGGTGAGCCCGAATGGCATCACCAGAAACTCATAGTGATCATACCTAGTCCAGAAAGTTGTCTTCGGTATATCCTCATCCCTAATCCTCATTTAATGGTACCCCGACCGAAGATCAATCTTGGAAAACCAAAATGCACCCTGAAGCTGATCGAACAAATTATCGATCATCGGAAGCGGGTAACGGTTTTTCATCATTAGCTTGTTCATCTCCCGATAATCGATGCACATCTTATGTGACCTATCCTTCTTCTTTATGAATAGGATCGGTGCTCCCCATGGGCGGAGCAAGCCGGTACGTTTCCTTGGCTACCGGAGCGATACCCGACACCAAATCAATGCGGAACTCTACTTGCCTCTCCAGAGGCACCCTAGGCAACTCCTCAGGAAAGACATCTCGGAAATCTCGTACACTTGGTACACTACCCAAATCTATCGGGGTCTCAAACCTCATATCCGAGACATACACCAAGAATCCTGAACAACTCTGATGGAGAAGTCCCCTATCCCTCGAAACTGAACAGAGGGTTGGCCCCTATGAGACCCTCTCTCCATTAATAACCGGTTCTCCCCCACTTGGGGTTCGAACTCTCACCAGCTAGAACTTGCAGTCTATCATGGCCCCATTAGCCCCCAACTAGTAAATCTCGACGATTGCCTTCAGCCCCCGTAACGGTATCGGGACCAAATCAACACGAAACCTCACCCCAAACAAATTCAGGACACATCCTCGATATACCCTCGCAGCACTCACGGTGCGATCATCAGCAATATCAACCTCCAGTGGGGAATCCAAAGTCCCCGGAGCATCCCATAACTTCTTGCTAAGCGCAAGAGATACGAATGATCTAGTAGCACCTGAATCGAAAAGAACATGAGTTGACATACTGTTGACCAAAAAGGTCCCTATACAAGCGTATACATATATATATATATATATATATATATATATATATATATATATATATATATATATATATATATAAGCATAAAAAATAATATCAAACAAGAAAAATAGATTACGTACTAGCCATAACGACGGGTGCAGCTCGAGCCTCCGCTGTAATTAGCTGAAATGTGCGACTCTTCACCGCAAAAGTTTCTACCTTGGCAGGGCGACCATCAGTGATCCTCATGGTGGCAGGCGCAGGCGCCACCACTGCTCCCCTTCTTCCCTGAAACGATGAACAATCGGCCCTTTTATGGCTGGTCTGGTTGTAGCGGAAACAAATCAAGCCCTTCTTCGGGCAATCCCTGCTCAGGTGTCCCGATTAGCCACACGCGTAACAACCTGAGCCTACTTCTCGACAAAGCCCATTGTGCAGCTTACCATACTTGGAACACCGGCCACGACCCTACTTGAAGAATCATAGGTCTTAGGCTTTTTAGCCTGACCTATAACTTTCTGGACCTGCTCTGGCTTCTGCTTGGTGTGGATCTCTAACTCTATCTCCCGCTCCCGGTCCTTCCCCACCATGTCATTTAGGGTTTTAAACCCTCAAAAGCTCACAAACTCACGAATATCATCCCTTAGCATGGAATGATACCTCTTCCTCCTCATATCCTCATCGTACCATACTGCGGGATCAATAGTGCTCGTTCTCGAAACTTGGCGGTGATCTGCGCCACAGTCTTGGTGGTCTGCTGTAGCTCCTGGAACTCCCTCACAATCTGTATCACCATGATGGATGGTGAAAACTCCAACTCAAAACTCTTAACAAACTCCCCCATGACATCTCAGCCACTCCAGTTACTCCCACCTGATGGGACACCTCCTCCCACCAGTCCCTCAACATGCAAGAAGCAAACCCCACTTTTGCTACCTCGGGGCAAGAGCTCGTGCGTTGGGCATTCTCCATGTCTGTCACACAACACCAACTAACGATGGGGTCCCAAACCTCAAAGAACTCAGGCGCTTCGCATGCCTTGAACTCCCGAAGGAAGGGAGTTCGGTCCAAGACCCGGCCCGCAACAATCTCGGCTCAGAAAGACCTGAGCCGCTCCTCCATGATCTTCATCATCCCCTCCTTGACGGTCCCAAAAATCACTAGGGTAGCATCAAGAATGCTCCTCGTAACCTCGGTTGCGATAAGCGCGCCCAGTCTCTAATCAATGGGCTATGTAGCGTAGCCCGACCAAGATCTCGATCCTGATCCTTAGCCTCCTGCTCCATGACGTGTCACCACCATACTGAACTAAAAAATACCATAAAATAAAATGATCAGGATCTTCAAAGGAATTCCTCCACACCGGTTCTCCTTAGAACTTCCAGATCTAACATTAGTTAGGGTACAAGTCATGTGCTTTCAGTAGTACGAGCCCAATACTACATTCCACACCTACATGTACCTTCCCAAAGCCTCTACGTGATAACTCTAATTCATTTCAGAACAAAACATATCACACAAACCACTACATAGCTGAAATCCTAGGCTATCCTAAATTAGCTCAGTCCCTTCAAACAAGAACTCAAATCAATCATAACAGGTTGCCCTATGCATGTAAATTATACACAGAACAGGATCAAATAGACTTTCGAATAACAGACTCTACCCTAGGACCACAACCAAACAAGGAACAGGAAATAAGGCCAAATCAATTATTTTGAGGCTATAAGACCCTAACCGTATACAATTTTGAAAGCATACACCTAGCAAGATCCATACGATTATCACATTATAAATATCGACATAGCATGGCTAACATACTGGGGAAAATACTTGCTTGAGCTCGGCCAATTATGCGCATTGCACTCACCCTTTTTCTTACAAGAAATCAGTTTAAGAAGTTTTTAGCTTTCATTTTTTAAAACAATTTTTACCATTTCCTTAGTTTGAGTCCTGACACACCCGAGAGTATGTCTGAATCCCTCAAACCAAGGCTCTGATACCAACTTGTAACAGCCCAAATTTCCAATTAAATTTTTCATTTTAAATAACCAAAACATTTAAAAAAGATATAAAATCCCAAACACATTTGTTTTCAAAATCCATAACATTAGATAAATTATTCGTAAAATCAGAGTGTCCCAAATGAAACGCCATAGAGTGCATGTTGCGCCATCACGCCAAGCTCTTTCCCCTAGATCCTCAAGTACCTCAAACAACCAACAAACTGTAAGCTAATGTTTAGTGATTTCCCCAGAGCATACCCCACATAATCTACATAATCATATAATTCATATTAATCACATAAGCCATGTATATAATCATATAAAGATGTCGTGGGCTCTTCCTAGGGTCTTACTCTAGGATGTCGTGGGCTCCCCCAAGGTCTTACACCTATGTTCCATGGGCTCCCCCCATGGTCTTTACATGGAAATCCATGGGCTCCCCCACGTGGTCTGATATCCAAGTGTCATGGGCTCCCCCATGGTATTTAGATGGAAAGCCATGGGCTCCCGCACATGGTCTGACGTCCAAGTGCCATGGGCTCCCCCATGGTCTTTCATGCAAATATCACAAAAACAACTAGCATACTACATAACATATAACCAACTAGTGTACCACATATCACTACATCAACTAGTGTACCGTATATCACAAAATGGACCAGCCTTGCTGCGTTCGACCCATTGGTATGATGAGGAGACTCACCTCTCAAGAAATGTTGAACTGATAAAAATCAAATCCCAACTCACAACTCCAAACTCAACCGCCTACAACCACCCTACAACTAACTTCAACAAAACCCCAAATTAACAAAGATACCCTTAAAGTCAAACTTGGTCAACCCTAGTCCAAGTCAAAGTCAACAATATAGGTCAACAGTCAATGTTGACCCAACTCGTTGAGTGCATCTGGCAACTTGTCTAGTTCCTTCATTGTTCAGAAAACCGAAAAAAAAACCTAGCCAACTCGTCGAGTTATCTTATCAACTCGCCGAGTTCGCTCAATATCCAGAAAGCAGGAAAACTTGATCCAACTCGTCGAGTTGCCAGGGCAACTCGTCGATTTTTCCATTCTTAACATATTCAGCCCCTTCCAGTCGAAACTTAAGCCCCAAACTACAGATCTAGTCCCCTAGGGTTAAGATGCACTTAAAGTTGCTAACTTTACATCCATGGAAGGCATCAAAGGGCTAAAACACTCAAACAAAGCTTATCAAGGGACTTAGGGTATTAAGGAAGGCCTTTACTTGATAAAGATGGCAACATTAATTCCACAAGGGCCATGAGATGTCCATATATGAATCCATATCTTCATAACATTCTCAAATCCAAGAATGGTCCCAAAATAGGCTAATAATGGCCATAAGCTTTCAAGGGATGAGATCTAGCAAAAGAATAGGCAAGGTATTGACTTTATACCTTAATATAGCTGCTACAATAGAGAAATCCCCGGATCTAAAGCTTCTCCTTTCAACTATGCACCACCAACTTCAATTCCTTCAAGAAACACCAAGGAGCACACTCTTTTAACTCACACACAATCAAAATGGGAGATGAGACACAATTTAGGGTTTCTCTGGACTGAGAGGATAATGAGGGAGGCTAACAATGAGGCTTAAGGCCTTTAAATAGGGTGCAAACCTTGAAAATTAGGGTTTTCCCTTTCCAGCGTCTATTCGTCGAGTTGGGGTTCCCCAACTCGTTGAGCAGACCCTTAATCCTGCACCCATAAAGATCCCTACACGACGAGTTGGAGCTCCCCAACTCATAGAGTTCCAGTCCACACCCTAAAATTTTGAGAAATAAATAATACTTGGATCAAGCATTACACAATTGGTATCAGAGCCTAAGTTCTTGTGCTTTAAGTCCATAAAAGCATATTATAGTTGGTTGAAGATTACCTTGGTATCTCATTAGTTTCCATGTTCATGATAAAAGCTCTTCTAGATACCACTTCAACTCTAATATCTAAACACAATGGTTGCTTCTAATCAATCTCAACAAATGTACTTAGTTCAAATCACAAATAGTGTAGATTGCCCAGCGTGTGTCCCATTGCTAGTTGTCGACGAGTATGATCACTGGAATTTTAGAATGGAGAGGTTTTTGGTTTGCAAAGAAAAATGTGAAGATATATGGAGGTCTGTCAAAGAAGGTCCTCATGTACTATTTGGCAAATGGTTAGAGATGTTCCTGCTATTCTCATGGCTCAAGGCAAAACTCAGAACGGTACCTCTAACGACTAATGACATCGAGAAGCTCCATGCTGATCAAATTATGTTTACCGAAATTGTGTTTGGTTTTCCACCATCTCTCTTTGATCACATTAAGTTATGCAAATCTGCAAGGGAGATATGGGACACACTTTAGGATCTTTTTGAAGGTGTGGAAAACATGAAGGACAAGCGTCTAATGTCTGTGGGTGAATGACTTTGACACATTCACGACCACTCATGCTAAATCTATTGCCTCTGCATCAAATTGGTAGAGAATCATTATGAACAACATGACAAAACATGGAGTTATCCGAACTCCTCTCCAATACAACATCAAGTTCATCAACAGTCTTAGAAGAGGATGGAGAAATGTCAATTCATGTCTTCAGATTAATGGATCTCTATAGAAACTAAAGCTCTATCAGTTGTTTGACGAACTGAAAGGTCACGAATCTAATGTTGCTCAAACCTTAAGAGAACTATATGGAGGTCCACTTGCTCTTGTTAGTTCGGTCAATCCACTTCTTTTGAACCTAATTGTCCTGGATCCATTCACAGCTATCCCACCAGCTCCACCTGTTTAAACTACTCAACCTGTTCCACCTGTTTCGAACTTCCCTTATGAAGATGTAACAATTACGGCTTTTGGCACCGATAGTTATTTACGAAAAGTGACCACGTCAAACATAATAGACTTAATACGTTATATATATATATATATATATATATATATATATATATATATATATATATATATATATATATATATATATATATATATATATATCAATCAACATATGATAAATAACAAGCTTTGTATTAAGAAAAATAGGAAAAATTAACCAAATTTTCTGTAAGTCGTAAAAATTAGTGCACCGAAACATATATATTTTTCTATATATTTAGAAAATATGCTTCATCCCGATCCCAAAAATATAAATTTCACAAAAATTCGAGTTCATATGAAGGATATATGAATTTTATAATATATGAAAATCAGCCACATAGTTAAAAACTATTAACATCAAAACGAATGGAGAGAATGGTTGACTTTTGGGTAAATTCACCAAAAGGAAAATCGTAGTACTCGTTAATATATAAATTTTGGTGAAAGGAATGCCAAAATTGGAGCCTAAATGAGAGAGTTATGATTTTTGCAAAATCGTTAAATTATATAAAAATAAGGGCTAAAAATGAATTCAAAATTAGCCAATGCAACGTAAATCAAAGTTGTAGATCTCATAGAGAGATTTCTGGCAATATAAAGAATATGAAAAACAGAGCACATGTGAAGAAGTTACGGATTTTGTAAGTTTTTCGAAGAGCCCCCGATGCAATGCACAAATGCTTCTAGAAGGAGGTATGATGCACCAGCAGGAAACAGACACGTGTCAGACAAGCACTGGAGTTATGTCTCTAGGGTGCATCGTGCACTTGCCTTATATTGCGCGCACTCCTATAGTGTTGCTTGTGCTTTCATTCCTCACTCCCAATTCGTCTTCCCTCATTTTGCTCTTGATTTTTCCCTCTAAAATCATTACAATATATGTTAGGAAGTAAATCGAATAACAAGCAAAGCTATAAGCACACAAGACACAATATTTACGTGGTTCGGTCAGGGTGACCTACGTCTACGGGAAGGAGGGGAGTATTGTTTACTTCAGAGCTCTCAAACAGAGGTTACATGTATAATTACACAACGATTCACTTATCACTCTAAAATTTAAAAGAAAAAAAATGAAATAGCATGTATCGCTATTTATACTTGAGGTATCGAACATAAAACTGTATTGGGCCAAGCCTATTGGCCCATATGCCCATGAAAGGTGTCAACCAATCACAATTCGTGATGCAACATCTTCTAGAACATTCTTCCATGTCATATAACCCATGAGCATCACTAACACACACGATGGGGCACCTTGTTCTATAGTGGAGCATCGTGATGTACAAGTGGCACATCATGAAAACTAATGGCCCAGCATCCATCATGGTGACACAACATGGTGTATTTCTTAAGCCATACCAACTTCTAAGCATCCTTGAACTATCTTGAGCATTATAGAGGACTTCATAGCATACTTGGCTCATCAAGGACCAAGATGATCCATCTTGCACCATGATGGTGCAAGAAGACTATAGATGGTGCAACAGGCTTCAAGTGTGGTGAAAGAACTTCTAGGTTGGAGAAACATCACCATCTTGACACAATAGGAACATGCATGGCACAACAAGGACATGCTTGGTGCAACATCATACTCCATGGTGCAATATGGATACCCCATGACGCAAGAGGGAGTAGCTTAGCGCAAGAAGAAATGCCCTTGACTCAACATCATCCTTCATGGACCAACAATTTATCAGATGGCGCAACAAGTTCCCTTGTTTCTCCATATCACTCCCAAGTGCTCCAAACCTCTTCTAGGTGCTCCAAATGCTCCATGAGAATGATCCAAATGCTCGAGACACATTTAACAATATATTATTTCTTTAATTTAAATATTTAGAATATTATATTATTCTCGAGTCCAATCGATCACTATGCGATATTCAAATCTCGAGTCCCGATTCTACCCTACGTCAACGGTATCACGCTTCAAGGGTGAGTTTCACGATCCCTTTTTCTATTGTTTTATAAAATATAGGGGGAATACATGTTATAAAAAATTGTATCAGTTTTACATAATAATATTATTTGAATTATATTAAGTAGTTTATGCAATAAATACGTTAGGATAATATATCGGTAGAAACTCTGCCTAGTTTTAAGCAATGATATTATGCCTAGTCGTTATACTGGCCAAGTTCCTAGGATAACATTACACTTCATCGTTATGATGGACAATTCTAAGTGATAATTATTTGTAACACTCCAAAATCAGGTATTACTCTTTACACCTTTGAAATGGAAAAGGATGGCATAAAAAGTCCCTTAGTACGCGAGGCATACTCAAGGAGTACGCTTAGCGTACTGAGGATGCATGAATGCGGGGGTGGCTGTGTACGTAGGGCGTATATATAGGTACATGGGGCGTACGTGACAGAGGGCCAAAACCCTAATTCTCGGATTTGACACCTATTTAAACACCCTAAAGCCTCTTGGACCAAACCCTAAATAGCCTCCATATCCTCATTTCACCCTTGTACACCATAGATACCTTGTGAGAGTGTTTTTGAGCTAAATGAGTGTATTTGTTGCCATTTTAGAGTTCATTCAAGAAGAAGGAATCGCTAAAAAAGCTTGGAGTGTCATTGGGATTCAAGAATCTACATCTAGTTCACCTTGAAGAGCTTCTATAGGTATAGAGTCATCATCTTGCTATCTGATTCATTAGATCTAATTAGGGTTTCTATATTGTCCCTTTTTGTGTTCACGGATCATCTGTAGAGAGTTAGAGCAACTCCAAAACTTAGAAAGAGGAGATTTAAGGTCCATTAACTCATTCATACCATACAAAAATGGTGTCTTGATGGGTATTTTGACCTTATCCATGGATTATGACTCTTGGAAAGGTCTTAATGGGTTGTTGGCAACATATGGAACATGCAAAGGCATAAATTTGCCAACTTTATGCCATAGGACGTCTTAGTGAACTCAAATCTAAAGATTGGACGATAGAACATCAAGTATTAAGCATTTAATGGAAGAAAGTTTATAATATGTTTGTACACCAGTCGTAATTCAGTGTATGCAACGCGTACATCTCAGGGACTCAGTACGCTGCGCGTAGCAGAGTGGTACGCAAGTCGTGAGCACTCAGATGGATTTGGGCTCGTTTTAGGCATGCAAGTTGTGACAACTCGTTAATTCCTAACTGTAAAGAAAAGAAAATCAATCAAAAGTCAGACTTGTTTCTGTTATCTTTTAACATAAGTTAAGGGTCTATTTGAGTGTTCTAAGCCTAGTACATTCAAGGATTGTATGTAGGGATGTGTTAGCTAAATATCATTGGGTTCCAAAAGAGCCGGAAACTCCGTCAAAAGGAGTTTACGGCCACAAAATAGAGTTTACGGTCGTAAACTCATGGCAGCTGTGAACCCCTCCCTTTATATATAAATTTCCTTCATTTCTTCATCATTCCTCACATCTTCAAGGCTGAAACATAAACTCTCTCAAGTATCATCAAGGGAATCCATCATTTCTCTTCAAAACCGTAAGTAATTCCTACATTTTACTAGTTAATCATCTTGATCATATTAATCCTATGAATCGCATCCTTGAGTTCATCACTTTTCCTTCAAGATCTTCAACTCTTCATCTTTTCACCAAGAACACCAAGAACACCTACTTGTTCTTGGGCCATAAACACCCTAAAGTCCTCCAAAGTGTGAGTATCTCTTCTATCATCTTGTTATCCATAAGAAACATTTGATTCCTAGCCATGAAACAAGCAATTAGTACATAATCCTCAAAAGTTTACGGCCGTAAACTCTTCCTTTGGTCGTAAACCCTTCTTAAAGTCATGATTTTGGCCGTGAACCTCCTTAAGACCAAGAATAGGACCACAACAACTTCATAAAATCAAGTTTGGGCTGTGAACACATCATGTGTTCTGGCCGTAAACTCTAGTATGGCCCTAAACTCTAGTGTGGCCGTAAACACAGTTAGTGTGGCTGTAAACTCCCTTCTATCAATCACATGTGATTGTAACACTTCATTACAAGTGTTTCCTAGTACCTAATGTTGTTTCCCTTCATATTAGTGGTGTTAAACACTAATAATATACATATATGTATCAATATATGTCAATTAGGACTCGTTTGTGCCATGGGAATTCATTCGTGGAACTTCTCAACCTTACCCGAATCTTCAATTGAATCACCCACATAAGGTGAGTTCATATCCCTATAATCAATCTTTTAAATGTTTTAAATGCTTTTAAGGGTGGGAATACAAGTTGAACAAAATGATATTGTATAAATATTTACCTGTGATAACCATCACATTAAATGATTTCTTATGCTTTTATAAATGATCAAATCAATTCAAAAACTCTTTTAAGTTATGTTACATAGTTGTTTATAAAACTCTGTTTTTAAAGGACAATCATAACTCAGTAGATAATCAAGTCTTTTCTACAAATCAGAGATTGTTCAAAACAAACATGCTAGTAAACTATAATAAGTATAGTTAAGGGGTTCATAACATACAATAACAAGAAGAGAAAAGAACATACGATAACAAGAACAGAAAGGAACTTACGATAACAAGAAAAAGATAACATTTATGTGGGACTATTTCACGGCTTAGCAATATACTTGCTAGGTCGCGTTTTGTAACCAAAGTCTCATGGAGGGAGAACAAACATTTTGTGTATAGATCTATACGGGACTGACAAGCCCGCATCCCAACTGTTCGCAATAGTTTGGCCGACAGACCAAGGGGTGACAAATGCCACATCAGTTTTGACGCCAGTAGGTTGTCGTGTTAAAACACTTTTCGATCAGTATGGTTATAACCACATCACATTTTAACCTTAATTAACAAACTGGTTTTAAGTTAGTTAGTGTTTCAGTAGTTAGTTTATACAACATTACTGAATACTTTCAATTTCCCAGTACATTCATATAGTGATCTTCTCACATAAAAGGTAATGCAAACTATTTTCTAGTAAAGATAGTCTTAAACTTGGGAAAACTTATAAAAGACAAACAGTACAATCGAGTCTTAGTACATTCAGTTAGAACAGGGCCTATAATGCGAACTTTATGATTCCTTGGTAATTACATCAGGGATATATATTAATCGGATCTAGTAGACAGTAGAACGTTTGCTTTCCGCTTCATTTCTTGTTCCTTGTTTGGTTATGGGCTTAGAGCAGATTCACCCAGTCTACTATCTATCCGATGTAAGATATATATATATATATATATATATATATATATATATATATATTACATATACACTAAGTAATCATAAGGAGTACCAGGTATGGGTCAGGTCATAATATACAAATTCAATATACCGTTTTCTAGTACAAAATCATACTTTTTTAGATAGAACATTTAGTAGGCTAAACTAGAAACTTATCAGTAAAAGGGTTTAATTCATTTTATTAAACCAGTATAACTTCAAGGACCTTTAGTGGTTAATTCAAAAATACCTTTGTTTATACATCAAGGTTATATATAATTAATATATGATAGGCAGTTGGATGTGTGCTTTCCACCTTACTTCATGTTCCTTGTTTGGTTGTGGGCTTAGGGAAGATGCACCCATTTAACTGTCTGTTCGATATTAGATTATATATAGCTTGTATAAACTAAGTGATTATAGAAGGAACTATTGTGGTTACCATTTTTACTAAAGGAAATATATGATTTTCTCAAAGAATGATTTCATTAAATATAAAGAACTATTACAGTTAACTCCGTAAGTACAAAATGAATACACCAGGGTTATTTACAGTGAAGATCTAACAAAGAATGGGATATGTGCCTTCCGCCTCATTCCCTGTTCCTTGTTTGGTTGTGGGCTTAGGGCAGATTCACACAACCGATTGTCATTTTACTCTGAAATGTAAAAACTTGTATCCATCTAGTACTCATAGAAGGAATTGTAGAGTCATTTTCACTTTCATTCATCATATCAAAAAATATAGGATTTTCTAGAGGAACAAGTGAACTTTTCTAAAAGGGATCTCACAAATTACTTTCATCACCTTAATTCTTATGAACTGGCCAGCTTAAATGTTGGTCTACTCTTTCAAAATAACTGGTACTCTCAGGAAACTAGTAGACAGGTATGCGCACTGGGCTTCAGAAGATGAAGTATAGTAGCTTCATGTCTTGTTTTGTTATTTACTTTTGGAGTCAATCTTATGTGAACCACATACTTTGTAAACACTTTCATATTAATGCAATGGTTGTTTGTTACTTTGATTACTATGATGCATGTGTTGTGATGCTAAACATGACGTCCTCCGCCCCCGAACGTTTCCGCCGTTCCGGTTTGGGGTTGCGACAGATTGGTATCAGAGCATTGTTTATAGTGAACTAAGTATATCAACCTATAAAAGATATACAACTATAAATGCAATAGGGCCGAAGTTCTCTAAATAAAAGTATATTTTAAAAATATAACAATACTTTATAAAATTATACATACATACTTATAACATATATACATACTAGAACAAGTATCACAAGAAGAACATAATAGAAGTAGTTAAAGGTTGAACACTGCGGTCAAACCTGGACAATTATGTAATCATATCTGGGATCAATATAGCTTGATCAACTATATTCATTTGATATGTGACCGAAATGTGTTTGTGAGTGATGTGGTGTTATAACATCCTTAAAACTTACCAAATTCTATTCAAGAGATTTCTAGATCAGAACATAAAGTTAAATTACTATAGGAGTATTTTATGATACTATAAGACAACAAGAAGTTTAAAACATACCAAGTTCATTACATTGAAATACTATAAGAGTATTTTAGGCACTATAAATAACTTATGTGAGAACATAAAAGACCCTTCTGGTAGGTCTATGATTCCGGAGGGTATACTTCTAAGGTTATATAATTAAGATTTTATAGACTTAGAATTTGTGATCTATGCTTCACTTCCAGTTCATTGTTTGGTGGTGGTTTTGGAGTAGGATCATTTATTCGAAGGTCTATTTAATCTTAAATTATATACAACTTGTATACATTACACAATTATAGGAGGACCCAGTAAGGATCACCCCATAATGTTACACTTAATCTCATAGATTCTTTAGACACTTCCATTCTCGTACGACAAACCCTGATAGATGTAACCACTCCATCATAGCAGTCAGCAAAGGAGTCAAGGAGAAACAAAAAGAGATTCAAAAAGAGTTTCCAAGAAAGGATCAGCCGAAGAAACTAAAATGTCTTATGCATCACACTAATAAATGATAACCTTAATTGGCTTAGTGAGTTAGTGATTTCACTACTCACACTATGTGTTAGGATTATCCCTTTTCATGCAGCCAGTATCAGTTATTCAATTCCCAGAAATTCAATTGAGGATAGCCACTTCTGATTCATAAATTTTATTTTATATACACTCCCTTTATGAATTATTTCCAGAACCCTATGAAAGTTAGAACCAGATACACTCAGAACTAGGAAAACATTGTCATTTAGCTTTCGGCTTACAACCACTGCTATAGACTTATTTCCGTCTCATCTTTATATTCTTTTTGGCAAAAAGATTCCTCGCAGTAGACCGGAAAGACACGTAGTCAATAACACAATAGAGAATCCACCACCACAGTTCGATGTTGCTGCTCTCCAAGCAGCGATAGCAGCCACAATAACAGTTGCTCCAACGCACATCAGCGAAAGTGGTACCAACATAATTGTAGCAAACCCACGTACACCCACGAGAGTGTTCGTACAAGGACTTCATTAACTGCAAACCCAAATCCTTTAATGGAAATGGGGGAGTCATTGCTCTGATGCGATGGTTCGAGAAAACAGATTCGGTATTCTCAATCTGTCTGTGCCCAGAAGGGAGCAAAGTTAAGTTTGCTGCATGCACCTTCTCCAACAGAGCCCTAACATGGTAAAATAGCCATGTTAAGTCACTGACCCTATCAGTGGCTAACTCAATAGGTTGGGAAAAACTAAAGGAGATGATGTTGGAAGAATATGGCTCAAGAGGCGAAGTCCAAAAGCTGGAACAAGAGATATGGGAGCATACCATGGCCGGCTCAGACATAGTGACCTATACTGACATGTTTAGCGATCTGGAAGCACTATGCCCTGAGATGGTTACCCCGGAGAGTAAGAAGTTAGAAAGGTACATCTGGGATTTATCTACCCCGATTCAAGGAGATGTACTGTCTTCTAACCCAACTACATTTGATAACGCCAAACGTTGGCCCAACGACTCATTGACCATGGATTCCACCATGGCGTGGTGGTCCCTGTTCCCAAGCCATCAAAGGGAGGGGACTATAAATGAAAGTCTGGGAATAAGAGGAAGGAGCGAACAACACAGGAAACCTCGCAGGAAAAAAAATGGTTACTATATACACCACCACAACACCTGCTACTCCAGCACCTGTCAATCAATATGCTGGAACTCTCCCGAAGTGTGAAGGGTGTAACTACCATCATACCGAAGTATGTCGGGAAATGCAATGTCTGAATTGCCACGAGAAGGCGCACACTGCCCGGTTCTGCAGGGCACCGGCACAACCGATCTCCCAAGTACCCAGAGTAGAAGTAAACCAGGCCTGCTATGGCTGTGGTGAGATTGGACACTACAAGAGGGACTGCTCGATAACAAAGAACTCAGGAGCGTATGGATGAATTCTGATGATCACCGCCGGAGAAACTACCCCAGAGTCACCAGCGATCAGCAGTACGTCTTCGAAATAAGAATTACTTTAAAATTTAATTTATATTTATATAAGATTAAAACTTGGGGAAACATTTAAAAGTAATTATAATAACTCACTCGTCTGAACAAGTCACAACATCCATAAGAGAACTAAAGATCCGTACAAGTGAGTTATGATGGCTTAGTATGTACATCAGGGTTGTGCACAGCTAAGATTTTGGAGACTTAGAGTGAGTGATTTCGCCTTAATTCTTGTTCCTTGTTTGGTTGTGGATTCAGGGCAGAGCCACTCAGTCGACCGTCTTATTCATCTTAATTATACATAACTTGTATATGTAAGGCAATCATAGAGGTGCCGAGGAGGAATGTTAAAACGCTGTCGCACGCGTATTAAACAAGTAAATTATCACTGTTGATTGCACTAAAAATATAGCATAGGAAACCAGGGTCAAATCCTTAGGGACACAGCCTAATGGTCAATGCCTTTTTGCATCAGGCATAATCTAGTCAAGAAACAAAAAATATAAAAGGGGTTTTAATTGTAAACAAAAAACAAAAAATGCAGTGATATTAAATTAAACGAAAATCAATATAAAAAACGATTTCAGTTCTACTGCGACTTTCCTAATCATGCAAACAACCTAGATCCGATTATTTGAGATGCGTTCTATCTAAGCTAGTACTGAGAAAAACTAACAAGCTCTAGTAATTTCTCTTTTACCTTATTTAGTTAACCAAAACAAACTCCTCAATTAACCCTAACTTTTTACTGTCTAATCAAACAAGCTCTTAATTAAGATCAAAAAAGTTGCAATATAATCTACGTAAAATTCCCAGCAATATCCAATACTTCTCACAAGCTTGGAAGCGTAAAGATATGATTTTTCAGTTTATAATAAAGTCAAATCCCAAACATGGAACCGATTTATTAATTGTTACTTTTGCCAGTTGATAAGAACAATTACGTCTTCTATAACTGATTAACTGTAATGATAAGATCCTAGCTAGGTGATCAGACTAACAAGAATCAAAATCAAACATTCATTAAGAACAAAACTGAAAAATCTAGATAGAAACACAAATAAAAAACCAGATCTAATGATAAATCACATGAAAAGTACTTATCTTTGCAAAACTGAAAACTAGGGTTTAGCCAGACATGGCTAAAATCTAATAAAAACAAATGAAAAGAGACATCAAACAACTAATCTTACTAATCTACTTGAAGAAGATGATCCACAGTCTTCAGATCTTCATAAATCATTGAAATCGGAGAAGAAACGCCTCCAAAATTGTATTTTCGTCGTCTGGAACCTCTGTAATTGCCAACTTAGGTTACATGAATGCTATCAGGGTCTATTTATACGTCCAGCAGCAAAAACGGCGTGCATGCGATCGCATGTATCAAAGGTGCAATCACAGATTTTGAACAAAACGCGTCTCGTGCCTTTTTAATGAAGTAGGATACCATTTTGGCACTTTTTGGTCAACTTGTGATCGCATGTACACAACCTGCGATTGCAAGTTTTCATTTTTTTTCAATTCGGGTGATTTTTGGCACAAAAAACCTCAAATCCAAGTTGCAACCTAACCTACGATCGCAAAAGGCCCCATGCGATCGCATAAAGGAAACCTGTGATCGCATGTTGTGCCTAAGACATCCAAAATTTCATCTACTTTTCAGATCATTTTGAATCGTGTCAATCAGAGTTACGGTTCTCGAGATATGGTCAAAATACAGACAGGGGGTCAAAGCTGCCAGCAACATCTTTTAACTTTAGATTACATATTCTATCTTTGTGTGATCAATTCGATCGAATGTTTCTTGACCAAATCATCATCCAATCATTCCACAACATACTCCATAAGTTCCAAGCTCCATTTTATGCTCTAAACGGGCATCCAACTGCTCCCAAAGCACTGTTCCTTTCAAACTATCTGAAATTTACATAAAAACAAGAGTAGTATGGGGATTCTAACAAAAATAAATGAGCCAAACATTATCTAAACAAATGACATGCAAGTGTACAAAATATAATGCTTAAATGATAATAAAAACTACCCTATAAGATGTATAAAATGACATCTAACAAATCTCCCCAAGCTTAAACCTTACTTGCGCTCAAGTAAGAAAAAAAATAAAACATTATAAACAATTGGAAAGATGTAGATGACATAAAAAGGAGCTTCGAATAAAAACTAAAACAAGATTAAGGAAACTAAAATTTTAAACTTTATCAAAACACTTCACTCTTTTTTTCCACATGATCAAATTTCACAACGAGGAAGCTCCAATGAAATCACTATATAAACAAACAGTCTCAATACTTTATATTAACGATTCATAATTATATTTAATAAGGCCATAATAATATTCAGAATTAGATTTTTGAAAATAGTGTATTTTTAAAAATAATTTCACAAAAATTCGTTTACAAAAACTTAGCTTGACCAACCCCTCTTTTTTTTTCCGAACTCGTCCAGTAAACGCGATAAGCTCCATTTTGGACAAAAAATCCAAGTTTACCCCTATGATTCCACTATCGAGGGATCAATCTCATTATACCACACATCTTCTTCATCTTGATCAACACTTTAGATTTAACTTGCTTGGTTCTTGATTTCGACTTGAACTTGACTTGGATTTGACTTTGAATTGCAAATTTCTTCAAGTTGTTTAATATATAATTTCTAACATATATATATATATATATATATATATATATATATATATATATATATATATATTGATTGGGCGAGAATTTTAATTTGAAGCCCACCATATCTTCAATACTTCAAAAATGATAACTATTTGTGGGTATAACAAGAGTTCCCTCCCAACCTCAAAAGGCGTAGAAACTATAGGGTTCAGTACTTCAAGGAATGATAAGGGTTATCCAATCTAGGTTCTTTATAAGGCATCTAAGGAAATTATTTTCAAAATACTATTCGTTTTTCCATCCCACACTTCCATTGTAAAAATTATATGACTCTTATGTTGGTTCATATAGAAAACATTTAAAGCACTTGAAAAGATAATTCTTAAAATTCATTGTAATGAGACCGTTATTTTCGGTAACTATCACATTTCATCTTAACAGAGCTATCGAATGTAAAAAAATATCTTCATCTGATGTAAAATATTTTTTAATGATTTTTAATTTGATTTTTTATATGCAAAAAATAAAAATAAAAATAACTAGAAATAAAATATTTTTGGGTTTTCTTTGTTTTTTTAATGCAGAAAAATAAAAAGGAAAATATAATATTATTTTGGATTTTTCAAAATTTTGAATTTTTTATATGCAAATGCAATGTAGAAAATAAAATGCAAAAAGAAAATTTTGAAAAATTTCACTAAAAAATTTGAAAAATTAAAATTTAAAAAAAATGCAAATTTTTACGCTAACCCCCTCCCCAAGCTAAAAATGATGCATTGTCCTCAATGCTTAGATAGGAATGAACAGCACAACAAAAAATATAAGGGCAAAAAGGTGCAGCTATGAATGAATATACCTAATAAGTTTGTAGAAATCTGATTTTGACAACAATGTGGCGAAAAATCTGAATTTCAGCGACTTTGAAGATTTTCTGATTTCCCCAAGCTTGTTTGAAACTGCGACCATCTCTTTATTGAAAGCATGAAAACTAAAAATTAACCCTCAGGTTGCCTCCCAGAAAGCCGCCCATTTTTAAAGTCGTTAGCTCGACTTTGCCCAACCAGATTATTAACTGGTGCGGTTGGGACTTCTTTGAAGCTCAACTCTTTTTCTTGTCACTCCAGATCCCTTCAAATATGGAAAGATGGGTGGATCTCGAACTTGTTCAGCAAAATGAAAAGAATTTAGATTGTCATCATGTAAGCTTTGTAGATTTTTAAACTTCTTCCTCTTTTTGATCTTCTTCTTTTTCCCATAATTCTTCTCTTCCTTTTCTTCAATTTTTCTTCTTTTCAGATTTGTATCTGAAATCACCACTTCCACCTTTTCTTTTTCCAAAAGTTTTTTTCTTTTCATATTTTTATCTGATTCTTCTTTCGTAGCAGATTTCAGCTCAACCTCTTCCACCTCCCTAAGCTTATCTTCTCCTAGCTCCTTGGATATATTATCAGATGAATTCTTGTCTAAAAGAATTTCTTGCACAGAGACATTAGAAAACTCACAGCAGCCCTCAGACAAAGGACTGCGGGTAGCCATATAATTGACATAAACTTTTTTAGAAGGAAAATCATCATTATTAATTTGAAATTTAACCACTTGCTCATCAAACTCCATTGAAATCATTCCATTAAAAACATCAATTTTCGTTTTTGCAGTTTCCTCGACAACGACGCAAATTTGTTAACAAGCTGTCGCACTAAACAAGTAAATTATCATTGCTGGTTGCACTAAAAATATAGCACAGGAAAACAGGGTCGAATCCTCAGGGAAACAGCTTAATGGTCAATGCCTTTTTGCATCAGGCATAATCTAGTCAAGAAACAGAAAATATAAAAGGAGTTTTAATTGTAAACTAAAAACAAAAAATGCAATGATATTAAATTAACCAAAAATCAATATAAAAAACGATATCAGTTCTACTGCGACTTTCCTAATCATGCAATCAACCCAGATCCAGTTATTTGAGATGTCTTCTATCTAAGCTGGTACTGAGAAAAACTAAGAAGATCTAGTAATTTCTCTTTTACCTTATTTAGTTAACCAAAAAAAGCTCTTCAGTTAACCCTAACTTTTTCTTGTCTAATCAAACAAGCTCTTAATTATGATCAGAACAGTTGCAATATAATCTATGTAAAATTCCCAGCAATATCCAATACTTCCCAGAAGCTCGGAAGCGTAAAGATATGATTTTTTAGTTTATAATAAAGTCAAATCCCAAACATGGAGCTGATTTATTAATTGTTACTTTTACCAGTTGACAAGAACAATTACGTATTCTATAACTGATTAACTGGAATGATAAAACTCTAGCTAGGTGATCAGACTAACAAGAATCAAAATCAAACATTCATTAAGAAGAAAACTGAAAAATCCAGATAGAAACACAAATAAAAAAACAACATCTAATGATCAATCACATGAAAAGTACTTATCTTTGCAAAACTGAAAACTAGGGTTTAGTCAGACACGGCTAAAATCTGATAAAAACAAATGAAAAGAGACATCAAACAACTAATCTTACTAATCTACTTGAAGAAGATGATCCACAGTCTTCAGATCTTCAGAAATCGTTGAAATCGGAGGAGACTCCTCCAAAATCATAATTACATCGTCTGGAACCTCTGTAATCGCCAACTTAGGTTACCGGAATGCTATTAGGGTCTATTTATACGTCCAGCAGCAAAAACGACGTGTATGCGATCGCATGTATCAAAGCTGCAATCGCAGGTTTTGAAAAACACGTGTCTCGTGCCTTTTTAATGAAGTAGGATACCATTTTGGCACTATTTGGCCAACCTGTGATCGCAAGTACACAACCTGCGACTGCAGGTTTTCATTTTTGGCTTCCAGATAGTTTTTTGGCACAAAAAAACATCGAATCCAAGTTGCGACCTAACCTGTGATCGCAAATAGGCCCCATGTGATCGCATACAACCTCCGATTGCATGTTGTGCCTAAGACGTCCTAAATTCGTCTACTTTTCAGATCATTTTAAATCGTGTCAATCGGAGTTACGGTTCTCGAGATATAGTCAAAATACTGACAGGGGGTCAAAGCTGCCAACAACATCCTTTAACTTTAGATTGCATATTCTATCTTTGTGTGATCAATTCGATCGAATGTTTCTTGACCAAAGCATCATCTAATCATTCCACAACATACTCCATAAGTTCCAAGCTCCATATTAAGCTCCAAATGCGCATCCACCTGCTCCCAAAGCACTGCTCCACTCAAACTATCTGAAATTGACATAAAAACAAGAGCAGTACGGGAATTCTAATAAAATAAATGAGCCGAACATTATTTAAACAAATGACATGCAATGATAACAAAAACTACCCTATAAGATGTATAAAATGACATCTAACAAGGATCATAAAATAGAGTATCGATACATGTTATCAAAACACTTGCACTATTAGTACTCGCGAATCGCGATACAATTTGTGGCAGTGGTAGTATCAAGGAGAAAACTTAAAGCACTAGAAAGTCTACATAGAATACAATGTCGAGCACACTCGAGATACACCATCGAATAACAAACATTTCTTTCAAATCAGCCTAACTTTTGTTTCTGTAAAGAGTCCATTGTCATCATTCGTCATGGATTGGTGTGGTCCTCACCATACTAAGTTCATATATTTCGAAATTCGATCGCCTTAACCGAAAAATTCACGAAACCCTCGTCATTCGTAATGACAATCCGACCTAGACCTCAGTCTTGTATCTTGTCTTCTAAACCCCGAACGTGAACCCCGAAGTACTCATGTGAAGAATACCTTACCCTCCGAAACCTTTCCACCGTATACTCTGCGAACCTTCCTGAACTACCACTCGTCCAACAGATCAAGTTCAAGCACAGAGGCTAAGGATAAATACAGCCCACCTATCAATATTAAGTGTATATGCGAGAGTGGTATATAATTATGATTATGCAAAGTTAGTATGTGTATTTCCGCCCTATCTCCTATTCCTTTGTTTGGTTGTGGACCTAGGGCAGAGTCGCATATCCAACCTTCTTACTAATCTTAATTGTATATGACTTGAATACACAAGGTAATGATAGATGGACTACGAGTGGGTATTCTGTCATTCAGAGGAGCACGACCCCAGGAGCACTGTTAAGAAAGCTAATTTCAGGACGAAATTCCATCTAATGGGGGGATGATGTGACAACCCGTAAATTCCTATCTGTAAAGACAAGCCAATCAATCAAAAGTCAGACTTGTTTCTGCTATCTTTTAGTATAAGGTAAGGGTCTATTTGAGTGTTCTAAGCCTAGTACATTCAAGGATTGTGTGAAGGGACGTGTTAGCTAAAGTTCATTGGATTGAAAAAGAGCCGGAAACTCCATGTAACGACCCATTTTTCACATCCAAAAATTTTATTTTTCAACTAATAATTGGTAAAATCATTTGCAAATAAACATTGTCTGATCAAACCATTTCATAACATATACTATGTTTGAAAACCAAAACATGTGATCAATCAAAATGTCAGAGTACAAATCCCAGAACAATCCCATGAATGCGGAAAAACAGTGTGTGTGTGTATGATGTGCCGCTACCGCGCCAGCTCCTTCCCCTTCGACGAAGAGGTACCTGAAACCAAAACTGCAAACTGTAAGCACGAAGCTTAGTGAGGTCCCCCACTGTACCACATACCATATAATCACATAACTTACTTATATTGTCAGGCATATCTGGGTGCCCGACCTACCCCTTCGGTCCTCTCGACCGGATACTGACTAGCATATCTGGGTGCTGGCCTCCCCTTCAGTCCTCTCGACCGGATACTAACTAGCATATCTGGGTGCTGGTCTCCCCCTTCGGTCCTCTCGACCGGATGCTGGGGACTATTTCACCCCCTACTCCTACCACATAACACATATCACATAATCTATCTAGCATGGCTGGGCATGACCGCCCCTTCGGCCCTATCGACCGGTAATCTGCGGACTATCTCCCCTACTGTCACTAGCACATAAACATAACACAGGTAGTAGCAACCCTAGATGAATATCACAGAGACAATCATCTAACATACAACTCCTACTGGTGGTCCGGCATTGTGGCCGTAGACCCACCGCTACTGGAAGGTAACTCGCCTCGAAGTAGCTGCTGATTTGAGCGGGAACTGACTGTCTACTGCTGTTGCTGCTGTTCTGGGGGTCCTCCAACTATAATTCCCACAAAACGTTCAATCAAACACTGCTAGCCGTACTTAGGGTAAAATGACCATTTTACCCTTGACCAGGTCAAAGTCAACTTCCAGTTGACCCGACTCGCCGAGTTGGCTTGCCAACTCGTCGAGTCCCTACCCATCCGATTGTCCTTAATCCCGTCTCTACTCGTCGAGTTAGGCATTGATTTGATGAGTTCTCCTTCTAACTGATGTCAAAAGTCCATCCTACTCGCCGAGTTGTATGAACAACTCGTCGAGTTCATCTTCATCCGACGAACACTCTATGCTTCGACTCACCGAGTTGTATGAACAACTTGCCAAGTCTATTCTTGAGTTAGGAAGATTGCCTTGGACTTCCGACTCAATGAGTCCACCCATGACTCAAAACTCCACCCAGCAAACACGAAAAAGGGGAAAACTCGGGGACTCGCGACTCGACTCGCCGAGTCCGATGAACGACTCGCTGAGTCGTTCACATGCAATTACTATATATAGTCGATTTTGCTTAAATCCAGCTCATGCCATACATAGATCTGGGCTCTTAGGGTAGGTTTTACACGTAAATTTTCCAACTTTACATGTACATATGCATAAGATAGGGATTTAAGGCTTAATAAAGGCTAAAATGGTAGATCTAGGTCATTCAAGCAATTTACTTCCATAAAGGCCATGGATCTGAGCTTTTGGAGCTCAAACATGCCTAGATCTAGAGGTTAATCAACTCATTATAACCCCCAATCCCTAATCAAGCTTGGAAATGGTTCAAGAAGGACTTTAATGGTGCCCTAAGGGACTTTAAGCATAAAAACAGAAAGAAACTGAGTTATACCTCAATGAATCTCTGAAATATCACCAAGATATCGGTCCTCCTTCTTCTCCTCTTGATCTACTCTCCTTCTTCTCTCAAAATCTTCAACAAATCACACCAAAACAATCCAATCTCACAAAAAGAGGGGTTAGGTCGATATAAGGAGCTCTGAGGGTGAAGCAGTCGGGCTTGGGGCGCATAAGATTGCTTTAAATAGGGTGCAAACCCTTGAAATTAGGGTTTCATCCAGATAGTGGGGACTCGCCGAGTCCAGAATATGGACTCGCCTAGTCGCCAACTTAAGCGTGCTCAATATCCCGGCTCTACTCGGCGAGTCGGGCCTAAACTCGCCGAGTCCAAGGCTAAAAATGTAAATTACTTAGATAGGTCCTACGTACCAGGAACCAGGTGCTACACTCCATCACAAGGAGTTTACGGCCGGAAACTAGAGTTTACGGCCGTAAACTCTTGGCAGCTGTGAACCCCTCCCCTTATATATAGATTTCCTTCATTTCTTCATCATTCCTCACATCTTCAAGGCTGAAACTCAAACTCTCTCTTGTATCATCAAGGGAATCCATCATTTCTCTTCAAAAACGTAAGTAATTCCTCCATTTTACTAGTTAATCTTCTTGATCATATGAATCCTATGAATCACATCCTTGAGTTCATCACTTTTCCTTCAAGATCTTCAAGTCTTCAACTTTTCACCAAGAACACCTACTTGTTCTTGGGACATAAACACCCTAAAGTCCTCCAAAGTGTGAGTATCTCTTCTATCATCTTGTTATCCATAAGAAACACTTGATTCCTAGCCACGAAACAAACAATTAGTGCATAAGCCTCAGGATTTTACAGCCGTAAACTCTTCCTTTGGCCGTAAACCCTTCTTAAAGTCATGATTTTGGCCGTGAACCTCCTTAAGACCAAGAATAGGACCACAACAACTTCATAGAATCAAGTTTGGGTCGTGAACACATCATGTGTTCTGGCCGTAAACTCTAGTATGGCCCTAAACTCTAGTGTGGCCGTAAACACACTTACTGTGGCTGTAAACTCCCTTCTATCAATCACATATGATTGTAACACTTCATTACAAGTGTTTCCTAGTCCCTAAGGTTGTTTCCCTTCATATTAGTGGTGTTAAACACTAATAATATACATATACGTATCAATATATGTCAATTAGGAATCGTTTGTGCCTCGGGACTTCATTCATGGAACTTCTCATCCTTACCCGAATCTTCAATTGAATCAGCCACATAAGGTGAGTTCATACCCCTATAATCAATCTTTCAAATGTTTTAAATGCTTTTAAGGGGGGATACAAGTTGAACATAATGATATTGTATAAATCTTTACCTGTGATAACCATCACATTAAATGATTTCTTATGCTTTTATAAGTGATCAAATCAATTCAAAAACTCTTTTAAGTTATGTTACATAGTTGTTTATAAAACTCTGTTTTTAAAGTACAATCATAACTCAGTAGACAATCGAGTCTTTTCTACAAATCAGAGAGTTCAAAACAAACATGCTAGTAAACTATAATAAGTATATTTTAGGGGTTCAGAACATACACTAACAAGAACAGAAAGGAGCATACGATAAAAAGAACAAGATAACATTTATGTGAGACTACTTCACGGCTTAGCAATATAATTTCTAGGTCGCATTTTGTAACCAGAGTCTCCTGGAGGGAGAACGAACTTTATGTGTATAGATCTATACGGGACTAACTAGCCTGCATCCCGACTGTTCACTATAGTTTGGCGGGCAGGCCAAGGGGTGACAATTGTCACATCGGTTTCGACGCTAGTAGGTCGTCATGTTAAAACACTTGTCGATCAGTATGGTTATAACAACGTCACATTTTAACCTTAATTAACAAACTGGTTTAAGATAGTTAGTGTTTCGGTAGTTACTTTATATTGTGATCTTCTCAAATAAAAGGTAATGCAAACTATTTTCTAGTAAAGATAGTCTTAAACTTGGGAAAACTTACAAAAGGCAAACAATATAGTCGAGTCTTATTACATTCAGTTAGAACGGGGCCTATAATGCTAACTTTATAATTCCTCGGTAGATACATCAGGGATATATATTAATCGGATCTAGTAGACAGTAGAATGTTTGCTTTCCGCTTCATTTCTTGTTCCTTGTTTGGTTGTGGGCTTAGAGCAGATTCACCCAGTCTACTATCTATTCGATCTTATATATATATATATATATATATATATATATATATATATATATATATATATATATATATATATATATATATATATATATATATATATTACGTATACACCAAGTAATCATAAGGAGTACCAGGTATGGGTCAGGTCATAGTATAAAAATTCAATATACCGTTTTCTAGTACAAAATCATACTTTTCAGATAGAAAATTTAGTAGGCTAAACTAGAAATTTATTAGTAAAAGGGGTTTAATTCATTTTATTAAACCAGTATAACTTAAAGGACCTTTAGTGGTTAATTCAAAAATACCTTTGTTTATACATCAAGGTTATATATAATTAATATTCGATGGGCAGTTGGATGTGTGCTTTCCGCCTTACTTCCTGTTCCTTGTTTGGTTTGGGCTTAGGGAAGATGCACCCATTTAACTGTCTGTTCGATATTAGATTATATAGCTTGTATAAACTAAGTGATTATAGAAGGAACTATTGTGGTTACCATTTTTACTAAAGGAAATGTATGATTTTCTTAAAGAATGATTTCATCAAATATAAAGAAATATTACAGTTAACTCCGTAAGTACCAAATGAATACACCAAGGTTATTTACAGTGAAGATCTAACAAAGAATAGGATATGTGACTTCCGCCTCATTCCCTGTTCCTTGTTTGGTTGTGGGCTTAGGGCAGATTCACACAACTGATTGTCTGTTTACTCTATAATGTAGATAACTTGTATCCATTTAATACTCATAGAAGGAATTGTAGAGTCATTTTCACTTTCATTCATCATATCAGAAAATATAGGATTTTCTGGAGGAACAAGCGAACTTTTCTTAAAGGTAACTTACAACTTAATTTCATCACCTAAATTCTTATGAACTGACCAGCTTAAATGTTGATCTACTCTTTCAAAATAACTTGTATTCTCAGGAAACTAGTAAACAGGTATGCGCACTGGGATTCAGAAGATGAAGTATAGTAGCTTCATGTGTTGTTTTGTTATTTACTTTTGGAGTCAATCTTATGTAAACCACATACTTTGTAAACACTTTAATCTTAATGCAATGGTTTTTTGTTACTTTGATTACTATGAGGCATGTGTTGTGATACTAAACATGACGTCCTCTACCCCTTACATTTCTGCCGTTCCGGTTTGGGGGTGTGACATAAGCCCTTTGGGCCTTAACCAGTCATTGGGCATGCTCATGTTTTGAGTTAGTGGGCCAATTTATCTATTTTAGGTCATGGTTTCTATGGTTGGGCTTTATTAGGCCATGAGGCCCATTAATGATTTTGGACATGGACTTTAGGCCCATTAATAAAGGAATACGTTTGGGTCATTAGGAAAGGACTTGGGGCTTGGGTCCTTTAATTGGAATATATTTAACCCTAACTTTCGGTTAATGATATTATTGTTCAACACAGGTGGTTACGGACTGTTAAGACAGCAGCTTTCAGATTCAGCAGACAGAGATGAGTTTGCTTACCATACAAATGGGTCTAAGGCATCAAGGCTGGCCCATTTTATGATATGTGAATTGTTGAATGATTATGCGTTATGTTAGTATGACATTTGCATGGAAAACCCCAGGGGGTTCCCGTGGAAATTGATTGAGACCATGTGGGGGTTCCCATGGTGTGTGGTGTATGACCTTGGAGGGTTTCCATGGCATCCTATTATATTTTCATGTTTAGATTGTACGATATGTTTTTGGTAGTGAAGACCATGTGGGGGGTTTCCATGGCAGATAGTGAAGACCGTGTGGTGGTTCCCATTGCATGAAGACCATGTGGGGGTTCCCATGGCAAGTAGTTAAGACCAAGTAGGGGTTCTAGTGGCACTAGGTATAATACCTTGGAGGGTTTCCATGGAATCCTTATATGTTGTATGCATGGATTATGTGGTTTATGTAGCTTTTATAGCTAATATGGTATATGTGATTATGTGGACTGTGTGGGGTATGCTCTTGGGAACTCACTAAGAATTAGCTTATAGTTTGTTGATTTGTTTCAGGTACTTCTGAGCCTAAGGGCAAGGGCAAGGCTTGATGGCGCGACATGCACTCTCCGGCATTTGATTTGATGGGACACTCGGATATTAGAAATAAAATGTTGATGTTATGGATTTTGAAAACAATTGTCATTGATATTTCATATTTTATGGGAATGTTTTGATTAATTAAAAATGAAAATTTTATTTGTAAATTTGGGTCGTTACAAGTTGGTATCAAAGCCTTTATTTGAGGGATTCAGGCACACTCTCGGGTTTGTCAGGAGTCAAACTAAGGAAATGGTAAAGTTGTTTTCAAAAATAAAAGTTAAAAACTTCATAAAATGGAAAAGATGAGAGTGCAATGCGCATGATCGGCCGAGCCAAGTAAATAGTTTCCCCATTATGTTAGCCATGTTATACTGATATTTGAGTTATGATAATCAGAATCTTGCTACGTGTATGCTTTCAAAATTGTATATGGTTAGGGTCTTTTACCCTCAGTATGATTAATTTGGCCTTATTTTATGTTCCTTGTCTGGTTGTGGTCTTAGGGTAGAGTCTGTTATTCGAAAGTCTATTTGATCATGTTCTGTGTATAATTTGCATGCATAAGGCAACCTGTTATGATTGAGTTCTGCTTTCATATGGATGGAGTAAATCTTAGGATACCCTAGGATTTGAGCTATGTGGTAGCCTGTGAGATATGAATTGTTCTAGGATGAATTAGAGTTATCATGTAGAACCTTGGGGAAGGTACATCTAGGTGTGGAAGGTAGTATTGGGCCCGTACTACTGAAAGCACAGGACTTGTACCCGAACCAATGTTAAATCTGGAAGCTCTAAGCAGAACCGGTGTGGACGGACCCTTTTTTTTGGATATCCTGGTTATTATGTTTTATGGTATTGCAGTACAGTATGGTCGTGACATGACATGGAGTTGGGGGATCAGGATCAACATCCAGGGCTGGTTTGGGAGATGGTGCCAAGCCCATTGACGAGAGGTTGTGTGAGCTTATCGCAGCCGAGGTTATGAGGGGCATCCTTGATGCTACCCAGTGATTTTTGGGAAGATCAAGGAATGGATGATAGAGATCATCGAGGAGAGGCTCACTTCATTCAGAGTCGAGATTATTGTGAACTAGGTCGAGGCCCAAACTCCCTCGTTTCGGGAGTTCAAGGCGTGCAGGGCGCCGGAGTTCTTCGGGGTTAGGGACCCCATAGTTAGCCAACGTTGGGTGGCATACATGGAAAACACCCACCGCACGAGCTTTTTCCTAGATGCCGCAAAGGTAGGGTTTGTTTCATCCTTCTTCAGAGACCAAGCCAAGGACTGGTGGGAGGAGGTGACTAGCCAGGTGGGAGCAGCCGGTGTGGCTGAGATGACTTAGGCAGAGTTTGCCAGATGCTTTGATTTGGAGTTTTCACCACATATTGAGGTGCAACAGCCAGTGTGCCAAGTGTGGGAGATCGCATGGTGGGGTTTGACGGGCATCAGGCACGGTGTGTTATACGTGTGGTCAGCTGGGCCACGTAAGCAGGGATTACCCCAAGAAGAGCTTAATTTGTTTCCACTATAACCAAACTAGCCATAAAGATGTCGATTGTCTGGGGTTGTAGGGAGGAGGAGGAGCAGTGGCGGCGCCTGCACCCGCCACAATGAGGATCACTAATGGCCGCCCTACTAAGGCGGATGCTCCAACAGTGAAGAGCCACACATTTCAGTTGACTACCGAGGTGGCTCGGGTAACGCCAGATGTCGTGGCTAGTACATTTTTTTATCTTTCCTATTTGATATTGATATGTATTGCTTATGTGTATATATGTGCTCATGTATAGGGACGTTTTTGGTCAATGGCATGTCGGCTCACGTTCTATTTGATTCGGGTGCTACCCGATCGTTTTTATCTCTTGCACTTAGCAAGAAGTTCCCAGATGCACCAGGGATTTTGGATTCCTCACTTGAGGTTAGGATTGCAGATGACCGCACTAAGAGTGTTGCAAAGGTGTATCAGGATTACGTCCTGAATGTGCTTGGGGAGAGCTTTCGTGTTGATCTAGTCTCGATACTGTGGTGAGGGTTGAAGGTGATCGTCGGGATGGACTAGTTGGGGCCAATGGGGCCATGATAGATTGCAAGCGCCAGTTGGTGAGGGTTTGAACCCCAAGTGGGGGAGAACTGGTTATTCTTGGAGAGAGGGCCTCACAGGGCCAACCTTCTGTTTAGCTGCTAGGAGACTTCTTCAGCAGGGTTGTTCAGGATTTTTGGCATATATCTCGGATACGATGGTTGAGGCCTCGATAGATTTAGGTAGTGTACTAGTGCTACAGGAGTTTTGGGATGTCTTTCCCGAGGAGTTACCTGGAGTGCCTCTAGAGAGGCAAGTGGAGTTTCGCATTGATTTCGTGTTGGGTGTCATTCTGATAGCCAAGGCATAGTACTGGCCAGCTCCTCCCGAGATATAGGAACTATCTACGCAACATCAGGAGCTGCTAGACCGAGGGTTTATCCGTCCGAGCAATTCCTTGTGGGTAGTACCGAAAATGTTTGTGAAAAAGAAGAAAGGGTTATACAGGATGTGTCTTGATTAACGAGAGCTGAACAAGCTAACGGTGAAAAACCGTTATCCGTTACCGAGGATCGATGATTTGTTCGATCAGCTGCAGGATGCGTCTTGGTTTTCCAAGATTGATCTTCGGTCAAGGTAGCATCAGATGAGGATTCGAGACAATGATATACCAAATACAACTTTCAGAACTTGGTATGGGGACTATGAGTTTGTGGTGATGTCATTCGGGCTCACCAACGCCCCAACAGCGTTCATGGATCTCATGAATAGGGTGTGTAGGCCGATGTTGGATCAGTTAGTGATCGTGTTTATCGATGATATTATGGTCTATTCTAAACCAAGGAGCAGAATGAACAACATCTAAGGGAGGTATTGGAGACATTGAAGACGGAAAGGCTTTATTCCAAGTTCTCAAAGTGTGATTTCTGGTTGAGAGAGGTGCATTTTTTGGGGCACATCATCAACCAAGAGGGTATTTTGGTTGATCCAGCCAAGATTAAGGCAGCGATGCGGTAGGAAGTGCTGAAAAATGCATCAGAGATATGTAGCTTCTTGGGCCTAGCAGGGTACTATCGAAGATTCATCCAGGATTTCTCCAAGATTGCGGTGCCTTTGACCCGCTTGACCAAGAAGAATGTGACATTTCGGTGCGCCCAAATCAGTACTTGGCTTTCGAGGCCCTGAGACAGAGGTTATGTGAGGCTCTAATTCTCATAGTACCTAAGGGGATGGATGATTTGGTAGTGTACTGTGATGCGTTGATCTCGTGGTTTGGTGCCGTACTGATGGAGAGAGGACATGTGATTGCGTACGCCTCGAGGTAGTTGAATCGTCACGAGGCAAACTACCCAACTCACGACCTGGAATTGGGGGCAGTGGTGTTTGCCCTCAAGATTTAGAGTCACTATTTGTATGGAGTTCGGTGCACCATCTTCACTGACCACAAAAGTTTGTAGTATTTGATGGATCAACAGAACCTAAACATGCAACAAAGAAGGTGGTTGGATGTACTAAAATATTATGACTGTGAGATCTTGTATCATCCACGGAAGGCTAATGTGGTGGATGACGCTTTGAGTCGCAAAGCGGTAAGTACTCCGATTAGGGATGTATGTTTAAGGATGAAAGTGATCTCTCCATTGTTGGATATGATCAAGGAGGCTTAGGTGGAGGGTTTGAAGAAAGAGAACTGGAATGTAGAACAGATGCGGGGTTATTTTCCCTTGTTTGTTCGGGATAGCTGAGGTCTTCTGATACAGTGTGGTCAGGTGTGGGTACCCGTAACCGGGGGTGTGAGGCAAAAGATCCTGGAGGAGGCACACAGATCCATGTTCTCTATTCACCTAGGGGCCACAAAGATGTATAGGGATCTGATTTTGACTTACTGGTGGCCCTGCATGAAGCGGGAGATTCTGTGGTTCGTGGAGCGATGCTTAACTTGCAGGAAGGTCAAGACCGAACATCAGACGCCTCACAGAAAGGTTCAGATGCTACTTATTCCTATGTGGAAATGGGAAGAGATCACCATGGACTTCATCATGAAGTTACCGAGGGCAGTGAGAGGTGTGGATGCCATGTGGGTTATTGTGGATAGGTTGATAAAGAGTGCCCACTTTATTCTGGTCTCTGAGAGCATCTCCATGGAGAAATTAGTGGATATTTATGTGCAAGAGGTGGTGTTTAGGCATGGGGTGCCAGTTTCGGTGCTCTCTGACCGGGATCTCCGATTTACATCTAGATTCCGGAGGAAGTTCCACAAGGAACTGGGCACTCAGTTATATTTCAGCATGACTTACCAACCCCAGACAGATGGCCAAAGTAAGAGGATGATCCAGACACTAGAGGATATGCTTTGAGCATGTGTATTGGACTTCGGATGGAGTTGGGATACATACCTCCCACTAGCAGAGTTTTCATATAACAATAGTTATCATGCTAGTATCGACCGACCCCCATTTGAAACGTTGTATGGTCAGAGGTGTAGGACCGCTGTTTCTTGGGGTGAGGTTAGACATCGAGTCATGGGGAGCACCGAGGTGGTGCTCAAGACTACTGAGTTGATTTAGCAGGTGTGTGACCAGCTGCAAGCCGCACAGAGCCATCAGAAAAGCTATGCTGATCGGCACCAATCAGATCTTGAGTTTCAGGTGGGGGATTTTGTTTTACTAAAGGTTTCACCATGGAAGGGAGTCATCAGGTTTCAGAAGAGGGGCAAGTTAGGGCCCCAATATATTGGTCCATTCAGGGTTTCTGCCCGGGTGGGAAAGGTGGCTTACCGTTTGGATCTATCGGACGAGCTTAGCCAGATTCACAACACTTTCCATGTGTCTCAACTTCGTAAGTGTATCACTAACAAGGCTGCAGTTATTTCATTGGATGACATTCAGGTTGATGAGAGCCTAAACTACATTGAGAGACCCATTGCGATTTTGGATAGAAAGACTAAGGTGCTTCGTAACAAGGAGGTGAAGCTGGTGAAAGTGCAATGGCAGCACCGAAGAGGCTACGTATAGACATGGGAGCCGAAGGATGAGATGTGGGAACATTACCCCGTTCTATTTACATCTACGGACTTCGAGGACGAAGTCTAGTCCAATTTGGGGAGATTTGTAACACTCCAAATCATGTATTACTCTTTAGACCCTTGAAATGGAAAAAGATGGTATAAAAGGTCCTTTAGTACGCGAGGTGTACTCCAGGAATACGCTTAGCATACTAAGGATGCATGAACATGGAGGGTGGTTGTGTACGCAGAGCGTACATATAGTACGCGGGGCGTACGTGACAAAGGACCAAAACCCTAATTCTCGGACTTGACACCTATTTAAACACCCTTAAGCCTCTTGGACCAAACCCTAATCAGCCTCTGTAGCCTCATTTTGCCCTTGTACACGAGAGATACTTTGTGAGAGTGTTTTTGAGCTTAAGGAGTGTATTTGTGGCCATTTTAGAGTTCATTCAAGAAGAAAGAATTGATAAGAATGCTTGGAGTGTCATTGGGCTTCAAGAATCTGCATCTTGTTCACCTTGAAGAGCTTCTGGAGGTATAAAGTCCTCATCTTTCTATCTTATTCATTAGATCTAGTTAGGGTTTCTATATTGTCACTTTTTGTGTTCATGGATCATCTCTAGAGAGTTAGAGCAAATCCAGAGCTTAGGAAGAGTAGATCTAAGGTCCTTTGACTCATTCATACCATAAAAATGGTGTCTTGATGGGTGTTTTGACCTCATGCATGGATTAAGACTATTGGAAAGTTCTTAATGGGTTGTTGGGAACATATGGAACATGCAAAGGCATAAAGTTACCAACTTTATGCCTTAGGATGTCTTAATGAACTCATATCTAAAGATTGGACATTAGAACATCAAGTATAAAGCACTTAATGGAAGAAAGTGCTTAATTTGTTCGTACGGCGGGCATAATTTCGTGTACGCAGCACATACAACTGAGGGACTTAGTATGATGCGCGTACCAGGGTGGTACGCAAGGCGTACGCACTCAGATGGGTTTGGGCATGTAAGACCTTTGGGCCTTAACCGGTTATTGGGTATGGTCATGTTTTGAGTTAGTGGACCAATTTATCTATTTTGGGTCATGGTTGCTATGGTTGGGCTTTGATGGGCCATGAGGTCCATTAATGATTTTGGACATGGACTTTGGGCCTATTAGCAGAGGAAGACTTTTGGGCCATTAGGAAAGGAATTGGAGCTTGTTTCCTTTAATTGGAATATATTTAACGCTAACTTTGGTTTAATGATATTATTGTTCAGCACGGGTGGTTACGGACTGTTAAGCAAGTAGCTTTCGGATTCAGCAGACAGAGGTGAGTTTTCTCACCATACCAATACGTCTGAGGCACCAAGGCCGGTCCATTTTATGATATGTGGATTGTTGATTGATTGTGCGTTATGTTAGTTTTACATTTGCATGGAAAACCCCGGGGGGTTCCGTGGCAATAGATTGAGACCATGTGGGGGTTCCCATGGCATTTGGTGTAAGACCTTGGAGGGTTTCCATGGCATCCTATATATTTGCATGTTTAGCTTGTACGATATGTTTTTGGTAGGGAAGACCATGTGGGGGTTCCGATGGCAGATAGTGAAGACCGTGTGGGGGTTCCTATGGCAGGAAGACCATGTGGGGGTTCCCATGGCAGGTAGTTAAGACCACATGGGGGTTCCAATGGCACTAGGTATAAGACCTTAGAGGGTTTCCATGACATCCTTAGATGTTGTATGTATGGCTTATGTGGTTTATATAGCTTTTATAGCTAATATGGTATATGTGATTATGTAGACTGTGTGGTGTATGCTCTGGGGAACTCACTAAGCATTAGCTTACAGTTTGTTCATTTGTTTCAGGTACTTCTGAGCCTAAGGGCAAGGGCAAGGCTTGATGGCGCGACATGTACTCACGACAATTGATTTAATGGGACACTCTTATATTTGAAATAAAATGTTGATGTTATGGATTTTGAAAACAATTGTTATTAATATTTCATATTTTATGGGAATGTTTTGATTAATTAAAAATGAAAATTTTATTTGGAAATTTAGGTCGTTACCTTATTGTACGCCGTCGTCGCTCTTCCCATATAAATAATGATATATAGTATACATCGTCGTTACTCGGGTCGAACTTCTAGAGCAACATTGTATGCAGTCATAGGACTAGCCAAATTTATGATAAAGCATTGTACCTAGTTGTTACTCTGCCATAGTATCCCGTTTATCTTTAAAACAAAAGATATAATCACTCTAATAGAAGTATCCAATGGCATACTTCTGGAATAAAAGATATAATCACTCTTATAGAAGTATCCAAGGGGTATACTTCTAAAATAAAAGATATAATCACTCTAATAGAAGTATCCAAGGGGTATACTTCTAGAATAAAAATGTATAATCACTCTAATAGAAGTATCCAAGGGGTATACTTCTGGAATAAAAGATATAATCACTCTAATAAAAGTATCCAAGGGGAATACTTTTGGAATAAAATATATAATCACTCTAACAGAAGTATCCTATAACGCCCGTAGATCTGGGCTAGTCAATTTAGAGATAATAGGGGTCGAAAATGACTTTTCGACAAAAGACTATTTATAATAAATAATCTTAACCAAGTTATATAATATGTCTCAAGGGTTCCGTACATATAAAGAATGCCGAAATCCGAGTTATAACAAAGAAGTCATGGCCCATCGAAGTTTTATGGTAAAACCGGCACAGCACCAGGAGACGTAAATAGTGAATTTACGATGGAGGAGTTTTTAGCCTTAGTGATCTAAACCAAAGTTGTATTATACATTAAACCGAGAACATCCATAAAAATAACGCCCAAATCTGACTTCGTATGAGGAAGTTATGATTTTTCTAAGATTCGGCTTAGCAGTGTAAAGCCCGAAACTCGAATTTTAGTTTGAGCGGTTTTTAGCTTATGCAACCTTAATGAGAGTTGAAGATCTCATTAATAGGAACTCAACGGTAAAAAACATAGACGAAAACGGAGTCCGTATGTACAAGTTATGAATTTTACGCGAACATTGAACAGTATAATCTCCTTCTACTGTTAAATTTAAGATTGGTCGAGAATTAGCCGACGGAGTCTAAATGAAAGTTGTAGATCTTATTTTTACCTACGCGTGGATATAAAGAACATCAAAAACAGAGTTCGTATGCGAAAGTTATGAATTTTTGAAAAATCGATTGATTTCCACCCGGTGTGCAATGCCACGTGTCAGCACCATGTGAAACCTTGGAGCCTACGCAACACCACGACGTGGTGACGCTCCAGGAGCACTATAAATAGAGGTGTCGGGGCAGCCTTTAACCTCACACCTTCATCCCTTCTTTCTCTCTCTAGAAACTCTCTCTAAACCTCCCAAACCCCCCCCCCCCCCAAAAAAAAAAAAAAACAAAGCCTAGGGAACCCCCTAGCATGAGGCGAAAGCCCCGGAGCGCCTGACGGCTTCGAAAAGAAGATCCTTCGGCTCAGAAAATTTGCTTTGGCGGAGCCCGGTTTCCAAGGAAACCCGCTGTAAGTGAGCTATACCTACCCTACCTCTAGTATAGCTTATGTTTTAATATAGTATTGTTATTAGGAACTTATAATAATTATTTAGGCTATTATTATGGGTTATTTAAGCGTCGTTATAATATCTGTTTAACCACTCGCGATACGAGGGTTCCGGTTTGGAGGGCCGCTTGGGTTGCTGGATTTCAGAAGTGCTATAATGCCAAAATGATCATGCCATCCGGTGTTCCATGTCTGGCTTCGTCTGTATATAGTGGGTGAAAAGTATTGTGTCGCGCGTATATAATAGTAATAATAGCTAGACTATTAATTAGTCGCGGTTAACGTCAGACTAAACCATAGTGGTTTTGATACTAGGTTTTGTCGAGAAAATTGTTTTAAGAGTAACGAAGCACTGTCTGAGTGTCGAGTCACCACCTAATCAGGTGAGTGCATAGTCCGTTTCATCTTACACATAGATATGAAGTATTTTAATATAAATTATGTGCTATATGTGCATATTGTCTAAATACTTGCTGTCTATGTTGGGTGAAATATTTTTATACATGTTTTAAATGATTTAAACTGTATATGTATTTTATATCTACAAAATGTGTTGGGTAAAACATGGGTAGATGAAATAGTTGTGATAACACGATGAAAGACATCAATGTTGACAGTGATCCAGTCATCTGGTGGAGTATAGATAACGACCACGGACGATACTAGACAGTCCAATGGAACGCTAGCAGACGCGTAATCTGTAGGTGTTTTTGAACTAGGTGCTCATTAGGTACTTTTGAACTGAGTGTGTTCACTAGGTATTTTTAAACTAAGTGTGTTCACTATATATTTTTGAACTAAGTGTGTTCACTAGGTATTTGAACTGAGTATGTTCACTAGGTATTTTGAATTGAGTGTGTTCACTAGGTATTTTTGAACTAAGTGTGTTCACTGGTTATTTTTGAACTAAGTGTTTACCAGATGTTTTGGACTACGTGTTCACCTGTTGTAATCTATAAACCTTGGTAATGATGGACTTTGTACCTATTCCTTAGAACAATCCTTAGGAATAAATGAACGAGGAATAGCTGATTCTTAGGGTAGATCCTTAAGAGTAAAGAAGATAATAGGGTTGGGTAATTGGGTTGATTAATTGTTTGAAGATTAAACATAATTATATTATTGTGGGTTGAAAACCCTATGTACTCACCAGGTTTTCCAACCTGACCCACTCAGTTTATTTATATCACAGGTGCTGATATGAAGTCACATTACACTGAGAGATTAAAGGAGATATAAATCACTAGTGATAATGAATGTAAGTTCTGTTTATGCTTATGTTTTTGTATTGACGATGACATCCCAAATGTTTTAAAATGAATACAAATACTTTTCTTCAAAAATGCTTTGATAACGTATTTATCATATTTTTACTGGGAACAAACTCCGCAACATTTTTATTAAAAGAGGTACTCTGATTTTTATAAATCATAAACAAAATCGGTCTTTTCTGGCCGTGAAAATGGGGATGTCACATATCAAAGGGGAATACTTTTGGAGTAATAGATATAATCACTCTAATAGAAGTATCCAAGGGGTATACTTCTAAAATAAAAGATACAATCACTCTAATAGAAGTATCCAAGGGGTATAGTTCAGGAATAAAAGATATAATCACTCTCAATAGTAGTATTGCTTTATACAAGCATACTTTTGGGATAAAAGATGATAATAGAAGTATCCAAGGGGCATACTTCTGAGATAAAAAGTAAAGATTTAAAAAGTTTAGTATCTAGAAATAGGAAAATACTATTAAAAGATACCTTAACAATATAATTCAAAATACTTTTATAAATTAATAAAGTTACGCATAAAAATTATTTTCAAAGATATAACACCAAAAACTATGAGCAAACAAACATTAAGTTGATGCTTTTAAAACCTTATTTATTCCTAGGAAACCATGAGAATTAAGCCTAAAATCCCAGAAGAAGTAGTTGATCGATGAAGCAATTGGAAGACTTCTATCGTTTATCGTTATGCCTATCAGTTAAGGCACCTCTGTATTAGGAATTATAGAAATTGGATGTAATGTTTTATCTATCAATAAAAGTGAAATTTATGTTTTATATTGTTTTATATTGTTTTATATTGTTTTCTATTGTCCAATGTATGTTGAATGACTGTGATCCAATATCCCTATGTCGCGCAACTCGGTCTTTCCATCGTCGGTCGAGGGTATGTTAGAAGAAAACTTTGATCCAGAAGCTGCAGATGCCAAACTTCGCTTCAAACAAGAGTTTTCACTTATATCGATGAAGTATAGGCGACCATGGAATCCCAATAAAAAACCTCCTCCGAACATATTTCAAGCACCTCACCAAAATAATCATCAACCTTACCCAAACCTACCGAAAACCCACCAGCTTATCGACCTAACATTCCGAATTGTCCTTGGAACCTCAAGAAACTCCAACTTCAACCAAACCCAAAATTATATGTCACAAGTGTGGTATCAGTAATCACTATGCTAAATATGTATTCACTGATGTTCCTCATAAACCAAAGTTGAAAGATTATGCATACTATGCTCGTCGGGCACAAGAGCTAGCAGAAAGTGAAAAGGCATTTGTCACTACAGTTTCTCGAAATATAGATGAGTATTGGTCATCGGGTGATGAGGGTGAAAAAACATTGGTAGAATTGTGTGTCTTATGGCTAGAAAAACCATTGAAAGTGATGAAGGGTACGGGTGATCTGGTTTTGAAGATGAAGATGAAGATGATGAACCAAATGATTTCTATATGGTAACAAATGATCCACCAGGAAGAAGCGTCATCCAGTAGGTAAAATCTATGATTACTGAAAATAATTTTGATTTATCTATGTGTGAACCTTATCTAACTCAAATTGAATCAAATATGACAGTCATTATTAAAGCCTATGAGTTTACGATAGATGTGAGTGAGAAGTTGCAGAGTAAGTTACCCAGACTTAGATTATGATTCGAAGACCGCAAGCTTAAGATTGAATCTGTAGAGCATGAACTTGTGGTAGCTAGGGATGAATGTATTATCCTTATTGACAAATGTTCCATTTCCTTTAATGATAGAAATCTTCTTTTCAATGATAATATATGTCCTAATGCTAAGATTGATGGTCTGCACAATTCTATTGATATTATTGAATCAAATGGACGAATGTCTCACAGTTTTCGTCATACTTGATCCAAAACACCTAGTCTCGAAAGCGAGTTTCCGAAACGTGTTGCTCGTCCCTTGAAGGAACTTCAAAATCTATCATTTATGGGAGACATTTTGAACCATACATATTCGGATACTTCTATCTCACCATTATTGTCCCTTCATAAATCTTCGGAAGGATATCAATCATTGATTCTTGAGTTCAAACCAATCACTTTCACATGATAGATTCCATGCAACTTTCGTCTATGATATCCCTGGACAAGAGGACATGACTTGGATAAACCTAACGATACTGCTACCTCATTTTGGGCGTCCCTTGATAGTGTTGTTGATGAAGAATTTAAGTGTGATTACGAATGTTCATCTGATTCATGTATTTCAAACTCAAAAGTCATTTCTAAGACAACCTTAGTTTCATTTAAGCCTTGTTTCAAGAATCCATCTGTCGGACAGTCTTCTAACTTGACATCTGACTCTAAGAAGAAGCGTTGGTTGAATAAAAAGGACATTGTGCATCCAAAGACAGAGGCTAGGAAAGCCCTTGAAAAAGAAACTATGTCTAGAAAATGCTCTAGGTTTCTTTAAAAAATCCAATAAGAAAGTGTCTCATACAATTGTCAGTCTAGCTACTAGGAATCTTAATACTTTCATGTATGTTAAAATCCTTAAGAGGCCATTTATTCCACTTAGCTCAGATACACCATAGGAAAAAAATTGTGTTAAATATGTTATTGTTGAGAGCTCAGCAAAGAAAAATTACTCTCCTATGAAAGTATCTTCTCATGTGTTTATTGCTACCTCGGATGCATAATTTTCAAACCAAAAAAATCTCCAAAATATAATGTGCATATGATAACAACGAACAAAGGAAAAGATACTTGAAACACTACTGATAAGAAATCTTCCAAAGGTTCAAATCAAAATTTTGAATGGAAAGTTAAAAGAAAGAACATGTTAAGTGAATCTCGGAACACAGTTCTTCCTGAACCATCTAGGAAAATTGTCTCTCTAAGGAAAGCAGTGTCTAAGCACCCAAAAGTAGAGTGTGACTTTTAGATTAATGAAAAGACTTTCACTTTTTGTATATACCCAAAAGAATCTCGGAAAGAGCTTTATGAGATACCAGCTATTTAGAAATCAAAAGCCAAGTCCAAAGCCCATGCTAAAATCCTTAAATCTGACTTGGAGCCTAAAAACTCCAAAGCTCACTAATTTTGCAGGCTTTTTGTGCTTATGAACAAGATACGATATGGTATATTGATAGTGCTTATTCCATGCACATGATTGAGCCAAAAGATTTTCTGTGTGTTTGCAGCTTACTCCAAATGTCGATTATGTTACATATAGAAACAATACAAATTCCTAGATTCGAGGTTATGACAACCTAACCAAAGGCAACTTCTCTGTCTCTAATGTGGCTTACATGATTGATCTCAAGCACAATCTAATCAATGTAGCCCAACTCACTGATGCAAATCATAGGTTTGAGTTTTGTAAGAAGCATATGTATATTATGAAAAAAGATCGGAAAGAATGTCTCATCAAATCAGATCTGAACAAAAACATGTATCCTATGGATATCAATATGATTAATCGGAAAGCCTTAATTGTGACTTATGAAATGAGTTCCTGACGTAAGTTGGCTTTGGCATAAGAGGATTTCTCATCTAAGTTTTCGATATATTAATGATCTGATTTCTAGTGAAATGGTTCGAGTTTTGCCACGCCTCAAGTGTGAGATTGATCATTTTTGTCTTGTGTGTGAATTTCGGAAGCAATCGAAGAATATTCATCTGGTTCTAAATGAAACATCTATTTCCGAACAACTTGAACTTCTTCATATCGATCTGTGTAGTCCATCTACCGTTGAAAGCTTATGTTAGGGAAAACAAGCAATACTTCTCAAGACTCAGAACTAAGATCATGACACTTGCCAAGTCATGATGACCCATGTTTGGAAGTAATGCGGATAAAAAGCAAAACTAAAAGCACACAAAGACACAGTAATTACGTGGTTCGGTCAAGGTAACCTACCTCCACGGGAGGGAGGGGAGTATTCTTTATTTTAGAGTTCTCAAAACAGAGGTTACAAATACAATTCACCAGAGATTTGCCTATCACTCTAGAATTTAAGATACAAGACACAAGATAAATGACTCTGCATGCATCCTTATTTATACTTGAGGGATCAGACCTAAAACCCTAATGGGCCAAGCCCATTGACCCATAGGCCCATGATAAGTGTCAACCAATCATAATCCACCATGCAACATATTAAGGATCATTCTTCGACATCATACACCCATGAGCATCAGCAACACACATGATGGAGCACCTTGTGCCATAGTGGAGCATCATGATGCACAAGTGGCGCATGATGAACACTAATGGCCCAAAAACCATCATGGTGGCACAACATGCTGTAATCCTTGAGCAATACCAACTTCAGATCATCCTTGAATAATCTTGAGCATCATACAGGACTTTATAGCATACTTGGATCATCAAGGACCAAAATGGTCCAACTTGCACCATCACGGCACAACAACAACTCCATGGTGCAACAACATCACCAGATGGCACAAAAAGGAATATAGATGACGTAAGAGGCTTCAAGTGTGGCGCAAGAACATCAAGATTTGAGCAACAACATCACCATGGTGCAACAGGCACATTCGTGACGCAACAAGGCCATGCATGGAGCAATAGGAGTACCTCATGGCGCAAGAGAGGTACCCCATGGCACAAGAGGGAGTGTCATGGTGCAAGAGCATCACTCTTGACACATACATTTATCATATGGCGCAACAAGGTTCCCTTGTTGCTCCATATCACTCCCAAGTGCTCCAAACTACTTCCAGCTGCTCCAAACCCCCTTATGTATGATTTGTTCCTTTGGCACTTGATCCGTTCCTTTATCAGGCAATCCATTCCTTTCTCAGATGATATGTTCCTTTGTGACATGCTCCATGAACCCCAAGTGTTCCATTGAGTTCCAAGTGCTCCAAATGCTCCATGAACATGATCCAAATCCTTGAGTCACATTTAACATTCTCCACATTGACTTGAGCTTCCTTTGAACTCTACCTCGAACAAGCACTTCCTCTCCCATCCTGCCATCAAGCCCCAAAGGGCTTACCTCATGAGAACATCAACCAAGTCCAAGCCAAGCTTGAACTTCTCTCTGGGCAACATCCTTGTCACCATGTCTCTTGGATTCTCCTTGGTACTAGACTTTTGAATACATAACATTTCATAGAACATGATAGGCTTATCAACCTTCAAAAGAAGACTCTGAACAAGACCAAATGCCAACGATCTTCTTATCTCCCGATCACTTTCATGGTCCAAGTCTACCAATCCATCCAAGTACATATGGCGTGCATTTGTACCATACACCAGAAAACATCAAGTGTTCCCTTTAATTGTCACAAGATCCACTTGACCACTTCCCAATGAGCTTTTTCTCGATTTCCTCGAACTACCAAGGAGGAACCAACAAGTTTGGAGTGATCACAACAGAACGACCGCAAGACTTTCTCAATGTAATGATAAATATATAACCATCCTGCTCTTCTATAACTCCATATCTCCATCCTTTTTATCTTCCATTTAGCTCCTAAATCGTTCATCGCAAGCTCGTTTTCCAAAAGCTTCTTCAATTTATCTCATCAGCATCACCAGACACTTCTTCCTTGGGTTGAAATAGGTATTCCTAACGTCTATGTTGTTCCATGCCACCCTATTGTTCTTGATTTATCACAAAATTGTGTGGGGTTTCTGTTTCATGGTCCATCTTCTGGATAACATCCTGATCGTTCCCCATAACACTTGTACTACCTTGTCTCTGGTTACACATAGCAGATTCAAAGGTCACATCTTCGCTAATAATGAATTTTGGAATTTGTTCTTCCATACACCACAGACGATGACCTTTCCCTCCAGCTACATATCCTAGGAATATGCACTTCATTTCCTTGTGCTTGAGTTTACCATCATTCACATGAGCATAAGCAGAGCATCTAAAGATTCATAAACCAGTGTTCTCAGAGGGTTTCCCAGACCACACCTCTTGAGTAGTCTAACAATCAATTGTAGTTGATGGAGATATATTCTCCAGATAACAAGGAGTGTTGACTGCTTTCGCCTAGAATTTCTCTGATAAATCAGCAGATAACCGCATGAACTGAGCATGCTTCACCAGTGTTTGGTTCATTCGCTCCCCCACTCCGCATTGTTGTGGTGTTATCCGTACAGTGTGATGTCTCACTATACCTTCTATTTTCCATAAGTTCTTAAAGAAAGACAAGCAGAACTCCAATCCAATTTCTATTCTGAGTGACCTGACATGATTCCCGGTCTATTTCTCAACCATCAACTTCCACTCCTTGAACCGCCCAAACACTTCATCTTGTTCCTTTGTCTTTAGAAAGTACACCTAGGTATTTCTTGAGTAGTCATCAATAAAAGTAACAAAGTATTGACATCTACCATGAGACTTCATAGGAGTGGTATCCCATAGATCTAAGTGAACACACTCGAGAATCTCCTTGCTTGATTGTTGAACCGAATTGAACTTCACCATTCTTTATATCTCTTGAACACAAGCTTCACCAGGTTTAGTATTTTCAGTTGCCTCTCCACCAAACAACCCATTCTTGCTCACATGCCCCAACTTATGATGCCACAACTTTCTTTCATCATCACACTGATCTATGGATTGGGATACAATCACCATTCCCCCAATCATACAGCCATCCAAGATATAAATCCAATGAGGACCCATCCTTCCCTTCATAACTACAAGAGCACCTTTGGAGACTCTTAACCAATCACCTTTTCCATAATTCTTCAATCCATCCTTTCCCAAAGTTCTAACAGAAATCAAATTCTTTCAAAGTTCTGGGAGGAACTAGAAATCCAGTTTCCTGACCATACCATTATGCATCTTGATCTACACCATTTCACTGCCCTTGTTACTGCTCACCCAATGATCACCCATCTTGATTATGTCATTCCACTCTTTGAAGGATTCAAACCAGTCACAAATGGATGGCATAATAGGATGCTCCAGAGTCCAAGACCCAAGCATCATCAAAACTAGATGTACAAACAGTCAAAACTTCATTGTCATCCCCTTCCTTAAAATTTTCTTGAACCAAAAAAGCATTGTTGTTGCTTGGTCCAACACCATTATTCCCTTTCTTCAGCAAGGGAAAATCTCTTCTGAAGTGCCCCTTTTCGTTGCAGTTATAACGTTTGATGTTGGCTTTAGATTCAGAACTTGCCTTCCCTTTGTTACCTCCACCTCTAACTGGTGTTCTTCCTCGACCAGCGAACAAACTGGAACCAGAAACTTATTCTCTAACTGCAAATTTTCTTTTCAGTTCCTTGGAAATCAAAGAATCCTTCACATCATTCATAGTGATCGTTATCCAACCATACAACATGGTATCAATGAAATTCTCAAAAGAATTCGAAAGTGAACATAAGAGGATAAGTTCTTGATCTTTATCTTCAATCTTCCATTCACACCTTGTAGGTCCAAGATGATCCTATTGAAGTTATCCAAATGATCCTTAACTTGGGTGCTCTCCGACATCCTAAGCGTATACAAACGTTGCTTCTGGTATAGACGGTTCGTTAGAGAATTGTTTTGATACTTGTCGCACAACTTCTCCCAAAGTCCAGATGCACTCGTTTGATCCACGACCTCTCTAAGTACTTCATATGTCAAACTCAACAAAATTGCACTATGCACTCTTGCAGAATATCAACCTTCCTTTCAGCCGCCATGTCCTTTGGCAATTTCGCTTCTACTTCGAGTTCCACTGCACATCCTTGTTGAACAAGAAGAGCCCTCATCTTCACCTTCCACAAAGCGAAGTCGTTTGAACCATTGAACTTCTCCAAATCAAACTTGTGAGATGTTATCTTCAATTAACAGAACACCAACCGTAGCTCTGACACCACTTGTTAGGGAAAACATGCGATACTTATCAAGACTGAGAAAAAATCTGATGCCATTTTCCAAGTTCTGATGACCCTTTTTTGGAAGTAATGCGGATAACAAGAAAAGTTAAAAGCACACAAAGACAAAATATTTACGTGGTTCAGTCAAGGTGACCTACGTCCACAGGGAGGAGGGGAGCATTCTTTATTTCAGAGTTCTCAAAATAGAGGTTACAAGTACCATTCACCAAAGATTCGCCTATACTTGAGGGATCAGACCTCAAACCCTAATGGGCCAAGCCCATTGATCCATAGGCCCATGATAGGTATCAACCAATCATAATCTGCCATGCAACATATTCTGGATCATTCTTCAATTTCATACACCCATGAGCATCAGCAATAGACGTGATGGGGCACCTTGTGCCATAGTGGAGCATCATGATGCACAAGTGGCACACGATGAACACTAATGACCCAACAACCATCATGGTGGCACAACATGGTGTAATCCTTGAGCAATACCAAATTCAGATCATCCTTGAATGATCTTGAACATCATACAGGACTTCATATCATACTTGGCTCATCAAGGACCAAAATGGTCCAACTTGCACCATTATGGCGCAACAATAACTGTTGGATTAGTGTCTAAGTCCATAACTATTTTGGTATGTACTTGACCCGATTATGAGCATGGTCCTTTTGGGTTGCCTTCACCATAGCAATATGTAGGATGAATTAAGGAGAGAGAGGTTTAAATGTGATTTAATAATATATTATGAGAATAATATATTAAAGGGGAAATCATATTGTTTAATTAATATTAGTCAAGAATTAATTAAGAATTAATTTTGTCGCTAAAAGAGATTAATTAAATTTAGGGGACTGGACTGCAATTATTGGATAATTGAGTTATTGGGCTAAGGAATGCTAAAGGAACAAGGGGAGAACGAAATTATGATGGGAGCCCATCATATTTTCGTCCATGGCCTTATCCAGAAGGTTCCATGGGCTGTTTAGAGTTTAAGCTGTCCATTAGGGTTTTAACTGAAACCCTAGCAACCCACACAAGTATATAAAGGACCCCTTCGGCCCCAAAAACGTGTGGAACTGATTCTCTAGGGTTTCTAGTCATTTTTGGGCAACCTCCTTTCTTCTCCTCTTCATCCAAGTTGCATAAGGTGTTTGTGACTCCATTAGAGGTGCAGCACTTGAGGCACTAAGCTTTCTAAGGCCAATCCAAGCAAGGAATTGATTGTTATTGCTATATAACAATCAAAGGTAATTCTCTAAACCCTAATTCAGTTTATAATATGTTAGATCTAAGTTTATTAGTCTTGGATTCAAAGCATGTACAATAGAGAAACCTAGATCCAATCATTAGGGTTTGTATGAGCACATAGGATTGTTTCTTATGCATAAAACCCATCAGTGGTATCAGAGCCTGGTTGGTTTCAGTTGTATTCGATGCTTATCTGTTTTATTTACTGAAAAACGAATTTTTGGCCTCTGCCCGACCTAACTCGGCGAGTCCAGGGGTCAGACAGAGGGATTTTCGGGTTTTGGCTGCTGTTTTGACTTGGACTTGATGCTTAATTTGTTTTATGAAGTTAAAATCCGAATTTTATCTTAATTAAGTGTTTATCCATGCCAAAACAATAGATAATTTCAAATCTTTTAAATATTGGTTGTTTATGTGATAAATATGGATTATTTAAAGTTATTTGGTAACTATCTAATGACTAAAATAAGATTAGGTCAAATATAGATAATTATGAAATTAATTGTTTAATTTATGTTATTTGTTATTTAATCCCTAATGTTTTGAAATGTTTCAAAACTTGCCCTCAAGTTTTGGAATTTAAAAGTTGATTATAAGTTTAATTTTGAAATGTTAAATTCTAAAACCCTAGTAATTTGAAAAGTTCGAATCACACCCTTATGGTTTTGTTAATTAATTAAAGTGTATAATTAAAAGTGATTTAATAAACCCATAAAGTTTTGGTTTACATTTAATTAAATTAAAAGTATAATTTACTAAGTTAAACCACCTAGTATTTTAAAAGTGTAAAATACACCCTATACTATATATGACATTAAAAGTCTAGTATTATATATGAGTAAACAGTCAGTCTTACCGTTAGTAGGCCTCATTCACGAAGCTGGTCTATAAGGGATGTTTAAGGAAATTGCCTATAAAATGACGATTGAATGGGTATCCACTCTTACCCACCGCACTCTTGACTAGTGGAGGGTCGTTAGCCGAACGGGTAGGATAGGACAGAAACCTTCCATTATAAGTATAATGAAGTACAAAGTAACTAAATGCTTTTTCAAATTCCCAAATCATAGTTACTTTAGAAAAAATGTGAAATTGTATGCTAATCCATAGAATTACACTTCGTACCCCTGTCAAACGTTAGTGGAGCGTGTGTAGTTAACCGGCACACTAATTTGGGGATGACATTGGTAGCGAAGGGTGACTCGATGTTTGTCATAGATCAATGGAGCGTGTGTGGCTAACCGGCACATTGATTAGGAGATAGTAGCATTGGGTGCACCACGTGATTCGTATGGTTATTCACACCTTGTTTGTGATCCTCGGCATCCCAATCATAAATAGTAGGGCATAATCGAGATTAAACATGCCATTGAAAAGTTCAATGAATCTCAAAAGATCTAGGAGTTTCAATTCATTTAAAACTTAATCTTCCTTTTTGTTTTTCATGGTGGAAATTGGTAAATCGTCATTTACCTACCTTCAAATATTCTGCAACTAGATTACGGCATCCCTCTTCTAAGTTGTAGAATATTGTGTTGGATCCTAGCCTTAATAACTCATTTGGGTGTTTTATTAAGGACTCAATCAACTTAACTTGAATTTTCTCCCATTTTGTAGATGTCTGACTCTAACCATGGTCTTCCTAAATCTCATGGAACAAGTTTTCCAAATGAAGATGACGTTCCGAGATACAATCAAGGAAATGAGAGTCATGCTTCACTTCCTCCACCTCCTCTAAATTTTCTCCCTAACCCACAAGTTCAAAGGCTTGAAAAGTTAAAGCTCACTCAAGCCCTTTTGGCAAGTAAACACAAAGATGGGAAACCTGTGTGTGCACACGTCTTAGAGATGAAGTCACACATTGATAGGTTAAACATGTTGGGTGTCGAGATTTCAAGTGAGTTGGTTGTTGACTGGGTTCTTCAGTCACTTCCTAAATCATATAGTGAGTTCGTTAGAGAGTACTATATGATGGACCACGACGTGACCCTTATTGATCTCACCTATTTGCTTATAGTTGCTGAATCAACAATGATTTGGCGTGATAATCAAGCAAATTTGTCTCGTGAATCAAACTCCCAAACTTCAATGGACACTAGCAACATTGGAAGTCCAGAAAGAACTGAGTCTGTGATTGTCCGATGTGTTGTGCCAAAGGAGTCCATTTGCTTTTATTGCCAAGAGAAGGGGCATTGGAGACGAAGCTGCCCTATTTACCTAAGAGATCTAAGAGATGGGAGAGTCAAGACATATGGCTCTACTTCATGTAAAATCCATTATCTAACTCTTTTGAGTTCCTATTCTAGATTCTTAATACATGATGTGATAAGATTACATTTTGATGTTTTGTAGGATCGAAGAAAAGAGAGGAAGCTTGAGGGAAGAAGTGAGCTGAATCTAATCATGAAGAAATGGATTTCGATCACATTTCTTGAAGAATAGATTCTTGAGCTACTACTTGGAGTTAGAATAGATTTTTAATAAATATGTAATAACATAGTTTTTCAATTGAATTGCAAGGACAAATTTTTTTCCGCAATAAAATGAATTTTGATTTTATCTTATTTATTTATCCTTGCGATGGCATGTATGAAAAAATTGATGTTTGAATGTTTCTATTATTAGAAACAATGGATTTGATTCTTAATTATGTTATTTGTGGACATATCAAAAGTTTACCAAATAGGGAGAGTTTATCATCGCCCAAGTTTCAATTGGACAGAAACTTGGAATCATGCAATGTGTATTGCATGATGAATGAAAAACTTTCGCATTTGGGAAACTTAGACTAATTCTTTGGCAAAGCGTCAATTGAAGGACTAGGAGATCAAGTACACTAGGTTGTGCGTTGATCAAGTCCACCACAAGAGTGACAAAGATATTCGTCATGATTTACTAAAGTTTAGTAAATATGATTATACTTATAAGATTAAGTGTAATTCTAAGTTGATTGAAAGAGTTTCAATGAATAGTAGAACGAATAAAGAAGAATCAAGTAGGCAGAAAGATAAAAGTTTCTCCATTCTAAGAAGAAGGGAGAGTACCTTTTATTATGTTTTATGATAAGTCTTAATGATTAAGAACCATGTCTCAATTGATCCTCTAAGTGAGTCTTAGTACAATTGCATGTCTAAGAAGAGGAATCGAGAATTGTAGAAATGGGTAAATCAAGAAGTCAATCATACTTCGTTCCAATATCAAGTCTTAAGTAGGTTTATAACACTCATCAAATGTGGAATTTGGAAAAAATTTCTTATTCTTGCACATTTGAAATTGGTAAGTTGTGTTGTGTTGGATAAGATAAAGACCAACTAGGACCAATTATGTGAAGTGTTTTGTCTTGATAAAAACTACACTAACTCTTGAATATTTGCTTTGTCAAGAAATGTTTCTTGACAAGAGAATCTTATATATCAAGGAGTCAGTGGGAGTCTTAATGGTCTTGAAAGGTTTCAAGAACAAATCAAGAATAAACCTTATAGATCATCACTAGCACACGACTTGAGGTTTACAACCTATCGTGCTGACATTATTTTGTTTCTATGCCATTCCAATTGAGTTAATTGTGTATGTGAGTTCTATGAGTTCTCATTTGAATGCATACTAGAGCCTTAGTCGATGGAAAGTACATTGATATGTAAGGAAAAGTTACTAAACTACTTGGAAGACATGGTGGGCACTTGTGTTACCATAAGGCAAGAAATCAAGATTAAGAAAGTTCAATCCATATGAGTTTGGATTTGTCGCAAACCTTGGTTTTGGCAAATTCACATGGATAGGAACTCATACACCATAAAATCTAAGTGTCATAAGATTCTCTCCTTCATGAAAATGACTGTGAGGAAATGTTTTCACTAAAAGAGATTTTAAGAAGATAGCGATTGTGAAAATTGTATTCTCAAAATTCGATTATGGTTACGGAATCCCTTTCCATAGTTCGAATTATGAGATTTGGTAATTAGTTTCAACATTTGGAACTTAGTAACATAAGTTATGAATTGTTTAAACACACATATGAGCTATCTTAGACAAAGGTGTATAAGGTTAAGAAGCCTAGATAAAGGCTTATCGAAGCATCTGGTATTAGAAATATGTATTTCAGAAATTCAATAGGCATTGTTTTCTGAAAGTTCATTTGTTTTCTGAATACATGTTAAAGCTAGTGGGAGCATAAGTGTTATGCTTATATGATAATAATCATCATGATAGTGGGAGCATAAGTGTTATGCTTGTATGATTATTATGGCGAGTATTGCAAGTTAGCAATATTAATTATAGAAAAACAAAGATTCAATTTGCAAAGTTGCATGGGTTGAAAAGTTGTTTTAATATAATTAAGGGAGAGAATATTATACTTCGTTTCAAAATCTAAAGCTTAGATTGAGAAATTTTAATATTTTCAGTCAAAGGATACATTGTGTGTTCTTAAAATTCGATTATGATTACGGCATCCCTCTTCATAGTTCGAATTTTGAGAACATGACACATAAAATATTATGGCAAAATATTGGTAAAGTATCATATCTTTATGTAAGACATTATGCATCGTGTCCCATACGCTTCGGGTATAGGATCAATTGCAAATGTTATAATATTTGACCATTCCAAAAAAAATTTCCAAATGTCTAGCGCATTAAGAGGGAAAAAGGACTAGAATTGGTTTTGACTAAAGTATTTAAACAACCATCAAAGGACGATCCAAAGTTCGCTGAGGATTGGTCGCTTGTGAGTAGTTGGAAGTATGGTATTGGATTGACCATATTGACATTATTATGAATAGATAAGATTCTATTAAGAATGAGTTGTCATTTGGCAAATATGGAAATGTTTCCATATTGGAAGTTGGATGTTGAGAGTCTATGTCTAGAATAGAAACTTTTATGCAAGAAGGATGTTCAAAGGAATGTACTTTGAATGTGAGACTTCGCGTCTATGGAATTGTCTTGAAACAATTTCTGAGAGAGTACTTTGTAATTTCATTAGCCAAGTCTTGGTGACTTTTGTGTTATGACTTTATGAAAGGATCGTTGCATAAGATGTTAGAATCTAGCATATTCTAATAGTAGCAAAGAACCTTGTGTTCTTACACTAATGATAAGGATTGGGAATTGTGAAATGAGCATCATTGAAAAGGTTTTTCAATTGATCTATTTCACAAAGTAAGGACCATAGGAAACATAGTGTGCATGCTTTATGCATGGGACAACTATTGTTGTAATTTGAGTAATAAGTTGATTTTCTGAAACAGTAAACGATAATAATAAGTAATCAATATGGTGGTTAAATAGAAGTGTTTTATTTACTCTCACAAGTTTGAGGCCATATAGGATTAAGTATTATTATTATGTTTCAGTTTGTATGTTTTGACTTCCAGAATAACTAGGTTATTCAAACATCCACAGTCAGTCATACGTTGGGAGTAGGTATGAATAAAGACTGTCATGAATCTATCTGTAGATTGTCTGAAGTGTTTAGACATAGCACAAGTTTGCTGCAGAGTTCATGAGTGCTTTGATAAGATTAGAGTATTGGATTAAACCCACGCTCACTTGGATCACTTCATAGATTTATCACGAGTGATTAGTGAGACAATAATATTGTATATTCTTGAAACCGAGACATGTGAGTTGTTATTTGTTGGTCGGTTGCACATTGATAATAAGTAAACGCACCAGTAACTTGGTGTTATAAAACTTATTGTTGTGTGTGATTCGATCAGTAAATTCAAGCGAGCATTTGAGTCGAAGTTTATCCATTCCTTTTATCTAAAGTGGGATAAAAGCGATATCTGTGGGCCTCTCGATGATTTAGTGATGACACCTAAGCGCTTCGCCAAGCCGGGACTAAGTTGATGTGTTCAATTGTAGTCTGTTATCAATCGTCATAAATCGGAAGTCGGGAAACAGTATAGAGAGAATGATTAAAATTCATGTCTTTTGTCTATACGATATCTTGAGAATGGAGGAATATATAATCCCTTATCTAGAGGACACACTATCTGATAAGATCAGAGTTGACAGCGGCTTTTGAAAGCTATGATTGCTGATCAGGTTCTGAAGTCATACGGAAAATAGTTATTAGACTTATCCAAGTGGGAGACTGTTGGATTAATGTCTAAGTCCATAACTATTTTGGTATGTACTTGACCTGATTATGAGCATGGTCCTTTTGGGTTTCCTTCACCATAGCAATATGTAGGATGAATTAAGGAGAGAGAGGTTTAAATATGATTTATTAATATATTATGAGAATAATATATTAAAGGGGAAATCATATTGTTTAATTAATATTAGTCAAGAATTAATTAAGAATTAATTTTGTGGCTAAAAGAGATTAATTAAATTTAGGGGACTGGACTGCAATTATTGGATAATTGAGTTATTGGTCTAAGGAATGCTAAAGGAACAAGGGGTGAACGAAATTATGATGGGAGCCCATCATATTTTCGTCCATGGCCTTATCCAGAAGGTTCCATGGGCTGCTTAGAGTTTAAGTTGTCCATTAGGGTTTTGACTGAAACCCTAGCAACCCACACAAGTATATAAAGGACCCCTTAGGCCCCAAAAACGTGTGGAACTGATTCTCTAGGGTTTCTAGTCGTTTTTGGGCAACCTCCTTTCTTTTCCTCTTCATCCAAGTTGCATAAGGTGTTTATGACTCCATTAGAGGTGCAGCACTTGAGGCACTAAGCTTTCTAAGGCCAATCCAAGCAAGGAATTGATTGTTATTGCTATATAACAATCAAAGGTAATTATCTAAACCCTAATTCAGTTTATAATATGTTAGATCTAAGTTTATTAGTCTTGGATTCAAAGCATGTACAATAGAGAAACCTAGATCCAATCATTAGGGTTTGTATGAGCACATAGGATTGTTTCTTATGCATAAAACCCATCAACAACTCCATGCTGCAAAAACAGCTCCAGATGGCATAACAAGGAATATAGATGGCGCAAGAGGCTTCAAGTGTGACGCAAGAACATCAAGATTTGAGCAACAGCCTCACCATGGCGCAACAGGAACATGCATGACGCAACAAGGCCATGCATGGAGCAACAGGAGTACCTCATGGTACAAGAGAGGTACCCCATGGTGCAAAAGGGAGTGACATGGTGCAAGAGCATCACTCTTGACCCATACATTTATCATATGGCGCAACAAGGTTCCCTTGTTGCTCCATATCACTCCCAAGTGCTCCAAACTGCTTCCGGTTGCTCCAAATCCCCTTATGTATGATTTTTTCCTTTGGCACTTGATCTGTTCCTTTGTCAAGAGATCAATTCCTTTCTTAGATGATTTGTTCCTTTGTAACCCTCCATGAACCCCAAGTGTTCCATTGAGTTCCAAGTGCTCCAAATGCTCCATGAACATGATCCAAATCCTTGAGTCACATTTAACATTCTTCACATTGACTTGAGCTTCCTTTGAACTCTACCATCGAACAAGCACCTCCTTTCCCATCCTGCCATCAAGCCCCAAAGGGCTTACCTCATGCGAACATCAACCAAGTCCAAGCCAAGCTTGAACTTCTCTCTGGGCAACGTCCTTGTCACCATGTCTCCTGGATTCTCCTTAGCAATAGACTTTTGAATACATAACCTGCATAGAACTTGATAGGTTTCCCCACCTTCAAAAGAAGACACTGAACAAGACCAACCGTCAACGATATTCTTATCTTCATCTCCAGTGTCACACCTAACCATCAATCCCTTGACAATCCGCCACTAACACTCTCGATCAGTTTCAAGGGCAAACAAACGAGGCATACGGTCTTTAAGAGCCAACCCACCAAACCAAACATCATGCCAGGATCTTGTAGACATGTCATCTCCAACCACTTTAACCATGGTATCATGAGGATTAATACCGAGGGAGTGAAGATTATTAAAGGTTTTCACAATTCGGGACCAAATCCTATTTTCATGAGCTATATCAACACCAAAACAAAAACCATTTAGGGTATTATGATTTGCATCAATAACCTTTACCCACAATGCACCTTTCTCATTAAGATACCACCACGTCCATTTTTGTAAAAGGTCGAGATTAAAGCTACCCAAACTACCAATCGCCAGACCACCCTTTATTTTAGAAGTTAACACCACTTCCCACTTCAGCCAAGGGATTTTCCTAACATCCGCATTCGTGCCGCAATAAAACCTGGATCTCAAAGTTCCAAGATGCTTTTAACCGAGGCTGACAAAAAAATATGGCATATAGTGAATCCCACACGCTCCATGAACAGCCTTACCAAGCATCAAACGAGCACCAATAGAAAGTAAAGGAATCTTCCATTTAGAAAGCTTAGATTCAAAATTAGCAATGATGTTACTCCAACCAGAAACTCTAACCATATTCTCAGCGACAAGGATGCCAAGATAATGAAAAGGAAATTTACCTGGTTAACACCCAGTAGCACCAGCAAAATGGTCAATATCCTTGACGTTCACCCCAAGCCCATTCAATTTCGACTTATGGAGATAAAGCTGAAGACCTGAAACCAAATAGAAACAATGAAGTAAACGAACAATATTTGAGATGTTATCCATAATCCATTCTCCCAGAAAAATGATGTCGTCTGCATACAATAAATGAGAGATAACCCAGTCTAACTCACCTATTTTCCCCCCACGAAACAAGCTTTCTTGAATAGCATCTAACATAGCAACATGTAACTCTTCCATAGTTAGAATAAAAAGAAATGGGGAAAGTGGGTCCCCTTGTCGTAAACCACGACCCATAGAAAAATCCTTGGTGGGACTCTTGTACACTAAAATAGAAGATCTAGCCGAAGTCAACCATGTATTGATCATTTGATCCAACCCCTCCAAGTGTCATTAAAACCTAAAAACTCCATAATTCAATCCAAATATCCTCAACTAAGTGAGTCATAAGCCTTCTCGAAATCAACTTTGAAAATCATCAACTTCTTTTTCTTTTTCTTATACCACTCCACCAATACATTCAACATAAGGGGACCATCCAGAATTTGTCGACCTTTTATAAAGGCAGACTGCTCACTGCTCACCACAGAACCCACTACCTTAGCTAAACGATTTGTTAAAACTTTTTCTAAAATTTTTGCAATAATCTTTTATTGGACCCTAAGTAAACTAATCGAACGAAAATCAGTAACCAAAATAGGACTATACACCTTCAGGATCAAAGTAATAAAAGAAGAATTACATCTCGACGGTATCATAAACGTATCAAAAAACTCCTTAACTACTGTAAATGTGTAATTTTTGAATAAGAACCAATAACTTTTAATGAATGAAAAATTATACCCATCTGGATCAGGCGCTTTACCACTACCACACGACCACACTGCATCTTTCACCTCCTGAATTGTAATAGGTTAGACAAGATTATAACTGTGCTCCGAAGACAAACATTTAAAAAAGGGCTACGATTTTGAAGCCTAGACCCATTAAGGGGTCTAAACTTTTGTTTATAATAATAATAATAATAATAATAACTTGTTTCACTCTTTCCGAACCCCTCCATGTTTGACACCGCGAATAGCTAACCGTCTTTGTTTTCTATTTAACATAGCATGATAAAATTTGGAATTTTCATCCACATCTGCACCCCACTTAATTTTTAATTTTTGGGACATATCTGAAAAGGTAATTTGATCATATTTTATAATAGAATCCTCTCTAATAAATCAACGTTTTTTTTTACTCGTCACTTTCTCAAAGCTTTTGCCACATGCTATTTTATGAGATTTTATAATTATTTAAATTTCACATGTCATTATGTAACATCCTTATTATTTTTATTAATCAATAATAAATTCCACTAATTAATGAGTCTATTATATTTTATGTAAAGTATTCATTTTATTTAAAAGTTTATTAATTTACAAATATATTTGAATTCAAATGTATGTTCTAATGACACAATTAATGTCGTGTATTTGATGATATATTTGAATTCAGAACATACTTTTAATTTTTTGGACTTTTAATTTGAATTCTAACAAATTTATTGTTTATTCAAACTTTATACTAAAGGGCTTGTAGCCCAGCGGTATCAAGTGGTGCCCTCCCTCCTTGAGGTCGAGGGTTCAAGTATCGCGGATATAGGTGAAATTAGGTGTTAATTTAGGTTAGGAGTAGATTATAATATTTTTATTTGCCGGTTCAAAAATAATAATACATCTCAATCTATATCCTAATAAATGAAAAAGAACACCATTTTCAAAGAAATATTTGAAAATTTTGATTCATAACAACTATTTACAATATGTCAATAATCTTTTTTTTTTAGTATAAATTTAATAACCACTTATTCATCATTTTGTTTATATTTATTTCGAAACTTAATTTAAAAAATATTTAGCATTTACACCTTCATTTTCAACATCAATATTTAAAATATGTCAATAGTTTTTTATTAATATATAGATTGAATTACTTACTTATTCATTATATCGTTCGTATTTATGTAAAAATATATATATTTAAAAAAAATATTTAATATATATACATTAATATTAAAATTTTATTTTTATTAATAAACTTGTATAGTATACGAATCTCACACCAATAAAATTCTAAAATCTTATTTCTCCCGGGACGCCACACTAGCATCACTAAGCTTATCTATCTCTTCAAGTTTTTTTTCTACTGGAGGCCCCTACATTGCATACTTCACTTCCTTTTGCCAAGATTGGATACATTTTTTAAGTATTTTAAATTTATTTTTCAAATTACTTTGCAAATTATGCTCTTCGGTATCCTCCACCCCGTCCCAATTCGATACCACAACTTCATGAAATCCTTCCATCTCCATGCATGAGTTAAAAATTTTAAAAGGGATGTGGTCAAAGTCATGCATATCTGTCTTCAAAATAATAGGACGATAATAGGACGATGATCTGAAACCACACTAGCAAACGCTTCGGTATAAATACTAGAAAATTTATCCAACACTTCTTCTGAAACCAAAAATCTGTCCAATTTACTCAACTTATTCCCTTGTCGACTCACTCTAGTAAAAGAATACCCACCTAATGGAACATCCACCAAATCCCCATCAATAATAAAACGATTCAAATCATTAGCCGATGTCAAACAAAACATAGAACCTAGCCTCTCCGATTGATCACGAACTACATTAAAATCACCAAAGATTATAAACGGACCTGTGTTATGATACATGTAGTTCAAATTCTCATTCCAAAGGTCTCTTCTGAACCGTTTCTTGAGGAGCATACACATTAATCATACAATACCTCCATCTCAAAAAACTCCACTCCCCATCTACAACAAGAAAATTATCAAAACTCATAAAATAGTATTTTTTTTTTTAAAACTGCCGGATCCCAAACTGTAATAATACCACTTGATCTTCCCCTTGCAAGACATGTAGCAAAATCGAACTGATAATTACCCCATAACGATTTAACTTTGAACAGATCAATCCTAGATATCCTTGACTCTTGAATACCAAGAAAGTTGATCTCATGCTTAACACAAAGATTTTTTTTACTAGACTTCTTTTGAAGCTATCACCCAGCTGAAAAAGAAGAAATTCTTTGCAGAGAATTAGCATGCACACCCCTACTTTCACCTTCCTTGACTTGATCACCATTGAACTTAACTCCATTAAAACCTGGAGGTACTAACATTGATGAATCTCCCTTCAATTGAATGGCATCTTTACAAATTGGAGACTAATCTCTAACCTGTTCAATTACCGGCCCATTAGAGATTTCTTGAATTATATCATTTGATGTAATACAGTAATAGGACATAAAACTTAGATATACAATAATTTCAAATATTTACAAATTTGTTTTATGTGAAATTTAAGTAGTTACAATGTTTAATATTGTTTAATCGTTTTCTATATAGTTTGATGGCGTCGATTCTTCGCTACCTTATAACTTCCTTACCTTTTTAAGAAGCAAATTGACATTATTATCTGTTTGTCATGTCATTTATATATACTACGTATTTATATGGGTGCCATCACATGCATGTTATAACTTTATATATCCCTGCCGACTTTTCGCATAAATTATATCCATACAAAGTCAAACACCTCTTGTGTTTATTATTCCACATTAATCTATTCACATATCCAATATATTTTATAATATTTACGATTATGAATACAGATAATATAATTTTATAGATAAAATCATAAAGACTCATTTTTAACGGAGTACTTAATAATTTAGAAAAATATTCTTAGCTTATATTTATTTTGTTTGCATTTTACTGTAAAAAAACAATATTAGATTTATGTATTGTACAGGAACAATAATAAAGTCTTTCTTGAAACGGATATGTATACTACAGCTGATTGGATATTGTAACCGAGCATACGATGAATGATGTGTAGCTACAAAATCTATATTGTGTATTGTGTGTATTTATATTAACCATGGTTATAAAATTAATTAAACTTTCATATTAAAAAATCAATATTATTAATCAATTATTTTAAATGAATTATTACTTAAGAGATATTTTTTTTAATTATATAAAATTATAATCGTTGATTTAAATAAATAAATGAAATTATATCATCTTATAATCTGTATTAGTTTTATTTTATTTTTAATCTACTATTATTAATTTAATATAATTAGAGTGAAAAAATTTAAAATTAAAAATCAATTATTAATTTAATATAATTAAAGTGGAAATTTTAAAATTTAAAATTTAAAAATGATAATTAATAGGTTGACAAATGGTATGATATGTGATATATAATATTAATGAATATTTCTAATAATATGACTTGTCAATAAGAGAATAAACTTATTCATTTATTAAAATAGAAGAATAAACTTATTCATTTATTAGAATAGAAAATTTTATATAATGAGATTGTTCTAATGGATAAGGCAACTTCGGCGATGGCCTATAGCCTTTAAATTTTTAGGGCCTCATTTTTACATATCTTATTATGTTAATTAACTTTTATACAACATTTTAGTTATAAATCTTTTGAGTCCCAAAAAAACAATGCAGGTGTGAGTGGATGATTAAATATTAAGATTTTGAAATTTTGAAAAACATTTGTTTAAGAGATAATTCTCTCACTGCTCAAACAAAATAAAAGCGACAAACAGTGTGTATAAATAGACACTGGGAGTCGAGTAAATCGATTTGAATAAAACTAGTCAATTAATTTAAATGACATGCTTTTAAATTAAATACTTTTTTCTTTGTTTTTTTTCGCTGCAAATACAAAACAAGTTGAAGTTAAAAAACAATTTAATTCAAAATTTTATAAATAGTGACCTAACTCTAGGTTTTTTTAGGCTTGTTTGACAAAAAGTCGACTTTAAGCTTGGAGCCGATCTTTGGTTTGTTTCGTAAAATGAGACAAACTCGAGCCGAGCTTGAGCTTGTGGGATTATTCATAAGCCGAACTCAAGTTGTATTTATAAGGCTCGAATCGAGTTGAACTCAACTCGAACTTTTATAATTCTAAACAAGCCGAACTAAAGCTTGGTTTGGCTAGGGATCGATATGAGTCGTTTACACCCCTTAGTGAGAGTCCCCACACTAGTACAAAACTATGCTATGGCGTTGGTTTTTGAATACTAGGTGGTCTCGGTTTTCATATTTCTCATCACTAAACGTCATAAAGTAATTCATATGATTGTTTCCATGACATTTTACTAAAAACGCGTCATCATTGCAAATCAGACTTTGGATATTGACATCGGTTTTACATAAATATAAAAAATAAAAAATAAAAAATAAAAAAAAAAGTGACAAGTCGTGCGATCACCCAAAATAGTAGGCAAATGCCCTCTTTACTAACAAGTTCTATTATTTTATATGTACATTTACCTTGTATCAGTTATTAAGTAAAACACAAGTTGTTTAGGTTTCATTTCAATTGATTAAATCTTTTATTGAAGTTTCTAACATGAAAAAACTTGACAAGTCATGCAACGGCCAAAAACGGTGGTCAAATGCCATCTATTATAACGGGTTTTTATGTTATATGTACATTTACATTGTGTCAGGTATTAAGTGAGACGTAATGACATAAGGTGTTGAAGTTTCACTTCAAGTGATTAAATCTTATACTAAAGTTTCTAACATGAAAAAACTTGTAATAGTCGTGCAACGTCTAGAAACGGTAGCCAAATGTTATATTACCTTATAATCTGTATTAGTTTTATTTTATAATATGTATTAGTTTTATTTTATTTTTTAATCAAATATTATTAATCTAATATAATTAGAGTGAAAAAATTTAAAATTTTAAATTTATAATTAAGAATCAATTATTAATTTTATGTAATTAGAGTAGAAAATTTAAAATTTAAAATTTAAAATTTAAAATTTAAAAATTATAATTAATAGGTTGACAAATAGTATGATATGTGATATATAATATTAATGAACGGTTCTAATAATATGACTTGTTAATAGGAGAATATACTTATTAATATATTAGAATATAAAGATGTATATAATCAGGTAGGGATGAGCATATGGACCGGGGAACCGGCCGGAACCGGTACCGAAACTGGAATCGGCACCGGAACCGGAACCCGATGGAACCGGTTGGGCCGGGACCGGGACGTTATTTTTGTGGATTTTTGGAACCGGGAACCGGTAGAACCGGCAAAAATCAGAACCGTATGATGCTATTTTTCAAGGACCGGTTCCAACATTTGAAGACACGACAAGAACCGGTAGGAACCGGGAACCGATAGAATCGGAACTGAGAACCGTCAGGTCGGTTCGGTTCTTGATTTTGGCCGAAGTCGGTTCCCGGGTCGGGTCCGATTCCGGCGGGTTCCGGCCGGTTCGGCCCTTTTGCTCATCCCTATAATTAGGACCTCTAATGGATTAGGCAACTTGGCGATGGGCCATAGCCTTTAAATTTTTAGGGCCTCATATTTACATATCTTCTTTTGTTATTTAACTTCTATACAACATTTTAGTTATAAATCTTCGAGTCCCAGAGAAAAAAAAAAAAAAAAAAAAAAAAAAAAAAAAAAAAAAAAAGAAGTTGTGAGTGGATAATTAAATATTGAGGCAAGTGATGTCCAGCCTAGCTGGGTTGATGCACCGGGTTTTATACCCATGTGGGGCATGAGGTCGGGAGTTCTATTCCCTTAAACTACCTCTTGTGTTACTACATGTGGAGAATTTTTCCCTGGAAATCCCTATGGAGGCTGGGTTTGCCCTGTAAAGGAGCTCGAACCCGAGGTGCTCGTTGAAATATTGCGAGTAGGCTCCACTTAATTCGTTTGCCGCTTCCAAAAAAAAAATTAAATATTGAGATTTTGAAAATTTAAAAAACATTAGTTTGAGAGATAATTCTCTCACTGCTCAAACAAAATAAAAGCGACAAACATTATGTATAAACAGACAGTGGGAGTTGAGTACAATCAATTTGAATAAAACTAATTAATTAATTTAAATGACATTCTTTTAAATTAAATACTTTTTTCTTTGTTTTTTTTTATTTCGCTGCAAATACAAAACAAGTCGAAGCTAAAAATCAATTTAATTCAAAAAATTTTAAATAGTGACCTAACTCTAGGTTTTTTTTTAGGCTTGTTTGACAAAAAGTCGAGTTTAAACTTTGAGCCGATCTTTGGTTTGTTTCGTAAAATGAGACGAACTCGAGCCGAGCTTGAGCTTGTGGGATTATTCACAAGCCAAACTCAAGTTGTATTTATAAGGCACGAATCGAGCTGAACTCAACTCGAGCTTTTATAATTTTAAACAAGTTGAACTAAAGCTTGGTTTGGCTAGGGATCGATATCAGTCATTTACACCCCCTAGTGAGAGTCCCCACACTAGTACAAAACTACGCTATGGCGTTGGTTTTTGAAAACTAGGTGGTCTCGGTTTTCATATTTCTCATCACTAAACGTCATAAAGTAATTCACATGATTGTTTCCATGAAATTTTACTAAAAACGCGTCATCATTGCAAATCAGACTTCGGATATTGACATCGGTTTTATATAAAAAAAAGTGACAAGTCGTGCGATCACCCAAAATGGTGGCCAGATTCCCTCTTTACTAACAAGTTCTATTATTTTATATGTACATTTACCTTATATCAGTTATTAAGTGAAATAGAAGTTGTTTAGGTTTCATTTCAATTGATTAAATCTTATATTGAAGGTTCTAACATGAAAAAACCCGTGACAAGTAATGCAACGGCCGAAAACGGTGGCCAAATGTCATCTATTATAACGGGTTTTTTATGTTATATGTACCTTTATATTGTGTCGGGTATTAAGTGAGACGATATTGTCATATTTATACATATTTTTAGGCAATATTTATATACATTTTTATTAATATTTTGGTTATTTGCATAGAATTATAGTACTTATAGGGATAAATTGTTGTTTGCAGCCAAAGTGAAGCATTTTCGAAGAAAAGGACCAAAATGGACAAAGCATGAAACTATGAAGGCTTGAAAGAAGAAAGCTAGAAATCCAGCAATAATTCGCACTCACAATGTGAGAGTTGAAGGCTCACAACGTGAGTAGAGTAATCTAGAAGATATGCATCCGGATGGAAGAGTCCTTGTATAACACAGATAGATGCGTGCTCACGACGTGAGACGTGATTTCTCATGACGTGAGGCTGGCAAAATCAAAAATTATAAATACTCTTGGCCATTACGATTTGGAGGACTTTTTGGCTGATAAAAGGTAGACGCAGAGACGATTTTGAGAGGAGAGGAAGTTCTGGAAAAGGTTTTTATCACCTAAAGAGAGAAAAAGTACATCAATAGTTTATTTGTTTGGTACATTCATTATGACTTCTATTATAATTTGTTTTAGTTTGTTTGTTGCTATGAGCAGCTGAATCTAGCTACTCTTGTTTAGCTAGATGAAGCTTCTGACTTATGGTTTAGCTTATTGATAATGGACTTATTTAGTTGGTGACTTGCTTGTGTTTGATTTGTTACTACCTAGCATGTTAATATTTGTTTCTTTAGTTGCTTGAATTCATGTTCTGTGTAGCTTAGTGATTGTTAAATTACCTAAACTTGAAACCTAGTGATTTAGTGAACATTAAATTGCTAGAGCTAGGATCGACCAAAATCTTAGATAGTAATTGAAGCAAATAAATTTAGTTGTGCTAGAGAACATAAATTATGATCATAATTGTGTTTGCCTAATCTTACATAGCAAATTCATAATCTACAACTTATTTTGTGTTTGATTGTGTGTGACCATACATAGTTTTACATGAATTAGTTTAATATTGGTAAATTTAGACTTAAATTACTAATACAATAATAACCAACTTGATAATCCATAATTGTTAGCTAACCATAAAGAAGAAGTGGATTTGAACTAAACAAGAGTGTTTTTAGTAATTGGTTAAATTTCGTGACTTAAGTTCATCTGGTCTTGTAAAATCAGATAAAAAAAACCCAACTTTGTTGATAATTTAGGTTTATTTAATAGTAGTTAGGTTAACTAATATATACCGTTCCCTGAGATCGACACCTGACTTACCCGACTATTCTATAATTTTTACTAGGTACACTGCCTAGGTGCAATTAGTTAGTTAAAGTAGTTAGGTTATAAATATTAAAATTAGGTGTATCTATTTGCACGCATCAACTTTCTGGAGAAGTATTACGAAAAATAACCTCTGGAAAACCTTTAGAAGAGGAGGAAATGATTGGAGCTCAAGATTTGAAGAGATCTAGACGGAAACATCAATTCATTCGGTTTGATCATGTTTAGATTTATCTCTATTGAGTTTTTGTGTTTGATTTCTACCGTGAGTAGCTGAATTTAGCTACTCCTGTCTAGCTAGATGAAGCTTTAACTTATGAATTAGTTTAATTAATTATGGATTTGACTTGTTGGTATTGTGCTTATGTTTGATTGTTAATACCTAGCATACTAAAATTTGGTTCTTTAATTGCTTGAATTCATGTTATGTGTAGCTTAGTGATTATTAAATTACATGAACTTGACACCTAGTGATTTAGTGAATATTGAATTGCTAGAGTTAGGATCGACCCAATCTTAGATAAGTGATTGAAGTAATTAAATTTAGCTATGGTGGAGAACAAAAATTATGATCATAATTATGTTTGCATAATAAATCTTGCATAGCCTATTCATAATTCATAACTGATTATGTGTTTGATTGTGTATGACCATGCATAGTTTTATATGAATTAGCTAAATATTAGTAAATTTGGGCTTAAATTACTAATAATATAATATTAGGTAACCAACTTTGATAATCCATAATTGTTAGTTAACCATAAAGAAGAAGTGGATTCGAACTAAACGGGAGTGTTTTTAGTAATTGATTGAACCTTTGTTTAGTAATTAAGTTTGTCTAAACTTGCAAAATCATATAAAAACCTTTTAAATTATTGTTTAATTTTCGATTAATTTAGAGTAATTATTTTAGTTAATTAAATATGTTCCATGTGTTCAACCCCAACTTACTTTACTACACTACAATCTGACTAGGTACACTGGCTAGGTGCATATTAGTTAGTTAAGTTAGTTTGGTTATAAATTTAAAACTAGTAGGTTCTTTTGTGCACATCAGACGTAATGACATAAGGTGTTGAAGTTTCACTTCAAGTGATTAAATCTTATACTAAAGTTTCTAACATGAAAAAACTCGTAATAGTCGTGCAACGGCCAGAAACGGCAGCCAAATGTTATCTTTTATAACAGGTTTTTTATGTTATATGTACCTTAATGAGCTAAGTGAAATCCAACTATCAAAGTCAAATAAAATGGTTCAAACATTTTTTAAACGTTTCTATCACACCGATTCAACCCGGTTTTTAAAGAAACTGTCCATTTCGATCCGGTCTAAAAATTAACATAAATCGGTCGTTTTTGAATCGCTCTCGTCTTCGGTTCCCGGTTCGAACCGGTTTTAAAAACATTAGACATAATATTAGAATTTGCCACTACAAGTTGTAAAATATCAGTTTTGCTATAAATATTTTTTGGTCATTCAAATTATTCATCACATTCAATTTATATTGTTCTTCCTATGCACCTCATTTTATAAATAAATATGGTCAACTCCACATGCGTATGAAGGAAAAGAAATGATTGTAGTAGCTAGGAAGAATTTACCAAGCAAATATTTTATGACATGTAAATCTTAACAAATACCTAAAAATATCAAACCAATTATTAATAAAAAAATATTGGGTATACAACAACAGACACTGGTATAATGGGTATAAATACTGAAAATTTAAAAAAAAATTAACCAAAAATATTTACAATACTTATTAAAATTAAAAGAATAGTATCAACTTTTGTCCTCCAACTACTGTATCTTCACAATTTCTTTTTTCCCTTACGTATTTTTGTAGCCTTATAGTCCGAATGAAAGTAATCATTGTTGGATTCAACAGTCATATCAAGTTTATCTATATGTGGCATTATATATTTATGTTTGTGTGGTAAAACTATTGTATTGTATTCTTCATCGTCGCTTTCATATGTATCTCTATAACCTTTTGGAGGTTTCATGATCACAATTGACTTTTTATTATCCTCCGGTCTCTTACATAGAATATTTGTAGTGCATGTGAGGCAAGTATGAACAAATCGTCTTTATGCCCTAATGTATCTAGTTCTACCAAGGTGTAGCCAATAGGATCTTTTTTAACTCCTCTTTATTATGAACCGAGTCATACTTGAATATAAGATATATATATATATATATATATATATATATATATATATATATATATGTAACACCCGAAATCAGAAAGGTCAAGAAAGGAAAGGAAAACCCCTAAGTTAAACAGGGTTGACTCGTCGAGCCCAGGGAGGAACTCGGTGAGTCGGAGCGAGATCCGGGTGTAAAGTAAGTGACCGACTTGGCGAGGCGGCAAGTGGACTCAGCGAGTCTGGTCTGGGTTCGAAAACCCTAATTCCGGCACTTGGTACCCTATTTAAGCATCTTATGCTCTTCCCTAGGGCTCATTTGCGGCCCCTATAGTCCAGAACCCCAAACCCTAGCCACCAAAATCATTTTTGGAGCAAGATCTACCCTTGGTGAAGTAATTTGGAGCTTGGAAGAGAAGAGATTCATAGTGGTGCAAGAGGAGACCTAGGATCTAGGGTTGGTGGAACTTTTTAGAGCATTTGGAGGTAATGAATCGTTATCCTTGGCTTTCTCCTTTCTAGATCCATCTTTCATGGAGTTTTAGGGTTTCTTTGAGAGTATGTGATGAGAAATTGGTGCATAAGCTAGATCTGGAATTGAAACTCCAAATCTGAGCTCTTTTTGGATCGAAAATGCAGAAAGACATGTTAGTTGTTATGCAAAAGCCTATCCCCATGAGTTGAGTTCCTCTCTAGCTTGGTTTTTGGTATTATGAGGCAAGAAGCACGTAAAGTTAGCAACTTTATGTTGCTAATGGACTCTAGGAACCCAGATCTATTGTTTGGAGCAAAGGAGAAGCTCTATGACTCGAAATTATGGAAATGCAAGTATCGACTCGGCGAGTCTGGGAGATGACTCGGCGAGTCAAGCTAGATATCAGACTTAAATCGCGTAGCGACTCAGCGAGTCACATGGGTGGACTCGGCGAGTTGGATGAAGATAGGCAGGAACTCGACGAGTTGGAAGAACAACTCGGCGAGTCTGTTGAATATTTCCTTGAACTCGGCGAGTCAAGTCGCGAAACCCCAAACCCTTCGAGTTAAGACTCGGATCAGTGAGTTGAGTGGGGACCCAGTGAGTTGGACAGGTCAGGACTCGGAAATCAGTAGACTCGGCGAGTCATGGTCTGACTCGGCGAGTCAAGTTAAGAAGGGAGGAGGTTTCTAAGCTCATGAACTCGGCGAGTCAGTAGGATGACTCGGCGAGTAGGGTCAACCAGGAAGGTTGACTGTAACCAGGACTTTGACTTTGACCAGAGTTGACTTAGTTGACTTTTGGAGGACTGTCAGACTAAGTGTCATATTGATATTGGTAGTTCGGAGAGCTAGAGGAGCAGCGGCTCAGAGGGTTGTCGGTTGGCAGCCAGAGGGTTATCAGCAGAGCTCAACAGTTTAGTTGAGTTTCCTTTCAGTAGAAACGGGTCTAAGGCCACAATGTCGGGCCGTTTAGTTAGCAGTAGTTCTGGACTTTGGTCCGACGCAGTAGTTCAGTATGCTTGGTGTCTCTGTGATTCAAGCATGTTTATGTGTTATATGTTCCGGACTTCAGTCCGATACAGTATGCAGTATATGTGTTTATACTAGTTGATATGTGTTTATGCTATGTTATGATCAGTCAGTTCCGGACCTCGGTCCGATGTAGGGGCAAGGCCCAGTATGTGCTTTATATGTTATTGTATGGTATGTGGTAGTTTGGGGGAGCTCACTAAGGTTCGTGTTTATGGTTTCAGTTTTTGGTTTCAGGTACTCAGTTTTCAAAAGAGGAGCTCGGAGAGGTTGCAGTGCACACACCATAGTCAGTTAGCCTGGGAATGCTTTACTCTGATAATAAGTTATGTTTGGAATTAATATTATGAAATTATGTTATGACTTATGATACGGTCTTTATAAATGTTTTTTAGTAATGTTTTAAAAGAAAATTTTTACTCGTGAAAATTGGGTCGTTACAATATATATATATATATATATATATATATATATATATATATATATATATATATATATATATATATATATATATTGTAAAACACCATAATAAAAGGTGTTGTCATAGGATACTTCTTCTTTTCTAGATATGTGTGTGTTAACCGACTCTATGCAGAGCCCACTATTTTGGTTAACTATACCTTCACGAGATTATGTACGAAATAGGTAGTCATTGATGTGATATATAACATATTTCATTACGACGTGTTGTGGGCTATGAGAAACCCACCTTAAGTCCATTGAAATACTATGTATGTTGATTGACATCTCTCGCTCTACCTAATTATCATTAAAAGGATACAGATCAAGGGGGAAGGTTGATCGGTTACTATTTTGTTCAAGCAGTTGATGAATGACAGGGAAAAAATGTGAAAAATTCCCAAAAAAAAATTAACTTAGATCATTATTTTACCCTCTCTTTTAACCAATGATCGAAAGCTTCACTATGAACTTTCTTTAGCAATGTTTGTCTTTTCATGGGATGTTTATTTTTCAGATGCATCTAGTGTTGCCTATACGTACATTGATGAACAGTAAAGTTAGAATATGTTTCTTTTTTTTTACCTAATATGGATAGATCATGAGTAAATGGGTTAAGCCAAATGTCTTGTCTTAATGTATTAAGACCCCAACATACTTTATGCATGTATATATACGTCATTGTGTTAATGTAATATATATATATATATATATATATATATATATATATATATATATATATATATATATTTGGGCTTTAGTTTTAATCAGTTTTTCAGTCTAGCAAGCACAATGTGACACGCAGATCTGCTTCCAAGTCACCGAGTGCTGCCACTATTATTTATTTGCGAGAAATATAACTGAAAAAAAAACATAATCTAATAATAGCATCTCTTGTGGATTTCTGCATTATCGGTCGTATTGCAATTGGCAAAAACTATTACATTAGCACATGACAATCATGCGATTTAAGTCTAATAAGATTATGCTCCTTTTCACTCACCAAAGTGGAAAATTTTGAACAATAGCCTTTTGGATCCCTTAAATCTTTAAGTGTTTGCAAAAAAGTGTCCCTTTCTTTTAGGTTTAATGTCCAGCCTAATGCAGGCATGAGTAACTGGCCACCTTTTATTGTTTTTGGTACCAACTTTGGTTTTAACCCCGAGCTTTCGAAATATTTAGAAGATTTCAATCCGTCTTTGGCCTTGTTAGGAACGTTTAGCATTGTATTGGTAAGACTCTCACCCACGTTCTTTTTAACATGATTGAAATCTATAAAGTTTGGGACGGAGTGATACCGCCAATACTTAAGGTGTTTATACCAAATGTTGCATTTCCTCCGGTACTCTTCATTTTTTTCCCCTGAATTCGACTTCTTTTGAAGTTTTCATTTCCTTGTTACACTTCCCACATTTTCTATTAGAAGTTAAAATGACCTTCCCCCATTTATTCCGTATAAATGGCACTTTGTTGTATATCTCTTCCCCACTCATAGGCTCTGCGACATATTCCAACTCCCTCTTTCCAGTGAAACCAATATTTTGAGATGCAGGAGTTGTCTACATAGCTACAGGAGCTGTTAGACAAGGGATTCATTAGACCGAGCAGTTCACCTTGGGGAGCCTCGATTCTATTTGTGAAGAAGGACGGGTCGCATCAGATGTGTATAGATTACTGGGAGCTGAATAAGGTAACGCTGAAGAACCGTTACCCACTCCCGAGGATTGATGATCTCTTTGACCAGCTTCAGGGAACATCTTGGTTCTCCAAAATCGATCTACATTCAGGTTATCATCAGATGAGGGTCAAAGAGGAGGATGTGCAGAAGACTGCCTTTCAGACACGATATGGTCACTATGAGTTCGTGGTGATGTCTTTCGGGCTCACTAATGCTCATGTCGCGTTCATGGCTCTCATGAACCGCGTGTGCAGACCGATATTGGATCGGTTTGTGATAGTTTTCATTGATGCCATCTTGGTCTATTCCATGACACGGGAGCAGCATGAGGAGCACTTGAAGGAGGTATTGGATACTCTTAGGAGGGAGAGCTTGTATGCCAAGTTCTCCAAGTGTGAGTTCTAGTTGCACAATGTGCAGTTTCTTGGGCACCTTGTCAACCAGAACGGGATTTCAGTCGATCCGGCCAAAGTGGAGGCCGTGATGAGGTGGGAGGTTCTGAGGTCTCCATCTAAGATTCGGAGCTTCCTGGGATTGGCAGGTTACTATCGGAGATTCATTTAGGACTTCTCCAAGATATTCATGCCTTTGACCCAGTTGACAAGGAAAGTTGTGGTCTTTCGCTGCGGCCCAGGTCAGCAGGCCGCATTTGAGACACCGAGACAGAGATTGTGCGAGGCGCCAATCTTAGCCCTGCCGGAGGGCATGGATGACTTTGCAGTGTCTTGCGATGCGTCTATCTCGGGTTTGGGCGTAATATTGATGTAGAGGATGCATATTATCACCTACGCTTTGAGGCAGCTGAAGCCTCATGAGGCGAACTATCCGACGCATGACTTGGAGTTGGGGGCAGTCGTTTTTGCCCTCAAGATTTGGCGTCATTACCGCTACGGGGTCCATTGTACTATTTACACGGACAATAAGAGTTTGAGGTACCTTATGGATCAGCCGAATCTGAACATGAGACAGCGTCGATGGGTTAGTGTGGTGAAGTATTACGATTGTGAGATCATCTACCACCTAGGGAAGGCCGATGTACTTAGCCGCAAGGCAGCGCCGATCAGAGATATTTGTTTGAGGATGACGGTGGTGACCCCACTGTTGGAGCAGATTCGAGAGGCCCAGCAGGAGGCTATGAAGGAGGAACATCGCAAGAGTGAGCGTATTGTGGGTCAGGTTTCCTCTTTCGATTATGACAGTCGTGGATTGTTGACTCTACACCGTAGAGTGTGGGTCCCATATCATGGAGGTTTACGCCATGTATTGATGGAGGAGGCGCACAAATCCAGGTTTTCTATCCATCCCAGGGCGACGAAGATGTACAGGGGTCTTCATCTTGATTATTGGTGGTCTTGCTTGAAGAGGGATGTAGCTTGGTTCGTTAAGAGATGCATGACCTGTAGGAAGGTCAAGGACGAGCACCAGAGGCCTCACGGCAAGACCCAACCGTTGGATATTCCGCTGTGGAAATGGGAAGATATCACAATGGATTTCATCACGAAGCTTCCTAGGACCGCGCGGGGAGTGGATTCGATTTGGTTCATCGTGGATCGGTTAACCAAAAGTGCCCATTTCATTCCGATTTAGGAGAGCATTTTGGCCGAGAAGTTGGCCGACATCTATATCAGAGCGGTAGTGGCTCGGCACGGGGTGCCAATTTTGGTGATTTCCGACAGAGATGTGCGGTTCACTTCCAGATTCTGGAAGAAGTTTCACGACGAGCTGGGTACTCGTCTGCACTTTAGCACTGCTTTTCACCCGTAGACGGATGGTCAGAGTGAGCGAACCATCCAGACTCTGGAGGATATGTTGCGGGCGTGTGTTCTAGACTTCGGAGGTAGTTGGGATACTTACCTTCCTTTAGCAAAGTTTTCCTATAACAACAGCTATCATGTGAGTATCGACCGTCCCCCCCTTCGAGATGTTGTACGGGAGGAAGTGCAGGACCCCGATATGTTGGGGTGAGGTTGGCCATAGGGTCATGGGCAGTACCGAAGTGGTACTCAAGACTACATAGAGGATCCAGCAGGTGCGGAGCAGGCTTCAGACTGCTCAGAGTCGGCAGAAAAGTTATGCCGACAGGCATCGTTCGGACCTGGAGTTCCAGGTCGGGGATATGGTGCTTCTGAAGATGTCGCCTTGGAAAGGTGTCATTCGGTTCGGAAAACGGGGCAAGTTGGGCCCCAAGTACATTGGACCTTTCAGGGTTGTAGCACGGGTGCTCAAGGTGGCATATAGGTTGTACCTGCCAGCTGAACTCAGTTAGATTCATAGTACTTTTCACGTTTCCAAGTTGCGAAAGTGCCTGGTGGACGACTCAGAAATGGTTCCTTTGGAGGATATTCAGGTGGATGATAGCCTGAACTACATGAAGCGGCCAGTGGTGATCCTCGATAGGAAGTCGAAAGATCTGAGGAACAAGAGGGTGGAGCTGGATAAGGTGCAATGACAGCACCGCAAGGGCTCGGAATGGACTTGGGAGCCGGAGGACGACATGAAGGAGCACTACCCCGAGCTTTTTCCGGATTCAGCAGCAGACTTCGAGGACGAATTCTAAAATAAGTGGGGGAGATTTGTAACATCCAGTTCTTGGTACTTATTTTAATTAAAGTAAACTCATGTTTTGCTCTGGGACTCAGAGAATTCGAGGCCCAACTCGTCGAGTAGACTCGACTTTGGATCGGCAGGATAAGTGACCTATTCGACGAGTCGGGAGACCGACTCGACGAGTAGGACTTTCTGGATGAAACCCTGATATTTAGGGTTTGTACCATATTTAAACAACTTATAACGCCCCAACACAGCCTCCATTGTTCCTCCCAACCCATAGAAGCCCTAACTCGAAACCCTAAGCCTTATTTGAGTGTTCTTGAGCTTTTTGGTGCCTTTTTATGTGTATTTGAAGTTAGAATAGGAGAAGGAAGCTTGGGAGATCAAGAGAGAGCAAGTAGATCCAGAAGTCGTGGCACATTTCCTGCTCATTTGAGGTATAAAGTTGATACCTTGGCTATTCATTACTTAGATCTTGATTTGGGGCTATTTTCTACCTTTTCTAAGCTTTAGAGAGGTTATACTTGGATTTGTGTGTATATTTGGAGTTGCACTTGAGATCTAGAACCATTGAGGGTTCCCATGGCATAAAGATGCCAACTTTATGGCCATGGGAAACCCATGCTTCTTATATACCTCTTTTTATGGCTTTTTGAGCCAAAAACCCAATGCATGGGCGTTAAGATTGGAACTTTACGTATAAAATGGACCCTAGGAGGCCAAATCTATGGTTTTGATGCATTAAGACCCATTATAATCGACTGAACAGTTTTGGACAAAGAGGGACTCGACGAGTCGGGTCGCATTTTCCCCCAAATGTCTTCTGGAAATGGTCTTTGGTTAAGTGGAAGGAACACTCAGCCTGTTAGGGGTTTGATATGGACTTGAAGACCAAAGGACTCGACGAGTTCAAGGAGGAACTCGACGAGTTCAAGGAAATGTCCCAACCTCATGAAGACGGATTCGACAAGTTCAAGGATGAACTCGGCGAGTCGTAAACTGAACACCTTCATATGGATGAAGATGAACTCGACGAGTTCAACAACGAACTTGGCGAGTCGGTTGATGGTAGTCTGATGTGTTGTTGAAGGCGAACTCGTCGAGCTCTTGCTAAAATCGACGAATAGGGACGGGATTATGGCATTTTGTGGACGTGGGAACTTGACGAGTTAGTGTACCAACTCGACGAGTCTGGTCAACTAGGTGTTGGCTTTAACCAGATGTTGACCAGGGTTTTGACCTTGACTTTAACTTGGACTCGAGTTGACTCTGGTAGGGGTTATGAGTATGAAATGGTAACTTATAAAGGATGATGTGTAGGGATCGAGGAGTAGAGAAGAGTTGATTTCCGTACCGAGGACAGTGTAGACACTACACAACATTGAGGTGAGTTACCTTCCAATAGAAGTGGGTCTAAGGCACCAAGGCCGACCCACTAGTAGTTGATTACAGTAGAGATGATTTTCTATGTGATAATTGTCTGTTTGCTATTATTAGAAGTGCCCCATGTGCCAATATGATATGTTCTATGTGCTAGTGGTAGTAGGAAGGGGAATAGTCCCCGATTCGGTCGTTAGGACCGAAGGGTAGGTCGGACTCCTCAAATATGTGTGACAGCATGATTATGACATATATTATAATGTGATAGTAGTAGAGGTGAAATAGTCCCCGTGACCGGGTGAGATGGATCGGAGGGTAAGCAGGCACCCCAAAATGGCCTGACATGGGTAGGTCAGCACCCCAGAATGGCTTGACATGGGTAGGTCAGCACCCCAAAATGGCTTGACACGGGTAGGTCGGGCACCCCAGAACTGCTCGGCAGTATGTATGGTTGTATGGTCACTACAAGAAAATACCCTTTAATGACGTGCAAACAATGACACTCGCTGATTTACAATACACATTTTTGTGTGCCCTTAAAAATAATGTCAGCCTTCCAAAATTAGAAGGATAGAGGACACGCATTTTTGCATGCCTTAAAATTAATGTCCAAAAAAAATACAAACACGGAGGGCACTTGTTTTAAATGTGTGTCATCTAGAAATGTCACTTTATATTTTTTTATCAAACGCACGTTTTTAAAGGGCAAAAATGAAATCCTCTGAAATTCTAAAATTTTGAAGTGCCTGCTTCTTCAATCTCTCCTTTGTATCTCCCTTCATTCACTCATTCCTAGGGTTTTTTCAAGAACCATTCTACCTAGGGCTTTTTCAAAAAAATTCAAAACGCTCTCCGATTCTCGATCGGTTCTCCCAGGCCTCTACAACAATCGATGATCTCACTTCAGGCTTACTTCTTCTCCGGTGAACATAGGATCACCTCCCCACGTCCATCATCCTCGTTATAAAAACATCCACCTAGGGATTTTTTCTCGATCTCTTCAGTTCCGTCCTCCCAAAATAAGGAAGAAACTAGTTTGATTTCTCCCCTAAAACCTGGACGACCATGGTCCTCGCTTCCACCACCGTCAATTCATAACGATGACTTCTTACACATTCCTTCTTCCTTGCTCCAGATTTGTGACCTTCTTCGAAGCTATCTTATCCTCCCCCACCTGACTCGAAATCGATGAAGCCCTACCGGCCCTTCATCATCAACAATCAACGCCTCCATCAACCAGCTAGGATTTTATGGGAGACCTCCACAAAATTAATCAAGTTTCATCCTCGCATGTCGGCGACTCCTTACGCTCATACATGCCTATGCCGACGACTGCGACTTCTTACACTCACGATGTTGGCGATTGGGGTTCAAGTTTCATCCTCGCAGTGTCATATCTGATTGGCTTGAAGGCGGTAAACCAAAAATGAGAAAGAGGAAGACAACATTATCGGGGCCTAATAGAGAAGACGAAGAGACGAATCTCTTGGGAGATTTTGTTGCGTAGCATCGATTGGGTGTTTAACTACATTCTTCGTGAAAATATCGAAGTACATAGGCATCGATTGGCCATTTTATTGCAAAGCAACGGTAACAAAAAAGAAAAACCATTTAGTTTGTGTTTTGTTTTCTATGTAAATGATAAATCAGAAATTGAATCTCCATCTCCTATCATCATTCATCTACAATCTCTTTGCCTTTTATTATGTATTCTAAATATTTGATTTTTATTTTATGGCTGATCTTTATCTGAAATGGGTCGTAAGCCCTTCACGAATCTTTAGTTATATTCTATATTTTGATATTTTGATTTCGAGGATTTGTTTCTTTGATCGATGGTTAATGATTATAAAGTCGTCATGGAAAATCTTAATCCACAACGGTTTGCAGGTTCATATACACTCTGTAATTTAGATTTGATCCGTCGATAGTTTCAATCTCAAAGATCACATCTTTATGATCAGGCGTTTCCAGGTTCTTCCTCTCTTATGTTGTTCTAAGCGTTATCAGGTTCTTTTTCTGGTCTCTTCTATGAGGAGATGTGGGTTATAATTAAAATTTTATCTGCAAATCTACTTGTTGTGGCAGATCGATAGGTTTATGGGTTTATATTTGCAAGAAATTAAAGATTAGATATTATTATCCAAGCGGGTCATGACGATAATTCCAGCTTCTCCCTGTATGTTCTTATCTTCGATCATGATTATGGCAGATACATCAGGTTATTGGTTGATAGGTGGATTAAGTTATCATAAATATTGTTATCCTTGTTCAATTTCCTACCTTGGATGATAATTTGATTTTGATATGAATCTGAATTAAGGCTCTGTTGTGCCAGATCCATAGGGTTATTGGTCCGTAGGTGGGGAGAAACTGTCAGCAGATATTATTAGCATACAATTTCAGGTTCTTCTTCTGGTAGCATCTTCAATACAGTTTTGATTGCATAGCCTGGTGTGGCATAATGCCCTGTCTATGTTTTAGGGGCCAGAAATTAAGACACGATAATAACATCTTTTAAAGAACTTGTATATCAGATTCCAGATTTTGATGATCAATTCATGTGGGGTGGAGTAAGATTTAATTGATAGTTGGTTTTTGTATTTCTGACTTCTCAATTTGGTTTTGGCATCACAATCAAGAGCAGTTAATTAGATCATTTATTGTGTCTATAGTAAATAATTGTTTTAAATTCTATAATCTCTCTCTCTCTCTTTTTCTCTGTCTCTCTTTTGCTTTATGTAGAAATTTACTAATAATTGTTTTTTTAACAGGCATCGATGATTTGGATAATTGGTGAATATGATGAAAGAACTGATAATGCTGATGAACTTCTTGAAAGCTTCCTTGAGACTTTCCCTGAAGAACCTGCACAGTTAAGCTTTTTCTCAAAAAAGCCAACCGAAGGACCACAACAGATAATTCAAGTAGTAAGGTTGAATACAATTTTGTGTTTTTACTTTTTTTATTTATAATTTTGACTTTTTAGATTTTACACTTTTACATGTTGTTTTGAATAATGCAACTGTGGAGACTAACAATCCAGATCTTAGAGATCGTGCTTACAAATATTGGCGTCTTTTATCAACTGATCCCAAGGTTTATAACTTCATATCATAAAATATTTATATTGCTTTATTCAGAAATTTAAATTGTTAATATTATTTATTTTAATGTATGTTAGGCTGCTAAATATGTTGTGTTAGCTGAGAAGCCAGTTATTAGTGCTCAGTGATGATTCGAATCAATTGTATACCACAAACCCCTTGAAACATTCATTTTCTTTGTCTCAATCTCTCATCTATGCAAAATACATGAATGTACTTCTCATCATCATCTTAAAAAAATAACCCTAGAAAACTTGTCCAGTCCATTTCTGTTCTATTCAGTCTCTTACCTGTGTAGTCATTGTCATGTGTCTTTGTCGAATGGTAAATGAATATTTTGTGAATTGATGGTGTTCACTTATGACATATGTTATATTGGATTTAGATATAAAAAGTGTTCATATTTTTTTGAAATTGTAACATCTTTTTTAGCATTGTTTTCATGTCTTATTGTCCAGGGTGAACTTAGAGGAAATGCATTATTAGTTGTGGAAATGGCTGCTTGCAAAGCTGGAGCTGCTGAGAAGGAGGCATGCACAATCTAATAATTTATCATGGAAGTTATACCATATTACTCGTGAGGGGATGATGTGAAGTTTAACCATTTGAGGGGATGAACTTATACCAAAGTGAGGGGATGATGTGAATGGGATAAAATCGCAAAATACTTGTTCATATAGGTTACTCTGCACATCTTTTTTTGTTATCAAAAGTGTAGTTGTGAGGTCGTCTTATAACCCCCACACTGTACATTTGAAGAAACAAATTTGGTATAACTTCATCCCTTCATCAGTAAATTTGGTATAACTCATGTTTGTTCAGATTTAATGGTATTCTGTTTAACTTTGACAGCTAATATAGGACAGAGCCCTTGGGTTGCTATTAGAGAGATCAAGAAGAGCCCTTAGGTTACCACCCACTCCCAATGTCATCATAGAAGAAGACCCTACTGTCCACAATTTGTATTATCATTATTTGATTTTAATAATAATTTGTTTTGTTTTTATTGTTAAGGTTATAGATTGATAGTCTTATGTTTTATTAAATCAGGAGGATCGGGTTTGAAGAGGAAATTACCAGAGGGAGAGGGAGAAGGATCCCATTTGAAAATACAAAAATAAGTAATGAGCATGTATACCTTCCCGAAGAGGTGGTAATCCACAAAACTGTCGCAGTGTAGATATTATGCAACTATAGGAATCACAACAAATCAACAATAGTTAATAAAGCCATTAATAATGTTGTCATGTCTGTACATATTTCTATGTTGTTGGGAGTTATAGAATTCCTCAGATGAAGAAGTGTGTATGTGATTCAGTTGTTCAGTCTAGAAGAGGTTAGGTGTTCCAACATTTGGTTTTATTGAATTTACAGGACCAAACTGGTACGCCTTAGATAATATGTCAGAACTGAAAAGAACAAGGTGCACCTAAAAATAGTAGTGGAATATGTGATCTTGTCAAATGGTAGGTAGAAAATGTTTTAGAAATTAGGAACTGAATTATACGAATTGACAGAAGTGTGCTTATATAGACATATTACAGATTTATGATATTTTTCATGCTTATGTATATTTCAAAACCTATTCAAAGTTCTAATTTGTTTGATGGTTATAATTGGAGTAGTTTATGTTTATGATGTGCAGATGACTCACAAATATATGATATTCCTACGATCTCAAATGTTCGGCAAGATCTTACAAAGTGGCAAGAAATACATGCTAAACTTGTTCTCTCAGTTGTAAAGGTAACTTCCTAAATCCTTTTGATAGCAGAGAATAACATCACGTGAAATTCCCTACCAGATACCCCATTGCTTATTTTTATCATATTTTGTTATCTTAAGGCATAGATTATTGGTTTCCATGTCCACCTATTCACTCCATTATTTTGAAACAAGATAGTAATTAACTTTATGTGATCTTTGTGTTATTGCCTTAATAGTAATTTTGCAAGCATGCTTCTCTCACAATCTTTCCAACTACTATGAAGTATGCATTAAGTACAATAAAACATCTAGGGATAAATTTCATTGAAGTTAAATTATGTGATTAGGTGAAATAATAGCTTATTTCATGCATATTTTTTTAATGCCATTAAAGTTAAATTGTAGGGATAAATGCAAATCACAACAAGAGTTACTTGATCAAGAGTTGGGATTGATATTGAAGCTAAGAGACATGATGATTGGTAGGATTTCCGTGTTTTTATCAAGAGTTGGGATTGATATGACATCCCCAATTTCACAGCCAGAAAAGACCGATTTGTTTATGCTTTGTTTTTAAAATCAGAGTAAACGTTTAAAGAAAATTGTTGTGGAATTTGTTCCCAAAACAAAATATGATATGAATTTATCAAAACGTTTCTCAAAGAGAATGTATTTTCATTATATAACAAAATCTCGAGATGTCATGTTCCGATACAGACACATAAGCATAAACAGAACTTACATTTATTTACACTAATGATTTACATCTCCTTTAATCTCTCAGTGAAATATGTCTTCGTATTGATACATGTGATACAAGAAAACTGAGTGGGTCAGGCTTGGGAGCCTGGTGAGTATATAGGGTTTTCAACCCACAATAATATAATTATTATATTTAATCATCAAACAATCAACCAAATTACCCATCCCCATTATCTCCCTTTATCTTAAGGATCTATCCTAAGAATCATCTATCCTTCATTCTTAAGGATTGACCTGAGGTATAGGCACGAAGTCACATCGTCGCCAGAGTTTACTCAATAGGCACTAACTCCATAGTCACCAAGGTTTATACAATAGGCACTAACTCCATAGTCACCAAGGTTTATACAATAGGCGCTAACTCCATAGTCACCAAGGTTTATACAATAGGCGCTAACTCCATAGTCACCAAGACTTATACAATAGGCGCTAACTCCATAGTCACCAAGGCTTATACAATAGGCGCTAACTCCATAGTCACCAAGGCTTATACAATAGGCGCTAACTCCATAGTCACCAAGGTTTATACAATAGGCGCTAACTCCATAGTCACCAAGGCTTATACAATAGGTGCTAACTCCATAGTCACCAAGGCTTATACAATAGGCGCTAACTCCATAGTCACCAACTATCCCATCTACCCATGTTCTACCCAATATTTTCGTAGATATAAATACTTACACAGTTTAAATCATTTAACACCTGTATAAAACATCAATTCCACACCCATCTCAAATAGACAAACAATATATAACACATAGCACGTATTTCATGGCAAACACTTCATATATATGTGTTAGAAGAAAGTAACTACACACTCACACAAAACATATACTTAATACATTCAAACAATACTTGTATTAAAATCGTGCTTGTGAAAAGGACTATACACTCACTTGATCAGAAGATGATCGGACAGCACTACGGCTCTAAAATTAGTATTCTTTGGTGAAACCGGGATCACTTCATACACCGGACTTCTCGCGGGCAGAGCTTCGGCTCAGAAACTCTTTTCTTCTCGGGATCTTCGGGCTTCGGGACTTGCTTCGGGTCTCGGGATGATACCGGGGTTTTAGGGGTACTTCTTTGCACGTAAATCGAGGTAATGTGGGTGAGAGAATGGTGAATTAGCAACCTTGGCCGGCTGCCCCTTCAAATCTATTTATAGGGCAAAATTTTCATTTTCCACGTCGTGGGCACTGGTTCCACGTCGTGGGCTTGGTCGTCACTGCATGCGTCATTGCAAGTTGGGTATGGCAGACTCCAGGAGGCGTCAGAAAACATGCCACCTCGTGGGCACTGTTTCCACGTCGTGGGCACTGACACAGTTTTAGGGTTCGCACCCCGAACTTTAGAAATTCATAACTTTCGCATACGAACTCCGTTTTCGACGTTCTTTATATCGACACGTAGGTGAAAATATGCTCTACAACTCTCGTTTCGACTCCATTGGCTAATTTTGACTTTATTTTTAATATATTATTTATATATTATTTTTAGTAGGCCGGGACAGGAAAACTCCATTTGAAGTTCATAACTTCTTCATCCGACGTCCATTTTCGTCTGTCTTTTTACCGTTGGACTACTATCGACGAGATCTTCGATTCTTGTGTAGATTGTTTCGGCTAAATATCATTCTAACGTAAATTCACTATTTATGTCGCGTTGTGTTGTGCAGGTTCTGTCGCGAAACTTCGTCAGGTCATAACTTCTTTGTTATAACTCCGATTTCAGCATTCTTTATATATTCGGAAACCTCGTAACATAAACTCCAACTTAGTTAAGATTACTCCTTCTAAATAATCTTTCCTAAAAAAGTCATTTTTGACGCTCATTGTCCTTATATTGACTAGCCCAGATCTACGGGCGTTATAATTGATATTGAAGCTAAGAGACATGAAGGGTTTCAGAGCTTCTTTAGACAACTTAATTATTAGCTACTAAAACAAGAAGGTGCCCATTTATAGCAATGTAGTATTAGGTTATATGGTTAGGGAAAACCTCTTAATAACAATGTACAATAATATCCCTTTAATATCAATGTATTACAATATTTTGACATGATGTTATTGATGAAATTGATTGTTTGGGTATATATATATTTTTCTATATTTTTGTATCATGCATAAAAGAGTATCATAAAAGCACGTCGTATATGCATATTGTAAATGGTTGCTAAAGTTTATGACACGCAAATGTGTGTCATCTTCATTTATGACAGGGGTTATAATGATACGCAATGCATGTCCTAAACTCACGTCGTAAGGTTACGACACGCAAATGCGTGTCGTCTTCCTTTATGCAGGGCCTTCCTTGATAAGCATTGCGTGTCGTAAATGAGCGTCGTAAATGCGTGTTGTAATTGCGCGTCGTAAATGCGCGTCGTCTATAGATGACGCGCAAAAGCGTGTCGTCTATCGTTATGATAGGGTCTTCCTTGACACGCATTTGTGCGTCGTCTGAGTGTTTTACGACACGCATTGTGCGTCGTAAAAGTCTGTTTTTCTAGTAGTGACGTATACGGTATGATGGGGGAACTCACTAAGCTTCGTGCTTACCGTTTTTAGTTTTGTTTTCAGGTACCTCTTCAGCTAAGGGGAAGGAGCTAGAAGGGTAGCAGCGCATCGCACACATATGGCATCCGCTTTGAGAACCCCGGGATTCTACTCTGAAATTTTACTATTTGATGTTATGGTTTTCGAGACTTGTGATTTGTGATTTGATGTTTTGAAAAGATAGCAACGATGTTTTCCTTCAACTATTTTCATAAGTAATGTAATTAAACAAAAAAAATTGGGTCTCGATTTTGGGATGTTACATCGGAAGTAGTTACCGCCGCTTTTCCCTTTCGCTTGGCATTGTCCCTTCCCAAGGGACGAGTGGCTCTTGGAACCTCAAAAGGCTCATCTTCATTGAGATCAATCCCGATATGCACATCAGACGATTGACTATGTGTTGTTTCAGACGTTTTGATTCTTTTAGACGAACCACCCATAAAAGTATTAGAAGATGTCACATCCTACCATTTTTTTGATAATTTTACAATGTTCCAAACATGTAAAAATTTGAATGACACCCTTTTTTGTTCCCGATACATGTCAAGAGATTTTTGCAAAACGGTTTCGTCGTTTGCACCACTTCTTCATTATCATTTTACACTCGAAAACAACCCGTTGAGCTCCGTCACCACTTTGTTAACATTTCACCACTTTGAATGAATTTGGTCTTTTTCCTGGTAATCATCAAGTTTCATCTCATTGAGAAACCGGCGCGTGATTTTTCGGAAGAAAGTTGGACAATCTTGGTCGTTTCTGACCACCGGATCTTCAAAAACATCCACCCAAGCACGCGCTAACGTCTTTTTTTGGCGGATGTCCATTGCTTTGGAGGCGTCCTTCTACTTTTTTTGGTTGTAGTGGATTCTCTTCCGGCTCAGATTCCGTTTCCAGGAAGACTTCGGGTTCCGCTTCAGTTTGAAATTCGGTTTGGTGGTTCATTGGGGAGTCGGTAAGATCATCAAATGGATTGAACTCATGCATCATTAGGGATGAGAAGTTCAATTGTGGTTGGTTTTGAAACTGGAGTTGTCTTTGAAATTGTGCTTGGTTTTGAAATTGAATTGATTTTGGTATTGTGCTTGATTTTGGTATTGGGGTTGATTTTGGGCTTGAAATGGGTAGTAAGCACCACCAAAATGTGGATTTGGTGGAGAATAAATAGGCCGCTCGTGTTGATTTTGAATGAAAGTTGATGAAGAATGTGAGACGTTTGAGTTTTGAGTGTTTCGTTTAATATTTTTTTGAGCTTTTGGGTTGGAAGATGAAACCATTTTTTTCAAAAAACTTGAATTGTTTGAATGATAATAGAAAGATGATGAAGTGGGATAAAATATGAGAAATTGTCATATTTATATAAGGTAAAATGGGGGATTTTTTGAATTTAAAAAAAAAAAAAAAAAAAAAAAAAAAAAAAAAAAAAAAACCGGCAATATACTCCTCTTTAACGTTCACATTTCATAACCCAATACAACCTCTCTCCTGGATGAAAGCTAGCCGAATTACCGAGCCGAGCTTGGCAAACCGAAGGATCGATGCGGTGTTTACCAAGTTGGCTTAGGTTTATGTCGAGCTAACCGAGGTTCACGCCGTGTTCCCTAATAGTTACGTAAATGGGCTTACTAGTAAAAATTAGACAACGTTCCAAGAGTCAGCAAGTGAAAATTAATGTTAGATAAACAAGAAAAAAAAAAAAGTAGAAAAAAACTTAAAAAACAATTAAAGTGGACCCACAACATGAACACATATGATGTTTGTTTATATAGAGGCAGTTAGGCACGCAGAGAGAACGCAAAGGAGATTGAAATCCAGCTAAAAATGGCGGAAATCTATGATAATCACGCCACAACCGGTGGTTTTAGGGTTTCAATGTGCGGTGGCGCTAAAGAACTAGAACAGATGTCTAGAGACGGCAGTCAATACAGTCTCACCACCGCAATCTTGCCTTCACTCGGTGCTCGCAGCAACCGCCGTGTTAAGCTTCGAAATTTCATCATCTCTCCTTACGATCGCCGTTACAGGTTCACTGGAATCTCTTCGATTACTACAACATATTCATCTGTTATAGTGTCCATGATCTGTATGTTTGTGCGGATTAAGTTATAATACTGATTAAACCTACCAATTTCGCCATATCCCCTTACGAATCGCTGTTACAGGTTTACTTGAGTTAAGCTATTATTCTGTATAAGTCTGTGTGTGCATAATCATAACAGCTTAGCTTATTGATTTCTGTGATCACTCTTAATGTTGCTTCAATCATGCTGCATATTTAAGTAATTAATTTAGTCCTCGAGGAATACACCTTTTATTTATTAAAACATATACAATATACAATACATCACCCTGTTAATACTCCATATGCATGTCTCCAATTGGATTTTTTATTACTTTTTGAATGAAAATTTTGCTCCGATTGGATGAATTTGATATATGTTGTTCAGCTAATTGACTTTCTATAGAATAGTTGACTCCTTTTGAATTCAGGAAGCAGAATCTGATGAATACGACATAAAAACTTGAATACTCTACAAATCTAAAATCTGACCAATTCCAAGTTATAACATTTTTGTTCTTTCTTTCTCCTCCATTTCTTTGATTATATTCCTACACAATTTCACATTTACTTTACACGTGTCCAATTATATACACTGAAATTAAACTCGAATTTTCACCTTTTAGGGCATGGGAGACATATCTAGTGGTTTTGGTTCTTTATACTGCTTGGGCATCTCCATTTGAATTCGGATATCTTAAAAGGCCAAGAAAACCTCTGTCAATCATTGATAATGTCGTGAATGGGTTTTTCGCCATTGATATTATTCTCACTTTCTTCTTAGCTTACCTTGATAAAAGCACCTATCTTCTAGTAGACAACAGAAAGCAGATTGCATGGAAATACACAAGCACTTGGTTGGCATTTGATGTGATTTCCACAATTCCTTCTGAACTTGTTCGAAAGATGTCCACTGATTCTTTTCAAACCTATGGACTATTCAATATGTGTAGACTCTGGAGACTTCGTAGAGTTAGTGCTCTGTTTGCTAGGTAATTTTGAATGATGAGAATCTTGGATGATATAATTTAATTATTAATTAATTAAAATTAAAATCTTTTCTTTTTAGTTTTTGTGTTTTGACTTTTTTGTCCTTGGGATAGATTGGAGAAAGATAGGAACTTCAACTATTTCTGGGTCCGATGTGCCAAGCTTATTGCTGTAAGTATTTTGTTAAAAGGGCGAAATTTGTAGGTTAAATTACAAAAATGGCAGGTTCATTTAACAAATTAACTTTTATATTTCTAATAAAATAAAATGTCCACTTGAATCTGATGCGCAATATATTTCTAATAATTAATTTGTACATTTCTAATAAAATGGCCAATTGAATCTGATGCGTAATTTAGATTTTACGATCGGCATAATTGTTTTTTTGTGGTCCCTTCCAAAAAAAACCTTAAATAATTGCCACTTTTTTGCAAAGTGACAAATTTATTTTTCCATAAATTGTTTTTTCTTGAAGATTTTTTAAAAAAAAATCTTTTAACATTTTTCTGTGGGTGGGATCGTTCACACGACAGTTTCCCAATTCACAAAAACCATGTGTGGCAAAATAGGTGATGGTGATCATTTTGTTATAATTATAAATAAAATGGTCAATTTATTAAATATATCCTATCATTTTAGTATTTTTTTTTGTGATTATCTTCAAATTTATGATCTTGATATTAAAAAATTCTTCTTTTGGTAAACCCTTAGCTGAGTCACACTCTGACATAGCACATTAAAATTTAGGCTAATATTAACAAATAATAATAAATAAATAAATAACATAATATTGAAATAAAATTGTCTACTTTTTATATAGGTTACACTTTTTGCTGTACATTGTGCGGGGTGTTTTTACTATTACCTTGCTGCTCATTACCCAAATCCAGGAAAAACATGGATAGGATATGGAAATGAAGGTTTTCAAAAGGAGAGTTTATGGATCCGATATGTGACATCCATGTATTGGTCAATCACAACTTTGACCACTGTCGGATATGGTGATTTACATGCCCAAAATAGAAGAGAAATGGTATTTGTCATATGTTACATGCTTTTCAACCTCGGAATGACATCATATTTAATAGGAAACATGACCAATTTGGTTGTCCATGGAACCAGTAAAACCAGACAATTCGTAAGTATATATTAACTACTTACACACTACAAAAAAAATAAAATAAAATAAAATAAAGGTATCAAATGATTAATTTTATAAACTTTGTTTTGGAAAAATAGAGAGATACGATTCAAGCTGCTTCGAGTTTTGCACAAAGAAACCAGTTGCCTTCTCGTTTGCAAGATCAGATGCTTGCGCATTTGTGTTTGAAATTTAGAACGGATTCAGAGGGGCTTCAACAACAAGAGAGCCTTGATTCGCTTCCAAAAGCTATTCGATCGAGTATTTCTCATTTTCTTTTTTATTCGCTTTTGGATAAAGCGTATTTGTTTCGTGGTGTTTCCAATGACTTGCTTTTTCAACTGGTAGGGTTCATTACTATTACTATTACTATTACTATATGCATAAAAACCATTATCTTTTAGGAAATTCTGTGTTTATACTTTATTTATTCAAATAAGACCATCAAAAATAACTATTTTGACCGAATATAACAAAGTCATGCAAGTCAAAAATGGTTAATTTGGAAAAAAAAATGTTTGAAACTTTTACGGGTTGATTTAAAAATAAAAAACACAAAATATAATGTTTTGTTTGTAATTTTTTTCCTAACAATTTTCATTTTTAAACCTTTAATTTTTTTTCTCTCTCTCTCTCAAGGTATCGGAGATGAAAGCCGAGTATTTTCCACCAAAGGAAGATGTCATTTTGCAAAATGAAGCCCCGACCGATTTTTATGTTCTTGTTACAGGAGCAGTAGTGAGTCTTGAATTTTATTCATTTTATTTATCATGAACTACATTTTCATTTGGTTTTTGTTTTAAAACGGGATTTTTTTTTTTGTTAAACCCACCCAAACCAACTTTGTAAAAATGACAATTTTACCCTTGTTTCATTAATCTTCATCTCGCTTACAATCAAATAGTTTCAACAAAAATCCCAAAAAATCAAATCTAAGAGAAAATGTAGTTTCACACGGCCTTAAATCGATTTTACTTAATCTCCTTTCTAAAAATGTTTTCATATGTTAATAATCACTTGTTTAGGAACTGGTGGTTACAAAAAATGCAGTTGAACATGTAAGCCTTTTTCTTTAATATTAATAGAATTTTACCTTCTTTTTTTTTGAAAAAATTGTAAGATTAATCAAGTGGTTAATTATCTAATTAATGACTTTCAGATTGTTGGAGAAGCTAAAACCGGTGATCTTTGTGGTGAAATCGGTGTCCTTTGTTACAGACCTCAACTTTTTACAGTTCGCACAAAACGGTTAAGCCAGTTACTCCGGTTAAACCGCACTACATTTTTACACATCATTCAATCAAACGTTGGCGACGGCACCATCATCATGAACAATCTCCTCAAGGTTTTATTTTATTCTGTTAACAGGACAGAACATAACAGGTTGTACTGAATTCTGACAAATCAATCTTTTTGTTAATGTTGCAGCATTTAAAAGATATGGATGATCCGGTTATGGAGGAAGTTTTAATGGAGACAGAGAACATGTTGGCACGTGGGAGGATGGATTTGCCTTTGAGTCTATGTTTTGCTACACTTAGAGGAGATGAACATTTACTATTAAAATTGTTGAAGAGAGGCCTTGATCCTAATGAATCTGACAACAATGGAAGAACTGCCTTGGTTTGTTGAATTATTTATTTATTGATTTATCTATTTATGGAAATTATTTATTTATTTATATTTAATTTCCAGCACATAGCGGCATCTAAAGGAAATGTCAATTGTGTACTTCTACTGCTAGAGTATGGAGCGGATCCCAATAGCAGAGGTAATTTTTTATTATTTTTTTATTTTTTTATTTTCTAAGTAGAAAAAAATTGCATGTTTTGTCACATTATATATCGCTCCTTTGACTTAAAACCAAGTAAATTATTGCATGCCTTTTGAGTCTTGCCACTTTTATTGTTGCAATTAATTTATGAAGTCAGATTCACTTGTTTTCCTAAAATACAACAACTTGTTGGTCAAATTCTTTGAATTATTGATACTATGAATTATTACTACCATTATTGACGTTTTTTTCTCCTTATAAAAATATTTAAAGGAAGGGGATGTTTTCAACCTCAATTGCAAAAGTCGTTGCTTTTGTTTTTGTGACTAGAAGTTAGTTATTAGGTCATCTATAGTATGTATTATTACATTATTATATTGTTTAGCTTTATTTATTGAATTAGTTTAGACAATAATTAAAATTTCAACAATGTTTACTTTGTATTGTCTAAACTGTTTTGAACAATAATCTGATTAATGGTTTTCACACTTATTTATTAATTCAACAACAAATTATAATATCGATTTGAATAAGTGTTGTAAATAATAGATTATTAAGATGTATGATTATTGATGCAAAAGAAAGATATAACCTTATTAATTTCTACCAAAAAAAAAATGGATAGCATAAAAGGTTGACGAAATTTCCTAAATAATTAATCTCTCTTTAGCCACGCATGCGTATCTTCTTTAAATATTTGTCATCATGATCATAGAATTTAAAAATACTTTATTTTTATAAAACAAATCGAAGTCTTACTATCTAAGACATCATCTGTCACGTTTTCTGATCAATAATGATGTTTTCAATTCGTTACAAACGGTTGAAAATAGCAAGTCAACTGTTTCGGTATCTGTTTCCATGTCACTATCATCCAATCTTATATATCTCTCTCTCTCTTTTGACTTATCCAGATTCAGAAGGTAATGTTCCAATGTGGGAATCCATACTGAACAACCATGAACCAGTCACCGGAATCCTAAAAGACAACAATGGCACTCTAGTATCCGGCGACATCGGACAGTTTGCCTGCATAGCCGCCGAACAAAACAAACTCGATATCCTTAAAAAAATCATTAGTCTTGGAGGAGACATCACGCTTCCCAAATCCAACGGTTCAACCGCCCTCCACGTGGCGGTTTGTGAAGGCAACATTGAAATGGTCAAGTTTTTGTTAATACAAGGAGCCGATGTCGATAAGCCAGACGACCATGGGTGGACCCCACGAGACTTAGCAGACCAACAAGGCCACCTTGAGATAAAAAAGTTTTTCTTATCGGTTAAGTCAACCGACGACTACTCTCAGTTGACCAAAACCACATCTCTCATGCCCTTTCAAAGAGCCGAGTCACGACACGTTCAGTTTATCGGACGGTTTAAATCTGATCCTTCTTTGATCAGACCTGTATCCCAATCTCAGTCTCAGTCACAATCCGAGAACAACAAGGATGAGGGTAATGTGAGTCAACCTAGGCAAAGACGGAGGGGGTATACCTTTCATAATTCTCTTTTTGGGATTATGGCAAATCCACAAGACAACAATATCAACTTGGTGTTGAGTTCAACGAAGACACAAACTGTAAAAGAAAGCCCTAGACGAGTGATCGTTAGTTGTCCTGAAAAAGGGGATGTTCAAGGGAAGCTTGTGCTTTTACCACAAAGCTTCGAGGGTTTACTTGATATTGGTGTTAAAAAATTCGGTTTCATGCCATTGAAAGTTTTGAATAAAGACAGGGCAGAAATTGATGAAATCGAGCTGATTCGAGACGGAGATCATTTGGTTTTTGTTGGTGATGATTGTCAAGAGGTAGATGGTGAAAACTTAAGATGACACCATTATTGCCTTGTTTTTCTACTTTGGCAAATGTTAAAAACCAAAGAAATGAAAATATAAAAGTGTATATATATATATATATATATATATATATATATATATATATATATATATATATATATATATATATATATATATATACACACTTGAAGCACTATTCATGTTTTTATCACTTTCCATATCAAGACGACAAAAAAAATTTACATTTTTTGCCACATTTTCTTCAGTCAAACATACCATAAACTATGAAAGTTGTTTTTTTTGCCCAATTAAATCAACAAAATGTGAGTATGTTACACAAATTGAAGTATTCATATTCGTTCTTTCATATGAGCTACACAACTTTGTATTACAAAAGCTTTAACATCTTTAAGCGCTCTATATGCTCTGGTTCTAGTTTCGCAGGGGTGTAGCACCCATGAAGATCCTCCACTACATACTCCTACCAAATCATAAAAACAACACTTAAATGGCTAAATCAATAAAATGATGAAAATACATGTGTGTGTGTATATATATATATATATATATATATATATATATATATATATATATATATATATATATATATATATATAATACCTGTGTAAGTTCTCTTTTGGTGAGGATGTGATAATGTCTCTGCCAAATCCTTTGAATAGCCATGGTGGCAGCAAGAAAGCCATAGGCAATACCAAGAATGGCAAAAATAACCACAAAAACAATAACAAGAGCAAAACAAGCTTCCATTGATGCAGGAAAACAATCCAATATCCCCCATCCATAACAACAGTTTTGACACCCAGCCATTCTTGGATCATTATTTAAAGATGAACAGTGTAGTATGATCCCAAAAAAACCAAGCAACACAAAGAAGACAAGTACCCCTGTTATGAAAACAATAAACATAAATCACATCACATTGATATTCAAAAAATTTATCCTTTTGATATTAAAAAGGGGAAAACTAACCTATACAATAGTAGAATGGTATAGGATGCCTTGACAATATACGATCCCAACTGTCATTAAATGAATCTCTGAATGACCCATCTTTATCAGCAATATATGCTAGACCTCCCATCATTCCAATCACCTGTTTATTGCAGCATTTGAATTACTCAGAAATTGCAACTTTCATTGATATGTTTGTTATAGGCAATGTCAAGAATTAGAATTTTTGTACCCAAATTTAAAAACTGTAATTGAAGCTAGAAAGACTTAACTGTTTGTACAGCTAAAAACACAAGGCACATATCTCTGGCAACAAATAGTCTGAACTTTATTTTGCGCCATGAGTTTTCTTCTAACTCAACAACTAGAAGATGAAACTGGGCTTTGCAAGTTGTGCAATGTGAAAAGGCAAAACCTTCCTGTTGAGAGTAACATAACATGTTAACAACAGTGTGTTAATATATGAAAAAATAGAAAGATTTTTATTCTTTATTAAACAGTATAAACAACTAGTGGTCTTCCTCACCTTGACAGATCTCCAATGATCAAGGCATGAACGATGGACAAACTGTTGGGTGCCTTTGCACATGCATGGAGATATCAGATCATCATCTACAGAAACACAAAAGAATTAAGCTTAAGGAAACAATTTCATATGAAGATTGAAGAAATAATGTGGATATGTATACTTGTTACTTCAAAATTTCCAAATGATATGCAGACCACAAAATTTTGAACGAAATAACACAAATATGATCAGTAAAGAAGCATAGAACACCATGTATTTTGATTAATTAATGATTACTGAAACGAAATAAACAAAACGAAAGTTCTCAGATTGCTACTAGTAAAGCTAAAAGCATTCACCTTCCTCTCCATCGCACTCAAGGCAAATACGACAGGTAGCTATCGAACCTTCTTCAACATCTTCATCTTTTACCTCAATAGAACTCGCGGCGGCTGGCGGTGGCGATGGAGACAACGACGGTGATTCAGAATCAGCGCGTTGGTGACTCGGAAGCAGAGGATCTGAATCGCTAGGGTTTTCCAAACCCCTAGCTTCTAGCTCTAATTCGCCGGTCATTTAACAACTTCTAACCCGATCAAAAGTAAGAAAACCCTAGAAATATCAAACAAACAATATAATTTGTAAACGATCGTCAAATGAAAATTGATTCAACATGTGAAGTAAATGAATTGAAGAAGAAACAATCAAGGGTTGTAGTACAATTTGACGTAAGATACGAACAATTCCTACTTGCTTGATCTTGTTTATTAATTTACCTGAAATTTGCGTAATCAAATTGGTGAAAGAACGTTCGACGAGCCTGCCAAGCTGATTGAACCGGTTTCGGATACGACGGTCATTATCTAAACGGCACGTGGTGCGTACGGCGCCCATAGGTGTAACCGGGGTTGAGTCGGGTAAACTCGGTCTTGGTATAACTTGAGTTTACTGTAAATTACACAACTGTCCTTATGGTCGATCAAAATTAGGTATTAGTAAGTTTTTTTTTTCTTAATTTGTTTCTAAGTCTGGTTTTTGTTTTTGACCCATGTTAAATCAAGATTGTCTAGATCGATTGTTTTTAATTTTACAAGATCATGATCTTAAAATTGGACCAAAAGATTGTACCAAATTGAAGTGGTTATAAGTTTAAAACCGAAAAGTGCATCTCTACCTATGTTTTCAAAAGTTATATAAAGTTTGAAACATAGAAATAAACGCAAACTTAATATATAAACTTTGAATCCAACTATTAATATAATCTTACATGACTCCCAGTACAATTATATTTTGCTTGCAAAGTATTTTGATAGTTTAATAATATCAACGTTCAAAAAAGTTTAACTCTTTAATTATCAAAAAAAAATGCTAGTGTCCATATTACTTGCCTTTTTGTATTCATATTCCCAAGTTCCCAAGTTGTGCACAATAAGACCAACTGGTGTGGTTCCACCGTACCCTACAGCGGGTGCGGCATGGCACTGCGGTGGGTGTGAGAACGTCACCTTGCCCATTAAAAGCCCTGCAATTAGATTCCCCTTGCGGCGGAAAAGCACCCTCTCATAGGGTGAGCATTTGGAGCGAACCATATCGAATCGAACATGATCGGGTCTTGGACCGGACCAGTTTGACAGAAATTATTTGACCTTTGACCGGACCGGTTGAGGCTGATCTAGGTCCGGATTTTCTGGTTCTTGTACCTGTTGGACCGATACAACTTTAGGTGCATATGATATATTCTTAAAAGCCTACCGAAAGTTAGTTCATTTATTACGATTGAAGGGATGAGTATTTGGACCAAACCTGTTGAGGTTGGTCTAGGTCCGGTTCCCGGTTCGATCCTATCCAAAAGTCAAAATGCTTACCTCTATCTTATCACTCTATTCCTTCTAGTTATTAATTTTATTAATTGATGCAAGATGAAATGGATCCGTATTTGAATCCAAAGTGGATCCATTTGTGAAAATTCCAAATCTGAATTGAAATTCTGTGTCCAAAGTGTGGGTCATGATGAATTTATAAGGTGGATTTGGTGTAACATTCATTATCCAAGTAATTTATATTTTTTTAACCCTTATATATGAAATTTGTTGCAAATCGGTCCCTTGGTCACTTAAGTGGAAAGCAAGCATTTTGTGGGTACGTTGAGCGTACACTTATGTACACCGGGCATACGTGGATGATGCCCAAACCCTAACTTTTATGGTTGGAAATATTTGAGCATCATTATCTCATTGAGACCCCTTCATTCACCAGCCTCCACCCCTCTTTTCATCCCTAACAAACCCTAATCTCCATTTGTGGAGTTTTTAGCTCATTTTGGTGTTTAGTGTCCACTCTTGAAAGTAGGAAGCCATTGGAAAGCAAGGAAGGAGCTCTAAGCTTTGTAGATCTAACTTTTACACTTCTTGGGCAACCCCCATAAGGTATAAAGTTTTGAACTTGATGATTATTTCTCTAGATCTTGCTAGTTTTAAAAGTTATGTGCTTTTAGTCCCATATTCTTGGCCTATGTAAGTATAGACTGCTATACCAAATGAGTTGTACTTTTGGACGTATTGGGGTGTTTAGAGTTATAAATATGGGATCTTGACCCTTTACTTTCCTTCATGCATGTATTATGTGGCTTAGAACATTGTGAGATGTTTAGGTTTAAGATTTGGACACTTTATAGCCATGCAAAGTCATAAAGTTGGAAACTTTATGACTTAGAATGTTATTTGGGACTCGAATTGAGTTTTAGACAAAAGGACGTTAGGGATTAAGCACTTAACATGAAGGATTAGAGTTTAGCCGAGTACGTTGGGCGTACTTCTGAGTACGCATCGTGTACTCCATAAAGGCCCTATTTTTAGATGAATGAGTATGCCATGCGTACATGCTGAGTACGCAGCACGTACTCAGTCTGGAGTTGACTTTTTTTAATTTTGACCAAGTTTGACCTAAGGGTATTTTGAGTTGTAGTTTGAGTTTAAGTCACCTTTTGTTGTATAGGTGACATGTAGAGTTGACATTTAGAGTAGCATTTTTTTTCTGCTATCTTTTCAGATTGTGAGGTGAGTTTCCTCAATGTACTTGGGGGGTCGAAGGCACCAATGTCAGCCCATGTAGATTATGTATCTTGTTTTAGGATGTTGCTATGTTTTAGTGATTTGTTAGATCTGTATGGTTATCTATTTGTTGGTTATATGATTATTTGTTACATATGTCAACATATTATGGTTAGGATGAGGTTGTGCGACTTTGTGTTGTAAGCCAACAAACCCGGGGCAATCCAATCGGGAGGGTTATGGGCCAGGGTAATCTAACCGGGAGGTTATGGAACCAATATGCAATATGTATGGCAATCCAACCGGGAGGTTGTGGGCCAGGGTAATCCAACTGGGAGGTAATGAACCCAGCATGCAATATGTATATTTGTTTGATTGTGTGTGGTACTTTGAAGGAACTCACTAAGCTTTGGCGTACAATTTAAGTTTTATGTTTCAGGTATTTCAGATGATCGGGGCAAGACGAAGGCTTGATCTCACACATCCTTTAGTTTTGTAGGATTCGATTTTAGGATACTCTTATTTGTGATTTTATACTTTGGAAACTATGTTTTGTAAACAAGTATGATATTGGGTTGTTTTTGAAAAATACAAATTTCACCTTGATTTTTGGGATGTTACATCTAGGTTGCAGGTTTAAAGCATCTAAGATGAATCCACATGATGAATCCAAGCATATTTTTATTTATTTTTGTAATATATTATCAAATTTTCATTTATTGCATTATTTTTATTTTAGAAATTTTTTGTATTCTATTAAGTTTATCATATTATAAATTAATTATATTTCATATATATTTGTTAAAAAAGTTTTAACAACTAAGAGGTTGTGAGGGTGGCCATTTCTAAGAGAAGTCCCTTTTGACATTTGTTTTGCTGAAAAAATCTAAAAATACCCCAAAATTTTTGAATTTTATAATTTGTATGTTTTTTAATATATGATAGATCCCGGTTAACTTCCGACTTGGATCCATCACCAATGAGGGCCCCATACACATTATAGACTCATTATTTCAGCATTATATAGCCTATAGTTGCCTAAAAACTTGTGATGGTAATTATATTTTCGTCTTGTTCAATTTTTTGCAACTCTTTTTTATATACATATGACCATTTAACTTGTTAACATATTATCATTTAATTTTACCATTTAACTTGTAGCAGGTAACAACTATAATATGTAAACACATTTAAAAAGTCAAATGGTTAAATGTGTACAAAATTTTTTGCCTAAATGTGAACAAAACAAAAAGTTAAATATCCTAATAAGTCATTTTTTCCACTTGTAATTGCGATTTTATATTTCATATTTGTTTGAATTATTTTTTCAAACATTATTTGTAAATTATCCATAATGATTGATTATTTATCCTATTTATAGTTTTTTGATTTTGACAAATCAATTTTCTACTAATTTATTTTTAGTAAAAACTTACTATCATAAATATTAATTAATTATTGATCAATTCTAAACTCTACTTTTTAATTAATAAATATTTTTTGTGAACTATTTTATATTGCCTCCTATTTTTTTCTTTTATTTTTAAGCATATGTAATATTTTTAAAGTAAATAATATCTAAAATTAAAATTAAATATATATTAATAAGTATGAAAAGTCTTTTAAAAAAATAAAAAGAAAATATTACGTAGTAAATAAAAAAACACAAAAACTATATAATGTAAATCTTTTAAGATTATTACAACTTTTTATACTTTTTAATTAGAAGTTTATATATTTTTTTATTTTTTAATACAACGGTTTAAACTAGTATTTAACGAAATTATTTTAAAAAAACTATAAAAAAAGTATTAAATTGTCATACAAAATCTATGAAACGTTTTTAAAATATTATAAAAGAAAGTTTAGAAATAGTTATATTAAAGTTATAAAAAATTATATAAAAATGTAAAAAAAATAATAATAACTTGTAAAAAATTTTAAAACATTTAGAAAATATTTGCTTTAAAAGCACTTATATTAAAATTATATGTAAGTATAACAAAAGTTTATATATATATATATATATAT